>NW_008705561.1:1224761-1228707 GCF_000186865.1 Aureococcus anophagefferens
GCGGCGCACGACGCGGCGTTCGCGAAACTCCTCGGCGCCGACGAGGTCGACATGGACGCGCTGCGGTCCCTGGCGTGGAACGGCGTGCCCGGGCCGCGGCGGAGCGACGTCTGGCGGTTTCTGCTCGGCGTGCTGGCGCCGTCGGCCGGCGACCGCGCGGCGCGGCTCGAGGACGCGCGCGCGGCCTACCGGGCCGCCGTCGTCGCGGTGCTCGTGGACGTGCCCGCGTCGGAGCGGAGCGCCGAGGACCAGCAGACGCTGCGGCAGATCCTCGTCGACGCGCCGCGGACGTGCCCCGGCGTGCCGCTCTTCTGCCACGACCGCGTGCAGGCGCTCATCGTCAACGTGCTCTACGCCTGGGCCGTGGCCCACCCGCGGTCGGGCTACGTCCAGGGCATGAACGACCTCCTGGCCGTGCTCCTCGTCGTGCTCGTGAACAACGACGTGCCCTGGGACGGGAGCGACGCGCAGCTGCTGGGCCGCGACGCGTCCGCGCTCTCCGACGCGGAGCTCGACGACGTCGCCGCCGACGCCTACGGCATGCTGACGAGCCTGCTGGGCGGGCTCGAGGACCACTACACGCACCGGCAGCCGGGCCTCCAGAAGACGATCGAGGACGTCGACGGGCTGCTGCGGCGCGTCGACGCGGACCTGCACAAGCACCTCGACGACGTCGGCGTGCTCCTGCTCCAGGTCACGTTCCGCTGGATCAACTGCCTCCTCACGCGCGAGCTGCCCATGAAGGCGCTCATCCGCCTCTGGGACACGTGCCTCGCGGAGCCCGACGGGTTTTCCTCGTTCTTCCCCTACGTCTGCGCGGCGTTCCTCTGCCACTTCTCCGAGACCATCCGCAACATGGAGAGCGAGGACGTCCACCTCTTCCTCCAGACGCTGCCGACGGCGGACTGGGGCAACGACGAGATCGAGACGCTCCTCTCCGAGGCCTACATCCTCTCCACGCTCTTCCAGAACGCGCCCTCCCACCTCCAGCACGAGCCCGACGACATCTCGCCCTTCGGCCCGACCTGGGAGGAGGCGGGCTGAGCGGGAGTTCCGGGCGGCGGGGCCTAAATGTTTCTTCATTTGAGGGGACTGTTACCAGCCTATTCCGTGGCTAATCCACCGCCTCGAGCTCTCCATCCAAATTGCGGATTTCAAGCCCGGGGCGACCGACAACGTAGATAGAGCCATTCTTGTCCGCCCTGAATGCTACAGCGTGAGTGGGGGAGCGTACTTCGGCGATGAAAACGCCGACATCGCCGTCATTAAGATAGTGACGACCAGGATCAGCAGGATCGGGAACCGGATTGCCGTGGCTCTCGTCGTACTCTTCGTCGGTCCCTCGGCCCATCACCCAACCCTTGTCGAAAACTCCAAGCGCCTCTGCGAGTTCGTGATGGGTCGTGAAAAGTTCGCCATTATCCAGAACCTCGACCCGCTTGATGGAGAGCCTGACGACCTCGCTCCATGGAATATCAGCGCTCTCGCGAACAGTGCCACGCCTCGCAGCAACGATTTTAAACATCGGCTCAGATGCGGCGCGCCAGACAGACGATACGCTCAGCGCAGGGACGGCGTCGCGAAGCGGCAGCCACGCGGTTACGAGCTGCGGCGCGATTTGGCTTGGGAATGAAGTTCTCCGCGCGGCAATCTCTTGATCGGCACGAGCTGCCAGCGCGCGCGCCGACGAGGCGAGTGCGCGCAAGTCGGGCTTGGAATAGGCGGCGAGGTCAATCTGCTCGAGGCTTTTTGGCTCCATCGCGGCCCGGCGCGCGCAGACGCGCGCGCAGCACCTGCTCACCCCTCGGAGCGAGGTCAGTGATGCAGCGAAGATGCTGCGACATTGAATGATCAAATTGGAACGCCTCCGAACTCGCAGATCTCGTCGCAGGTCGGAGCGATGGGCGCCGGCGCCAGTGCATCTACGATAGCATGGGAGCCGTCGTGCCTCACGCCATCCGCGGCCGAGCTCGTGCGCGCCATCAAAACGGGCGAGAAGAGATGCGTTGACGTCGTCACGGCTGCGCTGGAGCGCATCGACCTCGTGGAAGGGAACAACCTCAGGGCCTGCGTCGAGGTGCTCAGGGAGTCGGCTCTGGCCCAGGCCGCGGCCGTCGACGCAAAGGTCAAAGCCGGCGGCGACCTGGGCGCGCTCGAGGGGCTGCCCGTCGTGATCAAGGTCAACATAGACGTCGCGGGCACGCTGTCGACGGCGAGCACGCCGGGCCTCGCGGAATGGCGGCCGGCGACGTCCGCGCCCTGCGTCGAGAAGCTCCTCGCGGCGGGCGCGATCCCGATCGCGAAGACGAACATGCCGGAGATGGCCGTCGGCTTCACGGGCCAGTCGCCCGTCCACGGCACGTGCCTGAACCCGCGGAACACGGCCTACAACTGCGGCGGCTCCTCGTCGGGCACCGCGGCGGCGGTCGCCGCGGGCGTGGCGGCCTGCGGGCTCGGGTCCGACACCGGCGGTTCGCTGCGCGGCCCGGCGGCGCTCTGCGGCGTCGTCGGCTTCCGGCCGTCGCGCTGGCCCGGGGCCGGCGTCGTGCCCATCTCGGCGCTCCGCGACACGCCCGGGCCCATGGGCGCGACCGTGGCGGACGTGGCGCTGCTGGACGCCGTCGTCAACGGCGAGGCGCCCGTCGCGGCGCCCGACGGCCTCGCCGGCGTCACGTTCGGCGTCCCCCGAGACTGGCTCGCGGCCAAGGGCGAGTGCTGCGACGCGGCGACGCGCGCGCTCGAGGCCGCCGCGGCGGCTCTCGCGAGCGCGGGCGCGGCCGTCGAGGACGTCGAGGGCTTCCACGACGTGACGCGCGCCGACGCGGACCGCTGGCCGTTGCCCTTCCTGCCCGTGCCGCCGGAGAACTGCCGCGCGGATCTCCAGGCGTACCTCGACGGCCACGCGGGAATTTGCCCGCTGAAGACCGTCGCGGACGTGCAGGCCGAGATGGCCTCGGACTTCATCAGGGCGACGTACGACCCCGTCGAGGGCGACGACCTCCCGGCGAAGTTCGCCGCGCGCGACGAGGGCGTGGCGAAGCTCGACGGCGCCTACCGCGCCTTCTTCGAAGCCAGGGGCATCCGCGCGCTGATCCTGCCGACCTTCGTCGGGCCCCCCGGCCGCGTCGACGTCGAGGGCTACGCCGGCAAGGCCCTCGGCAACGAGTACGCGCTCTTGTTTCACCTGAACGAACTCCGCGTCCCGTCGCTCTGCCTCCCGATTCCGTCGGTCGCGCACGGCGACACCGGCATCCCCGCGTCCGTCCTCCTCTACGGCGTCGACGACCGGGAGCTCCTCGGGCTGGCCCTCGCCCTCGAGACCGCGCTCCGCGCTTGAATCGCCGGGGGCATGTCCGGGATCAGTAAGCTGCGATCCCCTTTTTTTACCAAGTTATTGCAGGGGACGCGCGCTCGACTGGCGCCCGTCCGAGGTTTGTTGAACCGATGTTGAGAAGTGCTCCTTTACGCTCGCCATTAATATTTGCCACTGGCCATGGATGCCATCGACGCCGCGTTGCGCAAGCGCGACGTCCACGCGCTCCACGCCCTCGCGTTCACGAGCGGCTTCGGGTCGAAGCGGCTCGACTGCTGGGCCGTGCTGCTCGGCGTCGATTTGAACGCCCTCGCGCCGCTGGACGTCGCGTCCGCCGCGACGGACTCGGTGCACCGCGACAAGTCGACGGTGGACAAGGACGTGGCGCGGTCGCTCTGGCGCTTCGCCGACGGCAAGACGCGCAAGCGGCGGCGCGCGTGCCTGCGGCGGGTGCTGAACGCGACGTTCGACGGCGACGTCTGCTACTACCAGGGCTTCCACGACGTCGCCGAGGTCGTGCTGGGCGTCTGCGGCTTCGAGCGCCCCCACGTCGCCGTGGCGCTGTGCCGGGCCCTGGCGCGGACGCGCTTCGCCGACGCGACGCGCGCGTCCTTCGAAGCCCGTGGCGCTGAG
>NW_008705561.1:1228757-1282498 GCF_000186865.1 Aureococcus anophagefferens
GTTCGCGCACGACGTCGAGGACGGCGGCGCGCTCCTGGACCTCTGGGACCGGCTCCTCGCGGGCTCAGCGCTCGAGCCGTGCTACCCACTCTACGTGGCCGCGGCGCTCGTGCTCGAGCGGCGCGGCGAGCTGCTGGACGCGGCGGCGGCCGCGGACCACGCCGCGCCGCTGCACGCGGCGCTCGCGCGCCTGAGCCGGACGCCCGCGGACTGGCGCGCCGTCGCGGGCCGCGCGTCCGCGCTCCTGAAAGCGACGCCGCCGCCGGACGCCGTCAAGCGCGTGCCCCGCGGCGAGCTCCGCGCGGCGCTCGCGCCCCTGGAGGTGGCCGTCCGCGCGGGCGACGACCGCGCGCGCTTCTTCTCCTTCCGGCGGCGGCCGGCGGCCGCGGCCGCGGCGCTCCTCCGGACGACGGGCGGCCGCCTGCCGCCGCCGCCGCCGCCGCCCCACCACCCCCAGCACCACCACCGGCGGCACCGGCGGCGGCGCCGCGGCGGCGGCCGCGACGTCGCCGTCGTCGCGCGGCCGTCGCCGCGGCGAAACGGCGCGCGCGCGCGGTCCCTCGCCGCGGGCGTGCTCCTCGCGGGCGCGGCGGCGACGGCGCTCCTCGGCGACGGCGGCGCGGAGAGCTTCTCGCTGTGGGCCCGGGAGCTCGTGCTGCGGCTGGGGTCCTAATTTTTTGTTTCTGGCATTTACGGACCGCGAGAGCGGCGACCGCGGCCGCCGCCGGCGCGCGTCGCTCCTAGCCGAAGGGCATGGGGGGCGCGAGGGAGCGGAGGGAGAAGTTCTCCTCGACGCCGAAGATGTAGGCGTAGAGCCCCGCGAGGCCGAAGACCGTCGCGAATCCGACGGCGATCTTCAGGATGTCGCCCGTCTGCGCCTGGGCTCGGATGGGGTACTTCGTCCGCACGGCGCGGTAGAGGTCCACCTCGTTGCCCTTGTACTTCTCCATGAGCATGGGCACCTCCTCGACGTTGAGCCCTCGCTCCTCGTAGATCTCGAGGATGCGGTCCTGGATGAGCTCCGCCGACAGCTTCGTCGGGTGGACGATGCGGTTCGCGTTGCGCCGCTTCTTCACGTCGCCGTCCGACGTCGTCGTCGCCGTCACCGTGCTCGACATGGCGTCGAAAGAACTCGCGAGGCGCTGCGGCCAGATGTGTTGTTTGGCCGCGGCGTTTCGCTTTTGGCCGCAGCGCTATAATTTTATTAACTTCACGTTGACTTGTTGAAGATCGGCCGAAGCACGTGACGAGGTGGCTCTGAGACATGGTGGTCGAAAGAGTTGCGATGTGCCGAAGCGCTGCCATGCGCCGCGCCGTAGCCGCCGTGCTCGCATTGCGCTGCGCCGGCGCGTTCGTCGCGCCGAGCCAGCGACGACTCACGCCGCGCCGCGCCACGGACGGCGACGACGAGCTGGCCTTCCGCGACGACGAGCTGGCGGCGGCCTTCCGCTCGGCGGCGGTGCGCACGACCGACGCGCGCGCGGAACTCGCGCAGCAGAAGCGCCGCGCGGCGAAGGAGGCCGCGCGCGAGGCGAAGAGGCCGAAGAAGCCGCGGCTCGCGATGAACGACAAGCGCGTCCGCGCGAGCCAGGAGCCCATGAACGAACTCAACGAGCTGCTCTCGCGCGAGGAGGGCGGCTGGTCGTCCCTCGAGGAGGCCGAGCTCCTGCCGAAGCTCGGCGCGCTCGCCGCGGGCGCCGTCGCGCTGGCGGCGCTGCTCACGCAGAACTACGACGACATGGACGAGCTCGTGTCGTTCCCGCTCCTGTTCCGCGCGCTCCTGCCGCTCGCCTTCGGCGCGCTCGCGAGCTTCGTCGCGGCGGGCCGCTGCCTCGCGCGCTGGCGCTACGTCGACGAGCGCCTGTCGCTGGAGAAGCTCTACTTCGAGGAGACGGGCTGGGCCGACGGCTTCATGGCGAAGAAGTCCGAGGACGTCTTCAACCGGGACCAGACGGCGCGGGCCGTCCAGGTCGCGCCGAGGCTCGCCTGGCTCTCCGCGCTGACCCTGAAGCTCGGCGCGGCGGCGGCCGCGCTCTTCGCCCTCGCGGTCGTCGCGCCGTAACACGCACGCTTAGCCGTAGCAGCGGACCTCCGCCGTCGCGTCCTTGGACGCGTCCTGGCCGCCCTTCTCGAGGTACTGCTGGTGGTAGTTCTCCGCGGGCCAGAAGACGGCCGCGTCCTTGACCTCCGTGACGACGGGCTCGGCGTACTTGGCCTGCGTGGCCTCGACGACGGCCGCGGCGGCCTCCGCCTGCTCCTTGGAGTGGGGGTAGATGCCGTGGCGGTACTGCGTGCCCGCGTCGCCGCGGACCCGGTTGAGGACCGTGGGATCGACGGTGTCGAGGAGCTTGTAGCACAGCGCCTCGTAGGACACGACGTTCGGGTCGTAGAGGAGCTGGAGCGCCTCCGTGTGGCCCGTCTGGCCGCCGCAGACCTGGTCGTAGTTCGGCTCGCCCGCCCAGCCCTGCGTGTAGCCGACGCACGTCGCGGCGACGCCGGGGATGCGCTGGAAGTGCAGCTCCGTGCCCCAGAAGCATCCGCCCGCGAAGGTCGCGACCTTGTAGCCGCCGACGCGCCGCGGGACCTCGCCGGCGAGCGCGAGTTCGCCGGCCTCGCGCGCGAAGGAGTCGCGCTCGCGGCCGTCGAGCGTCGCGTAGCCGACCTTGGCCAGCGACTTGTAGAGGTTCGCCGCCGCGTAGGCGAGCACCAAGCCGTTGATGAAGACGGATTGCGGCGGCGGCGCGCCATCGATCATGGCCGCGACCGGGCCCCGCAGGTTGGTCAGCGCGCCGACGACGCAGGTCGTCAGCAGGGCCTGGTTGATCGATGGTAATGCGACGCGCGGCTTATCCGAGCCGGAGGTCGCCATCATGCGCACCGAGCGGCGCGCTTTGGCATGTGTCCCTTGCAGCGTCGATTGGCGCATGGCTCGCAACCCGTGCAGCCCGCAAGCAAGGGACGCACAGAGCAGCACGAGCGCCCAGCGCGTGTGGACCGCTATCGATCGGCCCATCTCCTCGTTGATCAATTTGCTCAGCTTCAAAAATGCCACAAAATCCTTGTGGCAAAACCTCTTGCTCGCGCGCATGCGAGCGCCCTCGTCCTCGACATCATTCCAACCAGAGCCACCACCCGCGCCGTCGCCGCCGCGCGCGCTGATGCGTACTCTCTGGCTCGTCCTCGCGAGCCTCGCGCGTGCGCAAGACGATGAAGAGGGCTGCTGCGCCGGCGACCTGACGCGCGACGCTGTCGAGTCCTGCGGCACCGACCAGCTCACGCGCGGTGCCGCGGCGACCACCAGCACCCGAGCGACACCCGCGGCGCAGCCCGGCGCCTGGGATATCGCGCCGTCCGTCCTCATACAACCCGGCGAGTTCCGCATGGGCACGGACCGGCCGCGCATCTTCGTCGACGGCGAGGCCCCCTCTCGCCGCGTCGCGCTCTCGCGCGCGTTCCTCATGGACGTCTACGAGGCGACGAACGACGACTTCGCGGCGTTCGTGGACGCGACGGGCTACGTGACGGACAGCGAGCGCTTCGGCTGGTCCTTCGTGTTCCACCTGGAGCTGAGCGAGGCGCGGCGCGCGGCCATCGATAAAGCGGTCGACGGCGTCGAGTGGTGGCTGCCCGTGAACGGCAGCGACTGGCGGTCGCCGCAGGGCCCCGGGAGCGACGTCTTCGCGGCGAAGCGCGGCGCGCACCCCGTCGTGCAGGTGTCCTGGCACGACGCGGCGGCGTACTGCGCCTGGCGCGGCGGCCGGCTGCCCACGGAGGCCGAGTGGGAGTACGCGGCGAGGGACGGCCGGAGCCAGACCATGTACCCCTGGGGCAACGAGCTCACGCCGGGGGGGGGCTACCGCGCGAACCTCTGGCAGGGCGACTTCCCGCGGTCGAACACGGCCGACGACGGCTTCTCCTTCGCCGGGCCCGTGGGCTCGTACGCGCCGCAGACGGCGACGGGCATCCACGACCTCATCGGCAACGTGTGGGAGTGGGTGTCCGACTGGTGGTACGAGCCGGAGGCGTCGGCCCACGACGCCGTGCTCCGGGACCCGGCGGGGCCGAGCGCGGGCGGCGAGAAGCTCAAGAAGGGCGGCTCGTTCCTCTGCCACAAGTCCTACTGCTTCCGCTACCGGAGCGCCGCGCGCCACAAGAACTCGCCCGACTCGGCGTCGAGCAACAACGGCATGCGCTGCGTCCGCGACGCGGCCGCGTAAATCGTCCATTTTTGCGGCATGTTGAAGGGCAACACCTTCGAGTTGCCGCTCGCGGTGGCGCGGCGTATGAGCCTCGCCTGAGCGCTACTGCCACAGCCCAATACTGCCTGTGAGAGCCACTGCCTGCATCGCATCGCAACATGGGTCGCCGCCGCAAGCGCTCGCGTTCCTCGTCGTCGTCGTCGTCGTCGTCGTCCGCGTCGTCGTCGTCGTCGTCGTCGCTGTCGTCGTCCTCCTCCTCGTCGCGGTCGCGCGGCAAGCGCCGCTCGAGGTCGCGGTCGCGGTCGCGGTCGCCGCGGCGGTCGCCGGGCCGCGACCGCGGCCGGTCGCCGCCGGGCCGCTACCGGCCGCGGTCGCGGTCGCTGAGCCGGTCGCCGCCGCTCTACGGCCGCGGCGCGGGCATGCCGCTCTACGGCCGGCGCTACGAGCGGTCGCCGTCGCCGCGCGGGCCGCCGCGCGACGACCGGCGGCCGCCGCCGCCCCGGCGGCCGCCGCCGCGCGTGCCCGACGTGCGGAGCGTGCACCGGGGGACCGTCGCGCGCATCCAGCCCTTTGGGTGCTTCGTGCGCATCGAAGGGTTTGGCGACGGTTTGTGCCACGTCTCCCAGATGTGCGCCTACCGCGTCGAGGACCCGAAGGACGTCGTCGACGTCGGCGAGGCGGTCCGGGTCAAGGTCGTCGAGCACAAGGACGCGGGCAAGTACTCGCTGTCCATGAAGGCCGTCGACCAGGCGACGGGCGAGGACCTCGACCCGACGAACGCGGGCTACCAGCCGTCGGGCGGCCCCGGCGGCCGGGGGCGCGACAAGATCGTCGCCGGCGACGAGCTCGACCCCATGGAGGCCCAGCGCCGGGGCCTCGCGCCCCAGTCCCAGCGCTTCGCGTCCGGCGGCGACTACGCGCTCGTCGAGGAGGACCGCGCGCCGCCGCCGCCGCCGCCGCCGGACGCGCCGCTGCCGCCCATGGGCCGCGGCCGCGGCGCGACGATGCCCGCCTGGATGTCCCAGCTGCAGGCCGACGTCGGCGGCGCGTCGAAGAAGAAGAAGAAGAAGAAGAAGGACAAGGACAAGAAGAAGAGCAAGAAGAAGGACAAGAAGGCCGCGAAGAAGGCGAAGAAGGCCGCGAAGAAGGAGGCGAAGAAGGACAAGAAGCGCAAGCGCGAGTCCGACGGCTCCGAGAAGAAATCCAAAAAGAAGAAGAAGGGCTCCTAGGGCTGTTTTAAGACCGTCGTTCGCGTTAAGACGAAGGGCTCCTAGGGCTATTTTAAGACCGTCGTTCGCGTTCATTGGCGGAGCCACGTGTCGAGGAACGCGAAGACGCGCGCCTCCATGAACGCGCGGTCCTTCTCGGACCGCGGCGAGTGGCGCTCGTTCGGGAAGCAGAGGAGGTCGTAGGCCTTGCCCTCGTCGACCAGCGCCTGGATGAGGCGCGCCGTGTGGCGGAAGTGGACGTTCTCGTCGATGAGGCCGTGCACGAGCAGGAGCGCGCCCTCGATGTCGGCCGCGTGCGTCATCACGGACGACGACGCGTAGCCTCCCGGGTTCTCCGCGGGCCCGCCGG
Source organism: Aureococcus anophagefferens (assembly GCF_000186865.1). NCBI lineage: Eukaryota > Pelagophyceae > Pelagomonadales > Pelagomonadaceae > Aureococcus > Aureococcus anophagefferens. The sequence goes on from NW_008705561.1 coordinate 1,234,535, forward strand.
CCATGTAGCGCTCCGTGTAGTGCGTGTCGTAGCCGTCCCAGGACGTGACGGGCGCGCCCGCGACCGCGCAGCGGAACGTCCGCGGAGCGCGCGCCAAGCACATGGCGCTCAGGTAGCCGCCGTAGCTCCAGCCGTAGATGCCGACGCGGTCCTTGTCCGCGAGGCCCCGCGCGACGACGTAGTCGACGGCCGAGACCTGGTCCGCGACCTCGAGGTCGCCGAGGTTGCCCCTGATCGCCGCCTCGAAGGGCTGGCCGCGCCGCGCGGACCCCCGGTTGTCGCACTTGACGACGAGGAACCCCTCGGACCGCAGCTTCTGCGCGCGGAGGTCCGCGGAGACCGTCGACCACTTGTCGGCGACGAACTGGACGTGGGGCCCGCCGTAGCAGCTCACGGCCGTCGGGTAGGGGCCGGGCCCGTGGACCGCCGCGTCGGGCGCGTAGATGGCCGCGTGGAGCTCGACCGCGCCGTCGGCGGACGGGAAGGTCACGAACTCGGGCGGCCGCAGGCCGGCGGCGAGGGACGCCACGCGCGGGTCCTCCTCGGACGCGTCGTAGAGGACCGCGGACGCGCCGCCGGCTCGGACTTCGGCCTTCGTCGGCGCGGCCGCGGAGCTCGACTGGAGGAAGACAGCGCCGTCGCCGACGGCCGCGGCGTCGACGTAGGCGCCCGCGTCGCTCAGCCGCTCCGGCGTCTCGGAGCCGCCGTAGGGCGCGACGAAGAGGCCCCGCTCGAGCGGTTTGGAGAGGTCGCTGCCGAGGAAATACACCTCGGTCTCGGACACCTTCACGAGCTCCTCGACCATGATGTTTCCCGGCGTCACGCAGCGGAGCTCCGCGCCCGTCGCCGCGTCGTGCGCGTAGAGGCGCTTGACGCCGTCGCCGCGCTCCGACGCGAGGAGCAGCTCGCCCTCGGCGACGCCCCAGCGCAGCGCGTCGTCGAGGTTGATCCAGGCGTCGTTCGTCTCCTCGAGCACGACGCGCGCGTCGCCGCCGCCGGCGTCCAGCGCGACGAGGCGCGCGACGGTCTGGGCCCGGTTCTGCACGAGCGCGAGGACCGTCGCTTCGTCGGCCCAGGCGACGCGCGCGAGGTAGACGTCGTGCCCCAGCCCCGCGGCGCCGACGACGTCGAGCCAGGCCGTGGCGCCGCCCGCGACGGCCACGACGCCGAGCTTCACGGCCGGGTTCACGGCGCCCGCGAAGGGGTAGCGGTGGCTCTCCGTCGACATGGGGTCCGCGTCGCCCGCATGGGGGATGCCGAAGACCTGGACCGCGGACTCGTCGCAGGCCTCGTAGCAGACCTTGGTGCCGTCCGCCGAGAGCCAGAGGCCGTCGTAGCGGTCCATCTCCTCCATGGCGCAGTAGTCCGCGACGCCGTGCGTGAGCCCCGCCGTGCCCCGCGCGCCGGTGCTCAGGCGCGCGGGCGCGCCGCCGCCGGCCGCGCAGACGCAGACCTCGTCGTCCCAGACGAAGGCCACCGTCGACCCGTCGTCGGAGATCTTCGCGTCGAGGCACGCGCCCGAGCCGACGTCGGGGTGGTCCGCGGGGTCGAAGAGGCGCGTCGCTTCGCCATTAACCCCTTCCTTGACGTAGAGCGCGCCCTCGAGGGGGACGAGCAGCTTGGGCGCCTTCTTCGCCCAGGCGTAGCTCGTGACGCCCGTGGCCATGACGCGCGCGCGCTCGCGGCGGAGCTGCTCCTCGAGCGAATACGTCGCGCCGTCGCCGCCGGAGAAGGCGACGGACGTCTCGCCCGTCGCGACGTCGTAGGCGTAGAGCGCCTTGGCCATGGAGCCCTGGTCCGTCGACGCGAGGTACGTCAGGTGCGACCCGTCGGGCGAGAACTTGGCGGACGCGAGGCCCAGCGTGCCCGGCTTCGGCAGGTGCGCCACGTCGTCGAAGCTCAGCACCTCCGCGTCTCGGAGCCGCGCTTTCAGAGCTGCCTGCGGGCTCGGCAGCGCGAGGGCGGACACCTGCGCGGCCATGAGGACGACGAGTGCTGGCACGGTGGCGGCGTAGCAGAGCATGAAAGGCTTGCCGGCTCGCGATGCTCGCACGAGCTCTTGCGCAGCTCAGCAGTGCTCAGCAGCGGTAAATCAGGCAATGGTTCCTTCACCATGCATCCCAAGCTCTCCTTGCCGTTGATAGGTCGTGCGGCAAGACTTCGTCTCGCGCAGTCTTCAGATGGTTTGTCAGTGGCGGTGTGATTTCAAGGCCTGCCAGCCACACGACGTATCGACAACGGCAAGACTTTTACCCTCTGGGCCGCGGCCGCGAGAGGAGCGTGCGGTGCGTGTACAGCGTCGCGTCGCGGTACTGGGCGCAGCGCGCGTCGCGCTGGAGCGTCTCCGTCGCGCGGTCCGTCAGCCGCGCGACCGCGCGCGTGAACGCGCCGTACTGCTCGATCTCGAAGTAGGCGGCGCGCGCGCGGCAGGCCGCGGCGTAGGCGTCGCCGGCGTAGGCGGCGGCCGCGCGGCCGCGGCCGTCCAGCGGCCGGTAGCGCGCGTCGTCGGCCCGGTACCAGCGGCCGCCGTCGACGCGGTAGCCCGCGGCCGGCGGCGGATTCCGGGCCGCGGGCGCCGGCGGCAGGTCTTCCGGGTGGCTGAAGAAGAGGCCGCGGCGCTCCGGGGCGGGCGGCGGGGCCGCGGGCGGGTCCGTCGACGTCGCCGCGTCCGCCGTCGGCGCCGGCGCCGTCGCCGCGTCGCGCGTCCGCCGCCCGTCGCCGGACCGCGCGCTCCCGCGGCTCTGGGCGCTGCTCGGGCAGCTCTGGGCGAACCGACTGCTCTGGGCGCTCGCGGGGCGGCTCGACGGCTCGGCGCGCGGCGCGGGCCGCGCGAGGCTCGCGATGCTCGCCGAGGCGCGCGACGACGCCGCGTCGTAGTAGTCCGAGGCGAAGGTGTGCTCGCCGTAGCGCCGCGCGTCGTCCTCGGCGTCCGGCGCGCGCCAGCGGTCCGCCGCGGGCGGCGCCGCGGGCGGCGGCGGCGACGCCCGGAGCGGACCGTCGGCGGACCGCCGCGACGACCGCGACGACGGCCGCGCCGACGCCGCGGGCGACTCGGCGGGTTCCGGCCGCGGCGCGCGGTCGGCGGGCGGCGCGCGATCGGGCCGCGCGTAGGCCCGCCGGAGCACGTCCTCGGCCGTCGGCGGCGGCTTCCGCCGCCGCCGGCTCGGCGTCCGACGCTTCGACGCCTGCTCGCGCCGCAGCGTGCGCGTCCACGACTGCTTCGCGACCGTGTCCACGAGGTGGAGCGACGTGCCGGACTCGCGCGGCTCGCGCGCCGCGGCGCGGCCCCGGCGCGGCGCGTCGTCGCCACGCAGGGAGTTCGCCCAGCTGGCGACCTGCACGCGCTGCGGCTTCACGAGCTCGTCCTCGGCGACCCGCGTCGGCGACCCGGGCCCGCGCATCGTCTCGCGCCAGGCCACGCGCGGCGACCAGAGGGCAGCCATGCCGGCAGTTAAGGGCAGCCTCTGCAACCAAGCCTGCTTGAGCAGCGCAGCCTGCGTGCTCGGCAGCCCCGCATAAACTGCCGACGGTCGCTTGAGCAGCACTTGACGGGCAACAAAAACGCTGATCGAGCTATCGGCCAGCGCATTCGTGCTCCGTCGCGCGCCACACCGCAGCTCTCGTGCACAATGGAACGCCTGCGCGTCGTGTCGAAAAAGGGCCTCGCGCTGCGCGCGACCTTCGAGAAGTCGTCGAAGCTCGTGGCGACGCTGCCCCCGGACGCCGTGGTCGTGCGCGTCACGGAGCGCGCCGGCGACAAGCGGTCCTTCGTCGTGAGCTTCTCGGGCGAGCACCGGGGCTGGGCGTCGTCGGCGCTGCTCAAGCCCGCCCGCGAGAGCGGCCGCGCGCTGCGTAAGCTCCGCGACGCCGCCAATGCGGACCGCGCGGCCGTGCGGCCCGCGCAGCTCGCGCAGGCGTGCCTCGAGTCCGCGGACCACGCGGCGCTCTACGACGCGCTGCTCGACCTCGCCGCGGGCCCCGGGGACGACGTCGGCCGCGCGGCGACGGCGTGCCTCTTCGGCCTCGCGTCGTCGCCGTCGATTTACGCCGTGAGGAGCCGCGGCGTCGACGCGCCCGGGGGCACGGTCGTCGTCTTCGGCTTCGGCGGCGCCCACCTGGACCAGCTCGACGCCGTCGGGAAGCTCTACGACGCGACGCTCCCGTCCTGGCAGCGCGTCGCGACGACGACGTCCGCGCTCGCGGCGCCGCCGGACGACGCGCGGCTCTCGGCGCACGCGGCGGCGCTGCGCGAGGCGCAGTTCGAGGTCGTCGCGCAGGCCTGCGCCGCCGCGGGCGACGTCCTCGTCCACGTCTTCTCGAACAACGGCGCGGGCGCCTTCGCGGAGCTGCTGCGGCGGGACCCGGCGCTCGCGGCCAAGGTCCGGGGGGTGGTCTTCGACAGCGCGGCGACGCTCGACATCGGGCCCAACATGGCGGACGTCGTCCTCGGGAGCGTCCTCGGCGACCTGCGCCGCCTCGAGGCGCCCGGGGCGACCGTCGCCAAGGTCAAGGACGCGCGGCTCGCGGCCAACGTCGCCGCGGTCTTCGCGAAGCCCGACGGGCCGACGCCCATGGACGCGGCGCTCGCGGAGCTCGTCGACGCGACGTGCCCCAAGGCCGCGCCGGCGCTCTTCCTCTACTCGTCGACGGACAGGCTCATCCTCGCCGCGCGCGTCGAGGAGTTCGCGGACCGCGTCGCCGCGGGCCGCGACGACGGCGCCGCGCGGCTGACGCGGAAGGTCTTCGACGGCAGCGGCCACGTGCGCCACCTCGACGCGTTCCCCGGCGAGTACGCGGCCGCCGTCGGCGCCCTGGTGGCCGCGGCCATGCCGGAGGAGACGTCGCGCGTCGTCGGCTAGCTAAAATTACGGTTCCGGAGCTCGCCGACCTGGTCCGCGAGGCGGCCGACGGCCCAGACGGGGCCGTCCAAGCGCGCGGGGAACCACCAGTTCACCGCGAGCGTGTCGTCGTGCTGCTCGACCTGGTGGATCCAGCCCGCGGGCAGGTAGAGCACCTCGCCCGGCCGCACGACGGCCTCCGCGGGCCGCGGGAGCGCGTGCCCGTCGTCGTCGACGAGGTCCGCGGCGAGGTCGACGTCGAGCCAGTCGACGGCGTCGCCGCGCTCGTCCCTGAGGTGCCAGCCGTGGCCGTGCTTCGTCCACCGCGCGGGGACGCACTTCGCGGACTTGAGGTAGGCCGCCGCGGACGGCGGCAGGAGCAGGAACCGCTTGCAGCCCGCGAGGACGAGGTAGAGATTTTCAAAGGCCCGGTCGCGGTGCGCGGCCGTCGTCGACCGCGAGTCGCCGAGCCAGACGTTGACGGCCTCGGGCTCGGCCGCGGCGCCCGCGGGCGCGCCCCGCTCCGCGAGGGCCTCGAGGAAGGGCGCCGGGAGCGCGCTCGCGGGCACGGCGTCGCCGAGCGCCGCGGCGCACTCGCCGAGGCTCCCGTTCTGGGCGCTGTAGTACAAGACGTCGTCGCCCTTGCTCCGGAGCGCGCGCAAAAACGCCGCCGGCGTGAGCTTGCGCTCTTCGGGCATCGCGAGGCGCGGCCGGCCGTCCGGCAGGTCGCCGCCGCGACGGATCGAGTCGGCGCGACCGTCGGGCGTCGCGGAGACCGTCAGCGGCGTCGCGTCGTCGCGCTCCAGCGCCCGGAGCGCGTCGAGGCCGTCGAGCGGCCCGACGTCGTCGAGGCGGACGATCAGGGGCTGCGACGCGCCGACGAAGTCGCGGGAGAAGCGCAGCGGCGACAGCGCGCCGACGGCCTCGCGCGCCACGCGGCGCGACGCCGGCAGCCACAGCCCGCCGACGTCGTCGGCGACGGCGCGCGCCGCGTCCTGCAAGGCGGCCCGCGGCGCGTCGACGACGACCTCGACGCGCCCGCCCAGGTCGCCGCGCGCGCCCTTGACGACCTTCATCCACCGCCGCGCGCCGCCGTCGTCGTCGTCGACCGGCTCCGTCGCGCGCCGCTCGGCCCGGCGCAGCGCGTCGTCGACGGACGCGGCGTCCGACGCGGCGAGCGCCGCGGCCGCGGCGGGCCGCGCGTGTTCCAGCGCCCGCAGCTTCGCCGCGCAGGCGTCGCGGCCACCACCGTCGGTGACCCAGGCCTCGAGCGCCGCGAGGAACCCGACGTTCGGCAGCGCCGCCGGCCGCCGCTCCTCGAGCCAGGTGCGCGCGGCGGCGACCGTCGGGAACGCGCCGCCGCGGGCCGCGAGGGCGTACGCGAGCGACACCGCGGAGCTCCGCGACACGCCGCGCGCGCAGTGCACGTAGACGGGGTCGCCCGCGAGGCGCGCGTCGTGCACGAAGAGCGCCGCGGCCTCGAACTTGGCCGCGAGCGCGCCGGCCGCCGCGGGCTCGTCCGCGACGGGCAGGCGCAGGCGCCGTCTGACGTTCGGGTGCCGCGCGGGGTCCACGGCCGTGACGCCGAGGCTCACGGCGGCGCCGATCTCGGCGTCGTCGAAGAAGCTGTCGCCCTCGCCCAGCGGCTTCTTGCCGCCCTGCCAGAGCGGCGCGCGCGGGCCCAGGAGCTGGCTCGGCTTGCCGCCCATCGCGGTCGCTGGGACGACTCGTGCCGCTGTCAACTGCTTATGCTGGAGGTTTCGTCAACTGCTTGGTGCCATCGCGCAGGGGTGAGCTTTGCTTGCGCCATTTGCCACAAAAAAAGTTCAAGAAAGGTGCTTTGAGATTCTTGAAGAGTAGCAGCCCCGCGATGGAGCCCTCTGCCTGCGTCGCAGCTCTCGCGCCCTAATTCCATGGCGGCCTACGGCGCCGACACCGACGCCGACGCCCTCGCGCAGCGGCTCGCGACCGACGGCTACGCCCTCGTCGCCGACTGGCTGAGCGCCGACGACGCGGCGCACGTGCGGCTCGAAGCGAACGCGCTGGCCTTCGAGCCGTCGCGCGTCATCAGCGGCGGCCGCAAGGTCGTCGACGCGGAGCGCACGGACGAGATCTGCTGGCTCCGCGGCGCGAGCGGCCACCCGCCGGCGCTCGCGGGCGTCGCGGCGCGCCTCCGGGCTCTGGGCCGCGGTTTGGGGCGCGCGCTCGCGCGGCTCGACGGCCGCCGCGGCGCGCCGCCGGCCGTCGCCGCGGCCCTGGACCGGGCCGTCGCGCGCGCGCGCGTGCGGCGGCAGGAGCGGCGGCCCGCGACGATCCTCGCCGACGACGGCGACGGCGCCGCGGGCGCGCCTCCTGCGATGGTCGCGCGCTACGCCAACGGCGCGCGGTTCACGGCGCACGTCGACGCGGCGAACGCCGGCGAGCTGCCCTTCGGGACGCCGCCGGACCCGCGCGTGCTGACGGCCGTCGTCTACGCGTCGGAGCCGGCCGGCGGCTGGCGGCCGGGCCACGGCGGCGTGCTCCGGGTCACGCGGCCCCTCGGCGCGCCGTCGCCGGGCCTCGACGTGCTCCTCCCCGCGGGCGCGGACCCGGCGACCCTCGACGTCCCGCCGCGGCGCGGCCTCCTCGTCCTCTTCTGGTCCGCGCTCGTGCGCCACGAGGTCCTCCCGGCCTTCGAGGAGCGCCTCGCCCTGTCGATGTGGTACAACGAGCCGCCGCCGCGGCCGACGGACGCGTGTGCAAAAGAGTAGCTTGTACAACTGGGGGGGGAGGGGGATCCTAGACTTTCGTCGCGGTGCCGGCCGTCGAGTCGGTGCTCCGGGGCGACCGCGGAATAGATAGGCGTCGGCCGCGGAGTACGTGCTCCGGGGCGACTGCGGAAGAGGCGTCGTCCGCCGCGGAGTACAGGGTGCTCCGGGGCGACTGCGGCGTCGGCGAGCTAGTCGGCGCGGAGCTCGACGCCGGCCTCGACGTCGCCCGCGCCGTCGGCGACGAGCGGCGCCGCGTCCGGGTCGCCGACGGCCTCGCCCGTGTCGATGGCGTCGGCGACGGCGGCGACGGCCGGCCCGCTCGCGCGCGCGAGCTTCGCGTCGGCCTCGGAGGCGTTCTTGATCTTGACGCGCTTGTCGACGAGCGCGTAGCGGTGCGCGACGTCCGCGAGCGCGACGAGCGCCGAGTAGTCGGCGATGGCCGACCGCTCGAGGTCCACGACGCACGATTTCGGGTCGCTGCCCGGGGCGAAGGCCTTGGAGAAGTCCTTGACCGTGCCGAAGAAGAGGGGCGCGAGCGGCGAGTACGTGACCTCGTCGCCGTCCGTCTTCTTGTCCGTCTTCGCGACCGCGAAGGACGCGCCGCGGTTCCACGCGTCGAAGGTCGCGAGCGTCACGGAGCCGACGACGACGCCGATGGCCCTACGACACACAGTGTCTAGAAGGAAACAACAAGGGACGCTGCGGCGCGCAGGTTGAAGACGACGGCGAGCACCGTCGTCTCGACGATGACGAACGCGTCCGCGCGCGGGATCCTCGGCAGGAGGCGGAACGTGTCGAAGCAGAACGTCGAGAGCACGACCATGAAGAGCACGCCCGTGAGCGTGCCGATGGGGATCACGGAGATGACGGGGCTGAGGAAGACGACGAAGACGAGCATGAGGACGCCCGCCGCGGCGCCGCTGAGGCGGCCGCGCGCGCCGTTGACGCTCACGTTGATCGTCGACTGGCCGATCATCGCGTCGCCGCCCATGGCCCCGAAGAGGCCGCTCACGAGGTTCGCGACGCCCTGGGCGACGCACTCCTGGTTCGAGCGGAAGACGGACGGCAGGTCCTCCGTGATCTCGTCGACGGCTTGTAAGGTCATGACGGACTCGATGAGCCCGACGAACGTGAGCGAGATCGCGTACTGGAAGACGACGCCCCACTCGCCGTCGGCGGGCACTTGCGGCACGTGCCAGGACGGCGGCCTGCGGCGCGGGCTCGCGCGCGCGCGACGGGCGGACGGCGCGGGACGCGCGCGCGCCGCTGAGCTTCTCCGTCTGGCCGACCGTGCGCGTGGACACGCCAATGAGCCCCCGGTTGATGAACTGCTCCCACAGCGTGCCGAAGATGATGGCGACGAGGCTCGACGGGAGCGCGCGCTGGTCTGCGGGCGCGCGCGGCGTGATCCCGGAAGAGCGGCGCGCGGACGCGGGCGGACGCGCAGCGCGCCGGGATCACCCGGGGCCAGGCGAGCATGATCATCATCGTGAAGCCGACGAGGAGCAGCGTGAGCCAGGTCTTCGTCTCGTCGAGCTCCATCCAGCGCCGCTCGTTTTCCTTGCAGTCCGAGTAGTAGTCCGGGTGGCGCGGCGACGTCGACTCCTTCGCGTAGGGGCACGTCTTGAAGGCGCCGAACCTGCGCGCGCGCGTCGGCGCGCCGCGGCGCGCGCGCGGCGTCGACGCGCGCGCGGGCCGCGCGCTGCGCCATGAAGATGACGATGCCGAGGCCGTTCATGAAGCCGATCATGCAGGGCTTCGAGATGAGCTTCACGAGCTTCGCGAGCTGGAACACGCCGCAGAGCGTCTGCAACACGCCGCAGAGCGCCACGGTCATGAGGAGGTGCTGGAACCGGTCGCCGTTCGAGTAGCTCGACAGCGGGCCCGAGTCCGCCTGCGGCGCGCGCGCTCGGCCGCGCGCCGCGCGCGGCGGACGCACCATGAGGTCCTTGATGACGACGGCCATGGCGCCCGCGGCGCCGGAGATCATGCCGGGCTTGCCGCCGATGAGCGCCGTGATGAGGCCCAGGAAGAACGTCGAGTACCTGCGGCCGCGGCCGGGCGGCTCCGACGCGGGAGCGCGCGAGCATTTTTCCTCGACGGACGCCGCCTCGCGCAGGCCCACGAGCGGGGGCACGCCGGCGACGAAGCTGAAGGCCACGGACTCGGGCACCTGCATCACCGCGACCGTGACGCCGGAGAGCAGCTCGTTCTTGAACGCCTCCTTGTCGTTCATGTAGAACTCGACGCTGGAGACGATGTACTTTCGCAGAGAGAAGCTCGTGAGGATCGTCCACGGGTCCTCGTCCTCGCCCGCGGTCGCGATCGCGCTCGTCGTGCAGCTAGTGTCCATGTTCGGCGGGCAGCCTTCTCGAGATTCTGGGATGTCAAAGCTCGTGCTGCTGCATCGAGAAGAGAACGAGCAGACCAGCTGCCAAACAAGCGTGTTGATTCACCATTAGAGTGAAGCAAGGCTCAGCCTGCAAGAGTGTTGACTTTGAAGGAGTGAAGGGGCTGCCGAACCTTTTGATCTCAGAAGCGCAGATCTTCCTGTTGTCATTCGCCGCGCCATGGCGCGGCTCATTCCCTTCTCCAACCATGAGCAGCTGCGTGCTGGCCTCTCGGAGAAGCCCGGCACCGTGTCGTCGCCGAGCTCCAGCAAGTACGCCGTCCGAGTCGTCGAGGAAACGACCTCCAAGCTCCATCGCTCGGGGCTGCGGTCGCGGCTCCTCACGCCGCGCCGCCGCGCGTCCAAGGGCTCGACGGACGCGACGGCCAAGGACGCCGAGGCGCGCTCGGCGGCGCGCGCGTCGCCGCGGGTCGCCGCCGCCGAGGCGCCGGCGGCTCCCCCGCGGCGCGCCAACTTTCGCGTCGCGGCGGCGGCGCCCGCGGTGCCCGCGGCGGCCGCGGAGCCCATGCCGCGGCGCAACTACCGCGCCCTCTCCCTGTGAATCGACGTCGCGGACCTGCCTTCTTGTGAACCCACGGCGCCTCCGGACGAGGGCGAAGCTCCTCCGCCGCGCGCCGCCGCGGACCTGCCTTTTTGTGAACCCACGGCGCCTCCGGACGGGGGCGCCGCCTCCGCCCGATAAGAAACGCACGCCGCGTGAGCGCTTAGTTCAGGGGGAAGTCGTGGGCGGCGCAGACCTTGGCGTCGACGGCGTAGTTCTCGGACTTGCGCTTCCAGAGCGCGTAGCGCTGCTTGAAGGTCCGCTTCGCGAGCTCCCAGTTCGCGGACGCGGGCGACAGCTCCGCGGCGCGGTCGCGGCGCTCGCGCGTGAAGTAGGCGGCGCGGAGGTAGTCGTCGACGGTCTTGCCGTGCCACTTGAGCCAGAGCTTCTTTTTTGAGGTCACAAAGTGCGCGAGGTCCGGGAAGCCGAAGTCGTCGACGAGCTTCTGGAACTCGTCCGCCGTCGCCGTGTGCGAGCCGCCCGCGCAGCGGAAGTGGCCGACGTCGCTCTCCAGGAGCCACTGGTAGCCCGCGTCGCACTCCGTCTTCTTGATGGCCGCGAGCGCCGGGTGGACGCCCGGCTCGTCGGGCCGCGGCGGCGGCAGGCCCGGCGCGACGACGTAGGAGTGCTCGCGGTAGCGCTTCGTGAAGAAGCCCGGCCCCTGCCAGCCGGCCTTGCGCTCGTCGGCCGGCCGGTTCGCCGGCGCGAAGGGCCGGTCCTGGCAGACCTTGCAGCCCTCCGCGTGCCGCCACGAGCACACGTACGCGCGGCCGTCGAGGTAGCCCGTGTCGACCCACTGCCGCAGGGTGCACCGGACGGGGTCCTTCGTCTTCGACTTTTTTTTCCTCGCGCGCTTGCCGCCGAGGAGGCCCACGAGGCCGTAGAGCGTCGCGTTCTGCGGCAGGCGGTACTGGGCGACGCTCGCGCCGCTCGCGAGGTGCCTGGAGCCGTAGACGAGCTCCACGTCCGCGCAGGGCTTCGTCGAGTCGTAGCCGCCGGCGCGATCGGCGATGGTCGCGAGGCAGGCCTTGAGCTCGTCGACCTGGCAGTCCGGCGCGACGTCCCGGAGCGTCGTCGTCCGGCCGTCGGGCATGGACACGAAGAGCGTGAGGCCCGCGCCGGCGGCGTCGCGGCTCGCCGGCGCCGCGACGCTCCCGCCGGGGCCGCCGCCGCGGCGCCGCGCCGCCGGGGCGGCGGGGCAGCAGGCGCAGGCGTCGTCGGCCGCCGCCGCGGGCGCGCAGGGCGCGCAGAACTCGCCCCAGGCCTCGGGCGCCGGCGGCGGGCCCGCGTCGGGGTCGACCATGTTCCGGAGGCGCACGGACGCGGAGAAGGACGCCATGGACCGCGCGTAGGCCGCGCGCGCCTCGGCGCTCGCGCCGCCGCCGCGCCGCGCGTCGTCGAGCGCCGCGCGCGCGACGGACGGCGTCGTCGCGTCGGCGTGGGGGCCGGCGAAGGTCGCCGCGGGCGCTGTCGCGGCGGCGCGCCGCTCGCGCTTCGCGACGGCGGCGTCGAGGATGTCCGCGTTGCGCGCGGGCGCCGCCGCCGGCGGCCGCGGCGGCGCCTCGGCGCACGCGAGATCCATGACGAGGCCGTCGCGCTCCTCCTCGAAGCGCGCCGCGGACCGGTCCTGGCCCGCGGCGCGCCAGGCCTTGGCCAGCCCGTCGAGGGCGCGCACGGCGACGTCGCCGCCGACGCGCATCGCGGCGGACGAGCCGAAGCGCGCGATCGCGAGCGGTCCCGAGCCCTCGGCCTCGCCGAGGCCGCAGTAGATCTCCGCGGCGGCGAAGGCGTACCAGTGCCGCCAGGCCTCGCAGCCGGCGGCCCCGGCGTCGTCGGACCAGCGCCGCGCCGCCTCGGCGCAGCGCAGTGCCAGGCGGCGGACCTCGGCCGTCGGCTCGGGCCGGCGCCGCAGGAGTGCGACGGCCTCGTCGAGGGCCGCGCGGCGCCGCGCGGGCGGCTTCGCGGCGTCGTCGAGCTGGGCGACGGCGAGGCGCAGCTCGCCGAGCGACCCGCCGCCCATCGAGGCGGCGCCTCCCATCGTTACGCACACGGGCGCTGGGGCAGGCTTTTTATAACATGTTGACCGCGGGTTAGCAGTGCATGATGCCGCTGGTAAAAGCGGGCCGTGTTCGGGCAATCCTTGGGCCGCCAACCGCGCTGCTGCGACGCACCATGAGCCTGAAGCCGCTCGTCGCGTCCGGCGCCGCGGGCTTCGTGGGCGGGGCGCTCATCGGCCTCGTGGGCTGGGGCGGCGCCCAGGTCGTCATCCCGTCGCTGCACCACCCCGTCGTCGGCGCCACGGGCGCCCAGGCCGCGGCCGTGAGCCTGTGCGCTTTGTCCATGTCCGCCGTCACGGGCGGCGTCGCCTACGCCCTCGACAACTCGGCGGACCTCGTCGTCGCGGGAGCGATCGGCGCGCCGGCCATGCTCGGCGCGCGCCAGGGCGTCAGGATCGCGTCGAAGCTGTCGACGGCGGCGTCGGGCGCCATCTTCAACGGCCTCTCGGTGATCATGATCCCGACGCACTTCGCCGTGCAGCACTACCGGCGCGCGCACGCCGTCGCGGACGCGGACGCCGGCTCCGGCCGCTCGGGCCCGGCGATCGCGGGCCACGTCGTCTTCGGCTACTTCCAGGGCGTCTCGAGCGCCGTCATGGGCGTCGGCGGCCTGCCCATGGCCATGAGCTACCTCACGCTCGCCTGCCCGACGCTGCCGCACCACCTCGTCCAGGGCACGGCCATGGCGTCGGTCGTGCCGGGCATTCTCGCGTCCGGCGCCGCGCACCTCGTCGCCGGCAACGTGCCCTACAAGCTCGCCGCGGCCGTCGCCGTCGGCTCGAGCGCGGGCGCGACGGTCGGCGCGCGCGGCGCGCTGAACCTCGACGAGACGAGCCTCCGGGACCTGTATATGGCAAGCCTCGTCGTGCTCGGCGGGCGGAGCGTCGTCGCCGCGGCCATGAACGTGCGGACCGTGCTCGCGGCCGGTGCCCTCGCCGCGCCTCGGTCGCCCGCGCACGTCGTGCCGAACATGCTCCTCCGCCAGGCCATGAGTAAAGTGCGTTAGACGAAGGCGGCGACGTGGCTGAAGAGCGCGCCGCCAAAGTCGGGGTGGCACATGATCGCGACGCCGAGCGCGAGCCGCGCGGCCTCCAACTCCGCGAAGACCTGCGTGCTCCGCTCCCGGATCTCCGCCAGCGGCGCGTGGTGCCGCATGTCGTCGCCGAGCTTGCCGACGGCGCGCACGCGCTCGCTGCACCGCGCCGCGTGCGCGTGGACCGCGAGGCACGGGTGGAACGGCGGCCGCAGCGCGAAGTGCTCGAGGCCCCGCAGCCGCGTAAGCCGCTCGAGAATAAGCCGCCCGCAGCGCTTCCAGCCGTGCGCGATCGGCAGGGGCCCTCGGCACATGGGGCACGCCCGAAACCCTTTCAGCAGCACTCGTCGCAGGCAGCGGTGGCAGAACAAATGGCCGCAGACCGTGAGCACGGGATCCGTCGGCAGCTCGAGGCAGACGGAGCACTCGAGATCGTCGTCCTCGTTGCGCGCGTCGAGGTCCCGCCCCCGCGGCGACGCCCTCGGCCGCGCCTTCGCGAGCGGCGTGCCGCAGCGGCGCATGATCTGGCGCGTCCGCGACCGGGGCGTCGTCGCGCGCGGCGACCGCGGCCGCGGCGACGCGGGCGCCGCGGGCAGCGCCGGCGCGGGGGCGGCGACGACGCCGAAGCGCTCGAGCCGCGCCGTCCGCTGGCGCTGGCGCGCCTTCGTCGCCGACGGCGCGTCGCGGTCGCCGCGGACGCGCAGCGCGCCCCGGGCCGCCGTGCGGCGCACGAGGGCCACGTAGGCGCAGAGCGTCCGCCGCTTCGCGCCGCGGCTCAGGCGCACGCCGACGTCGCCCTCCCGCAGGTAGATGCCGAGCTCCGCCGGGTCGCAGGACCGGTGCGCGTAGCGCGCGACGCCGGCCCGGTTCTGAGGCCAGCCGCGGATGAGCGCGCGGCACGCGACGAGCCGCTGCAGGTCGCAGCCCGGCGCCGCGTTGCCGCCGTCGGTCCTGCGCCACTCGCCGCCCGCGCGCAGCCACGCGGCGAGGAAGTGGAGCGCGCCCCGCTCCAGCGCGAGGCGCCCGAGGCTCTTGCCGTCGCCGAAGGGCCGCGACACGTCCAAACCCTCGAGGAGCCGGGAGAACAGGGACGCCGCGCGGTGCTCCTCGGCCTCGTCCTCCGGCGCGCAGGCGACGACCTCGCGCGCGTCGCGCCGCTGCCGCTCGACCTTGAGGAAGCTGCTCAGCTCGCCGACGCCGCGCGGCGTCTGCCGCTTCCGTCGAGGCGGCAGCCGCTGGAGCGCGGGCAGCTTCTTGCACGGGAGCGGCCGCAGGCGCCGCACGATGCCGCTCCGCACGAGCGCGCGGTCCTCCATGGGCGCGACCGGACCCGCAGAGCCGCACGCCGACGAGTTGTGAGAGCTCGCTTCACCATTAAATTCCAGATGCACGATGCCGGGAAACATTCACCTTTTGCGGGAGTCGCATCTCGAGCTGCTGCCGCGCGCGCGCGACTCTCGCCCAGCGCTGCCAAACGGTGCAGCAGCGCACACCGACGCGCCGTCGACGCCTTTGCACGCTGCGCAGCGATCTCTCGAGCGGTGCCCGCATCGCGCCACCAAACGCGCGATGGAAGGCGCGCCGGAGCCCCTCGTCATCACGCCGAAGGAGGCGATCTTCGACCCCGCGTCCTACGGGCAGGCGCTCGTGACCGTCGAGGGCACCGTCGTCGTGCTCGACCGGGAGCTCGGGCGCATCGATATCTCCGCTGGCGGCGCGAAGCTCATCTGCCGCATCGACGAGATGGCCGCCGCGAGCGACATGCTCGCGGAGGCGAGCGTCGTGAGAGTGACGGGCCGCCTCCGCAAGCAGCAGCGGCGGACCTTCCTCGAGGCCGTCGACGTCTACATCGTCCATCCCGGGTAGCGCCGACCGCGCGCGCGAAACGGCGTTTGTAATCTGCTGTGCAGCACACGACGGCACCCGAGGGCCGCTCCGCGCTCTTCAGGCGAGAAGGCATTCGAGAGACGAGTTAAAGATGCCGCGACTACCCCGACGCTGGCGGCGGAACGACCTCCGCGTCGACGGCCGCCTCGTCCGGGAACGCGAAGGCGCCGAGGACGCGCTCGCGCGCGGCGCGCGCGTCGGCCTCGCGCTGCATCCACTTGCGCTTCTGGCGGTGGTTCTTCGCCTCGGCGATCTTCGCCGGGAAGTCGACCTTGCAGAGCGACACGTTGAGGTGGCCCGCGCGCTTGCGCACCGTTCCCGAGCGGCCGCGGCCCATGAATTTGATGCGCTTGAGGAAGGGCGCCGGCGTCACGAAGGCGCGCTCGACCTCGAGCTCCTCGGGCACGAGCTCGTGCGCCGCGCCCGCGCGCGCCGCGCAGCGCTCGATCGCGTCGGCGACCGTCGGCGCGTACCGCTTCTTCGTGAACTGCAGCTGCGCGAGGGCGTCGGGCACCCACAGGTTCCGCACGAGCTTCGCGAGCAGGTTCAGCTTCCAGGGCGACGTCCGGATGTTCTCGTGCTTGTAGTGCGTGAGCGCGTCGCGCGGCTTCGGGGCGTAGTGCGTGAGGCGCACGGCGCACGGCGCCGCGGCGCGCGGCGCGGAGGCGGCACGCAGCGCGCAGGCCGCTCGGCGCGCGGCGAACATCTCGAACGCTGCGTCGGCGCGCGCGGGCGGCGCGGCGACGGCGCGTGACACCTCCGCGACAGCGGCGGTGCTCCTCGGCGCAGCGAGCCGTCGCGACGCGGGCAGCCCAAAGCGCCGCCGCCGCCGTCGTTGGCACGCAGCCCGCCATGCGGTCGCGCAAGGTCAAGGACGACGACGAGTCGTCGGCCGGCGGCGCGTCGAGCGCGAAGGCGCATCCCTCGTCGTCGACGGGTCTGTCGCCCGGCGTCCTGCTCGTGGTAGGGGCCCTGGCGCTGTTCCTCGTGGGCGAATATTTCGACTACGGCGCCAGCGCGCCGGCCCCGGCGAGCTTCGCCGCGGAGGTCCAGAGCCTCGTGCAGGCGCAGAACCGGACGATCTTCGCGCTGCGCGGCGCGCTCGAGCGCGCGACGGCGGAGCGCGCGGCCGTCGCCGCGGCCGTCGAGCGCGCGACCGAGCGCGTGACGCGGCCGCTCGCCGCCGCGGAGCCGGAGCCCGCGAAGCCGCCGCCGCCCGTGGCGCCGCCGCCGCCCGTGGCGCCGCCGCCCGCGGCGCCGCGAGCGGCGGGCGGCGGCGGCGCGACGTTCGCCGGCGTCGTCGACCACGACATCCTCGCCTACGACGACGCCGCGTTCCGCACCGAGAGCGCGGCGGCGATGCTGCGGCGCTACAAGCCGACGCTCGGCGGGGGCACCTGCGAGCGCGACTTCGGCAACGGCCTCGTGGACCACTGGCGGAAGCAGAAGCGGACGTACTGCGCGCCGCGGTCCGACGGCTCGAATCCCGCGCGGCCGCCGTCGAAGATCGACTGCTACCTCGTCAAGCAGACGAGCCACCACGGCAGCGGCGACAACCTGTGCGTCGGGGAGAACGTGCGCGTCAGCTTCGCGGACCTCGCCGACGGCAAGACGCCCCAGGCCTACTTCAAGCGCTACGTCGACAGCAAGCACCAGCAGCAGCACTCGAAGATCGCGTACCGCAAAGGGACGCTCGCCGCGGACTGCACGACGGACAAGGAGGTCTGGCAGTCGAAGCACTTCCCCGGCTGGAACGTCAACTGGTTCAACGCCTTCGAGCAGACCGACGACCTCCAGTGCGACGTCTGGGACTGTGTGGAAATCAACCAGTGAGCTGGGACGTCGGGGCCAAACTTCAGAACTCTCTAGCTCGGTCAAATCGACGTCGATTCGGCTGATCTTTGGACGAATCGATTGCTCTCGTCAAGCTCTCGAAGCAGATCCGAAAAGTCTGGTCCGAACCGTTCAATTTCACGCACATTGAAGTCGGATTGAAGATTTGATTTTCACACAGGTCTGGGAGGAGAACCCGACGCTCATCGTCGAGCGCGACACGTTCGCGAACTTCTTCCACAACAGCGAGGACTTCGTGAACACGCTCATCGCGTTGGCGATTTTGGAGTGGTCGACGGACGACCTGCAGCTCCTCTTCACGGACCTCTACCCCAAGGGCCCCTTCTGGCCCATCTGGTCCCAGGTCTTCAAGGGCCGGCGCGAGCCGCTCACGGCCTGGGACATCGCGCAAAAGTACGGCGACAAGCGCGTCTGCTTCAAGAAGGTCGGCATCGCGATTTTAGGCGCCGCGTCGCCCATCACGGTCGCGTCGTTCAACACGAAGTGCAAGGCGTCGAGCATCGTCCGCGCGTACAGCGACTACGTCGTCCGGGGTTTGGGCTTCGCGCCCGAGTCGCGCTACGCGTCGACCCGGGACCCGAAGCGCGTCGTCGTGACGTTCATGGCGCGGCGGTCCAGCGGCGAGTGGCCCGAGAAGCGCTTCTGCGACTCGGCGCGCTCCTTCTTCGACTGCGCGAAGCTCGGCCACCTCGGCATCCGGAAGCTGGGAAGATCCGTGCGCAACGACGGCGAGGTCGTCCGCGCTTTGAAGTCGCTCGAGGGCCGCGCGTTCCCCAACGGCGCGCGGGTCACGGTGCGCGACGTCGACTACAGCTCCCTGAGCTTCGAGGACCAGATCAAGACGAACCTGGACACGGACGTCATGGTCGGCCCGCACGGCGCGGGGCTCATGCACAACATCTTCATGCCCGACCGGGCCGCGCTCGTGGAGCTCTTCATCGACGGGTCCAGCGCGAATCGCCACTTCCACAACCTGGCGAACTGGCAGGGCCGCCAGTACCACTCCGCGTCCCTCGCG
This sequence comes from Aureococcus anophagefferens, assembly GCF_000186865.1. Lineage (NCBI taxonomy): Eukaryota > Pelagophyceae > Pelagomonadales > Pelagomonadaceae > Aureococcus > Aureococcus anophagefferens. The sequence continues at coordinate 1,252,923 of NW_008705561.1, forward strand.
AACCCCGTCCCCACGGGCCAGCTCCTCTCGCTCGTCGCGGCCGCGATCTCCGCGCTCGACCTGTCGAAGCCGTACTAGCCTCTTCGTAAGGGGGGCGACCCCCCTAGGCGTCGACGAGCTCGCTCGTCATGTTGCAGAGCTCGCAGATGCAGAGGCCCGCGGCCGTGCGCGACGTGCGGTGGAGCAGGTTCGCGAAGGTGCAGTGCGGGCAGTTCCAGGACCGCGGGTTCGAGCCGCGGGACACGTGGGCCGCGGGCGCGCGGCCGGCCGGCGGCGGCGCCGGCGCGCGCTGGGGCGGCGGCGGCGCGGCCCGCGCCTGGGCGGCGCGCTGGGCGCTGAGGGCCTGCTGCTGCTGCTGCTGCCGCTGCTGCTGCTGCTGGCCCGCGTTCCACTGCGCGTTGAGGTGCTGGCTCGCCTGGCTCCGAAGGCTCTTGAGCTCGCGCGTGGCGCGGTCGAGGCGCGCCAGCGCGTCGCGCTCGTTGGCGGCCGACGCCTCGAGCTGCTGCTTGTGGTCGCGGGCCTGGGCGATGAGGCGCGCGTTGTCGCGCTTGAGCGCGTCGTTCTCGGCGCGCGTCGCCGCGGTCTGCTCGCCGATGAGGCCCCGGATGCGCTCGGCGTCCTGGGCCGCGCGGGCCTCGGCGGCGGCGGCGGCGCGCCGCTCGCGGTCCACGGCCGCGGACGCCGCGCCGAGGTCGCTCTCGAGCGCCTCGGCGCGCGCGGCCGCGGCCGTCGCCTCGCGGCGCGCGTCGTAGGCCTGGCGCGCCGCGTGGCTCGCGTCGCCCCGGGCGGCCTCGAGGTCCGCGGCGGACGCTTCCAGGGACGCGCGGAGCCGCTCCAGCTCGCGCTTCGCGGCCGCGAGCTCCTCGCGGAGCGGCGCCTCCGCGCGGCGGCTCTCGAGCGCCGGGCTCCGCCACCGCGCGTCGCCGGGGGGCTCCTCCTTGCGCTCGTCCTCGTCGGCGCCGCGGGCCGGGGGCGGCGGCGCCGCCGCGGCGGGCGGGGGCGGCGCGGCGGCGGCGGCGGCGGCGGCCTGGCGCGCGCGGACGCGCGCGCCCATCGTCGTCGGGCCGGCGGCCGCGGCGACGCCCGGCGGCGCCGCGGGGGCCGGCCGCGGCGGCGCGGGCGCCGGCGCCGGCCGGCCCATGGGCGGGGGCGCCGCGCGCGGCGCCGGCGGCGCCGGCGCGGCCGCGGGCGCGCCCCAGGGGCTCGCGCCGGGCGGCGCGCCCCAGGAAGACGCGGGCGCGGCGGCGCCGCCGGCGCGGAGGTCGACGACGCGGTTGATGGGCTGGCGGCACATGGGGCACTTCGTGGACGTGTCGGCCTTGAGCACGGTCTGCCGCCGCCACTGCTGCATGCACTCGGAGCAGAACTCGTGCGAGCCCGCGCAGTCCGCGCGGAGACGGTTCGGCCGCTCGAGGCAGATGGGGCACATGTCGCCCTCGTCGAGCGACGACCGCCGGGGCTCCGGCTCCGGCGGCGGCGGCGCCGCGGCGGCGGCCGGGGGCGGCGGCAGGGCCGCGAGCTTCGCGCGGAGCCGGACCTAAGGAGCGGAAGCGTCGGTCGCGCGCGGCGCGCGCGGCCGCGCGCGCGGGCGCGGGCGCCGCGCGGTCGGGCCCTTGGGCAGCGCGAGCGCCGAGATGCCGCCGTCGTCGAGCGCCATGAGCGACCGGAGCGTCGTCACGCCCGCGGCTGCGAGTTTCTCGGTGTGTTTCGTCAACTTGAGCTCCTCGACGAGCGCCGTGAGCGCTGCTGTTCCGTAGGCGTCGTTCATGATCGTGCGCTATGCGAGGGTGCCGGAGGTGCCGGAGAGGCGTTCGAGGCTGGCGGACTCGACGCGACGCCGGTCAGAGGGGACAGGCGGGAGGCGGAGCCGGCGCCGGCGACTCGATCCGGCAGGGTCAACATCATCGGCATCTTTGGCTTTGGCTGCCTCTCCTGCGGCCGCCGCTCGATCGCGGCGCCGCACGGCCCGGCGCCCCGCGCCGCCCGATCGGCCCCGCAGCCACACAGCACGAACTAAAAGCACCGACCCCATGGCCTTCCGCCTGTCGCAGCAAAAGGCCCAAAAGCAGCGCCAAAATGTGGAGCGCAAGCGCACGGCCGAGGCCCTCGCGGCCTTCGAGGCGTCCTTCGACGCCGGGCCGACGAAGGCCTTCGTGCGCGCGGCGGGGCCCGGCGAGGGCGACCGCGGCGCGACGTGCTTCGATCCGCGTCTTTCCCGGGAAAAACGAGCGCGGACCGCGGCTTTCGAGCGATTAGGTACGCGCCCCCGCCGTCCGCGGCGCCGCCGAAGGCGCCCATGCCGCACCGCGCGCGGCGCGCGGGCGCCAAGAGCTCCATGGACGAGTTCCTCGACGAGCTCAAGAAGCGCGAGACGCTCCGGAGCTTCGGCGCGGACGTCGACGGCCCCGCGCCGCCGCGCGCGGCGCCGCCGGCGTACGAGGGGCGCACGGAGGGCACGGGCTACCAGGGCACGACGAACCTCTGCGTCAACAACCTCGCGGCGACGGTGACGGAGGAGAAGCTCATGCAGGTCTTCGGCGCGTTCGGGGACATTTTTTCCGTCAAGGTCATGTGGCCGCGGTCCGAGGACGAGCGGCGCCGGGGCCGCAACCGGGGCTTCGTGTCCTTCCGCACGCGCGAGGACGCCGACGAGGCGCTCAACGCCCTCGACGAGACGTCCATCGAGGGCGTGCGCATCGCCGTGAGCTGGGGCAAGGCGCTCAAGGACCAGCCCGGCGCGGGCGGCGGCATGACCGCGGCGCAGCGCAACGCGTACTCCTTCGGCGGCCAGGGCCCCCCCGCGGCGCCGCCGGCCAAGCCCGCGCCGGGCCGCCTCGCCGCCGTCGGCGCCATCGCGACGGCCGCGGCGACGGGCGCGCGGCCGAACCCGCTCGAGCAGTTCGCCGCTCGGACGCACGGCGTCGCGCTCCCCACCACCACACCGACGTCGTCGAAGCGGACGCGCTGGGACGCGCCGCCGGACTCGGCGCTCGAGGCGGCCCTCGAGTCGACGGGCGACGACGCGACGGACGCCGCGGTGTTCCAGGCGTCCGCGAAGATTATAGTAGTGGCGCCGCCCGACGAGCGGACGCGGCGCCTCGTCGACGCGACGGCGCTCTTCACGGCCGCCGACGGCCGCGCCTTCGAGGAGTTCGTGCGCGTGCAGGAGGGCGCCAACCCCGAGTTCGCGTTCCTGTCGCTCGCGGATTCCGACGACGGCCGCTACTACCGGTGGCGCGTCTACGAGGCGTGCATGGCCGCCCAGGGCGCGCCCCTCGCCAGGATCTTCCACCTCGACGGCCGCGACGTGCGGGCCTGCCGCATCCAGCGCGGCGGGCCCTACTGGGTCGCGCCGGACGCGGCGACGACCGCCGCGCTCGGCGCCGAGGAGCACGAGCTGCCGCTCACGGCCGCGGAGGCGTCGCGGCGCGCGGACCGGAATTTATTAGACAAGTCCGACGAGAACGCGCTCTACGCGCGGCGCGGCGCGCGCACGGGCGACGCGTCGCTCCACGTGTCCGACGCCATCGAGTTCCAGCTCCAGCTGTCGCGGCTCACGCCGTCGCGCGCGAAGATCCGCGACGCCATGGTCTTCGCGCTCCAGCGGGCCGACGCCTGCCGCGAGATCGCCGCGCTCGTGGTCAACGCCCTCGCCGACGACGCGCCGACGACGGCGCCGGACGCGCTCGTCGCGCGGCTCTACCTCGTGTCCGACGTGCTCCACAACTCCGCGGCGCCGGGCCGCGGCGCGCGCCTCTTCCGGGGTTTGCTGCGGCCGCCGCTGCCCGGCGCGCTCCATCGTCTCGGCGCGCGGCTCTTCGCGCCGGGCGAGGTCGGCGTCATGGAGGCCGCGCGGCGCCGCGCCTTGGCGGAGAAAGTCGCGACGTTGTTGAACGTCTGGCTCAACTGGTCCGCGGCGTTCCCGCCGCTCTTCGTCTTCGGCCTGGAGTCCTGCTTCTTCGAGCACGGTCTCGACGCGTCGCGGAGCCGCGAGGACGACGCCGTCGGCGAGGACCGGGCCGCGGCGCTCCGGCGCGACGCGCGCTTCGCGGGTCTCTGGGACGACGCGCCCGCGGGCGCGCTCGGCTTCCGCCTCGCGCGGCTCCGCAAGTACGTCAAGCACCGCACGCTCGGCACGCACCCGGCGGCGGCCCTCGCGGCGAGCGACGCGGAGCAGGCCGCCGAGGACGCCGCGCCGCCGGCGAAGGCCGCCGCGCGGCCGTCGCGGGCCGCCGCCGCCGCGCCCGCGCCCGGGCCCGCGCGCGGCACCTGGGGCAGCGTCGGCGCCGACGACGACGACGACGAGGACGTCGACGGCGAGGCCATCGACGACCTCCTCGACGACGTCCAAGCGCCCGCGCCGCCGCCGCCGGCCGCGACCGCGGCGGCGCCGCCGGCGCAACCGCCGGCGCCGCCGGAGCAGCGCGAGGCCCGCGGCCGGGACCGGTCGCGCTCGCGGTCCCCGGACCGGCGGCGCCGCGACGACCGCCGCCGCTCGGACTCGCGCGACCGGCCCCGCGACCGCGACCGCCGCCGCTCGGACTCGCGCCGCCGCCGCCGCCGGAGCCCCTCCTCGTCGCGCTCGTCCTCCCGGTCCTCCTCCGCGTCCTCGCGCCGCCGGTCCAGGAGCCGCGGCTCGTCGCGGAAGTACTACCGGCGCGGGTAACCGCTCTCGTTGAAGTTTTCAACGTGGACAAGTTGAAAACGGTTGCGAACTCGATTTTTTTTGTCGAGAAGCCACGATGGCTGACACGTTGGAGGCGGATGGTTGGGTGGCCGCGAGGGACGTCGAGGCAGCCCCGTTGGAGGTGGAGGACGCGCTGAGCGCCGCGGCCGACGCGGCCATGTTCGAGGCCGTCTTCGAGGAGCGGCGGCTCGGCATCAAGCTCGTCCTGGCGCGCGACGACGGCGGCCGCACGGCGGTGGTCGTCGATGAGACCATCGGCGGCGTCTGCCCCGACGACGTCTTTCCGCGGGACGAGCTCGTCGCCATCGACGGCGAGGGCTTCTTCCTCCCGACGCCGGCGACGTTCAGCACGTTTATCACGAAGCTCGCGAAGCGGCCGCGGCCGCTGACGCTGAAGCTGCGCCGCGGCGCCGGCCGCGAGGGCGCGCTCGCCGCGCAGACGAAGCGGCACGAGCGCGCGCGGTCGAAGGCCGCGCTGGAACACTACGAGAAGCGGGAGGAGGACGGCCGCGCGGCGTACAACGCCGCGCTACTCAAGGGCAAGGGCGTCCACGGCGAGAAGGACACGGCCGCGGCGCTCCTCCTGCTGCGCAAGGCGGCGGGCCTCGGCGTCGTGCGCGCGCAGACCGCGCTGGCGTCGCTGTACCTGACGGGCCGCGGCGGCGTCGCGCGCGACGACGAGGAGGCGTTCCGCTGGTTCTCCGAGGCCGCGCAGCGGGGCGCTGTGTGGAAATCAAATCTTCGAACCGACTTCAATGTGCGCGTAATCTAACGGTTCGGACCAGCTTCTTCGGCTGTGCTTCGAGAACTTGACGAGAGCAATCGATTCGTCCAAAAATCAGCCGAATCGACGTCGATTTGACCGAGCGAGAGAATTTCAAAGTTTGGTCGGGACGTCCCAAACCAGTGGTTGATTTCCACACAGGCGGGGCGACACGGAGGCCCTCTACCAGCTCGGCAAGTGCCACCGGAACGGCTTCGGCGTCGCGGCGGACGACCACGCGGCGCTCTGGTGCTATACGCGCGCGGCGAACGACGGCCACGCGCGCGCGCGCGACCAGGCGAAGCGGCTCATCGCGGACGGCGAGGCCGCGTCGCGGCGCGAGTCGATGCTCCGGTCCGTCCGGGACGCGCTCTTCCCGCCGAAGAAGGACGACGCCGCCTACGAGGAACTGGAGTCGCCCTGCCTCGGCGTCCACGCCGCGCTCCGGCCCGAGGACGACGACGAGCTCGACCTCCGCCCGGGCTACGCGCCGCCGGCGCCGCCGGCCGCGCCGCTCGCCGTGCCGCCGACGCCGCCCGCCGTCTTTCGCGGGCGGAAGCCGCGGAACGAGCCCGCGGCGACGACGAACCCGTTCCTCGACGAGGTCGCGTGCTAATCATTGCCGCGCCCTAAGGAAGTCCTTGACCGCGTTGCGCAGCGGCGCGTTGCCCGGGACGACGTGGCCGCCGGCGTGCTCGAAGACCGCGGGGCTCGCGAAGCACGACGCGAGCGACCGGGCGACGTCGGGCGGCACGGACGCGTCGGACGCGCCGAGGCAGTGGAACGTCGGCGTCGCGTTCGGCGCGGCCGCGGCGGCGTCGAAGGGCGCGCGGACGATCGCGTCGCGCGGCACGAAGCCCGCGAAGAGGAGCGCGAATCCGAAGAGCCCGGGCTCCGAGAGGCACAGCAGCGCCGCGAGCGTCGCGCCCTGCGAGAAGCCGAGGACGCCGTCGAAGGGGCCGTCGTCGGCGACGCACCGCTTCACGCGCGCGACGGACTCGTCGAGGCCGACGTACGCGCCCGAGAGCGCGGGCCGCTCGGCGTCGCGCGTGTTCCACCAGCCCAGGGGCGCGCCGCGCGCGTCCGCGTCGATGTCGCCGAGGAACGCGCCGGTCGCCGCGTGCGGCGCGTCGAGGTAGTGCACGTCCGCGAGCGCCTTGATGCCCTTGCGCACCGCGCCCGTCCGCGACGAGAAGAAGTTGGCGTTCTGCGCGTAGCCGTGCAGGCACAGCAGGCGGAGTTTTTTGGGGGTGGTTGGTTTCGGTGCCGATGTTTTTGGTGTTGTCGTGTTGCCGATATTAGCGGCCTCGGCGCTGGCGCCGGCCTCGGCGCTTGCACTCAGGGAGCTCATGAGCGCGCGCGATGTGCGCGACCCCGGTGCTGCGAACGGGTAGGCAGTTGGTAGCAGGGCTGCGCCAACGAAGAGGGCGCGCATACGATGAGGCAATCGGGCACAACAAGCTCAAGGTGAGATCAAGGTGCTGTGCGAGAGCATGGTCGGACGTAGGCTAAGTAGTTTGGCCACCACAATAGCAGCCATGCTGAACGCCCTCCGCTAGCTATTAGGGCCGTCGGATCCTCCGGTTCACTTCACGCGCCGGCCCCGGAGCCGTCGAGGTCTCGGCGTCGCGCGATTCCTGCAGCGACGATAGCAGCCATGCTGGCAGCCATGCTGAACGCCTTTGTGGACGTGTTGATCCCCGCTTACACCTTTATTGTTACCTGCGTTGTCTACCGCGTCCATGGCGACGGCGCGTGGCTGCGCTTCTCGTGCCTCCTCTTCCTGGAGGTCTGCGCGATGAACCTGCCGGCGCTCAACGTGTACGCGGACCTCGTCGCGTTGCCGTTCGCCAGCTTCGTCCTCGTCAAGGCGGCCACGGTGAAAGATGGCGACGCTGACATTCTCGCCGACGCTGTTGTCGTTGTCGATGTTCTGGCCGGCTTCGTCCTCGCGGCCGCGGCGAGAGACGACGACGGCGACGCTGGCGTCGTCGCCGCCGCCGACGCCGACGACGACGCTCTGGCCGACGAGGACGAGGACGACGGCTCGGACGAGGACGGCGGCGCGCCGACGCTGGCGGGGACCTGGAAGCTGGTCCGCTCGGAGAACTACCCCGCGTACCTCGAGGCCATCAAGGTCGGCAAGCTGCTGCGCGGCGTCATCGCGCGCGCGCCGACGAGCCAGGTCATCTCGCTCCGCGGCGACAGGGTCCGCATCGTCACGAGGGGCATCCTCAAGATGGACACGACCTACGTCGTCGGCGGCCCGCCCATCGAGGTTTTTGTCAAGGGCAGCGCGTTCCTCGACTCCGTCGAGCGGGACGGCGCCGACCTCCTCCTCACGAAGCAGCGCGTCGACCGGACCTACGCGATCCACGTCCGCCGCGCGCTCACCGACGCGGACACGCTGACGATGACCAGCGCCGTGCGCTTCGCTCTGCCCGCGAAGGACGACGTCGTCCTCGTCCAGACTTATCAGCGGCAATAGCGCGCGCGCCTAATTTTCTCGACCGGAGGTTGTCGGCTTTTTTGCTTCTTCGAACGGTTTCGCTAATCTTCACCAAGGTGTCCGTCGGCGCGTCCATCGACGCGTCCACTTGCGACGCCGCCACCACCGGCTACGGCTGCGAATGAGCCGTCGTTGAACAAGCACATCTATGAAGCAATGCTGCAGTAATCCGTAGCTAAGAGACGGTCTCTCGTGCGAGCATTTCAGCGGCCGACGATGGAATCTCCACCTTAGAGGGCCCCGCGCTCCTCGAATATGCAGCGACGTGCAACGATCCCAGTGGCTTTGAGGTCCGCAAACATGTGGGTGAGGCACATGAAAAGACGTGACATCCGGACGATTGCGAGGCGACGCAAACGGGCAGCCCCAGGGGGTGGAATGAGGCGCGGCAGCTTCCCCCGACCCGATTTTCGGTCCCCTTCGAGTCACAGAGCGTCGGGAATCGTTCGTCATGGGGGCGACCAGATGCCCTCGCGGCAGCTCTTCGGCTCGAGTGGGTTTGATCGAGATCACCTCACCACCTCCGGGAGGCGTGCGGCGCCGCGGGTGACACGGTGCTCACCGCGCAATGCATGAGGCGTTTGGGCTGTTAGAACCGAGACAGTGCCCTCGGGAACATCATTCCAGGGGGGGTCTCTTCGAAGTCTAACAGCCCAAACGCCCCCTGGAACTAAGTTGGGCCCCTCGTCGGTCGCCCCCCACCGTTAATGGCCGTTCTCGTCATCCACGGGCTGCCCCGACGCGAACTAAGTTGCTCGCCTTCGACCGATGGTCTTTCCCGAGCGACTCGCAGCCGGGCCCAAGGCGCGACATGGTCCACAGACCGAGCGCCGCGCCAAGTCTTGGAACCGCTGCATCGCGCGTCCGAGCCCGGAGCGAGGCAAAGCCGTGACGTCAAAACTTCACGGCTTCGCTGCTCTTTGAGCTGGTTAACTTTAGCTTAGCCGGCAGTGCGACGACGCGTCCATCGCGTCCGACGCGTCGAGTGCGAAAGGAAATAAAAATCTCGGCGCAAAGCGATGCCGATGGTGTGACGGATGACCGAGTCCTGAAAGCAATGGGCTGGCGGACCGCAATCCTCCTGGTCGCGTTCGCCGTGTGCGACAACCAGAGCGCGGCAAAAGCACCAACGTCGCTGCCGGCGTCGCGGAGTCCCGTGTCGCGCGTCGACGCGCTCTTGGATGGCGACGACGGCGCGGGCGCGGCGGCCGTAGCCATCGGCGCCGTGGCGGGCGCGGCGGCGCCGTCGCCGGCGCCATTCGCCGCCGCCGCCGCGCCGGAGCCCGGCGCGCCGTCGCCCGCGCCCGCCGCGGCGCCGTCGCCGCCGCCGAGCGCGCGGCCGACGACGGCGGCGCCCGCGCGCGCGCCGCGGCCCGCGCCCACGCCGGCGCCGCGCCCGCAGCCATCGGCGCCGCCGCCGTCGTCGAAGCCGACGCCGAAGCCGAGCCCGCGGCCGCACCTGCGGCCCACGCGGCGGCCGACGCCGAAGCCGAGCCCCGAGCCGAGCCCGGAGCCGAGCCGCGCGAGCTGCCCGCTGTCGAGCGTGCCGCACAAGGCCATGTCGGCCTGCGTGCTCGCCAACGGCTTCTGCGTCGCGTCGCGCAGCGAGTGCGAGGACATCGGCGGCCGCTACGACGCCGCGGGCTGCGGCGGCACCGCGAATCACGGCCCGCACTTTCTGCGGCGCCTCGACGCCGCGCCGTCCTGCGCGTGCTGCGCGGACACGCCGAGCGACGCGCCGAGCGCCGCGCCGACGTCGTCGCCGGCGCCGTCGACGCGCGCGCCGACCATCGTCGCGACGTTCGCGCCCGCGACGTGCGACCTCGCCGCCGTGCCGCGCAACGCGCTCCGGAGCTGCCTCCGGCTCGACGGCTACTGCGTCGCCAACGGCGCCGAGTGCGGCGCCATGGGCGGCGTCTTCGACCCCAACGGTTGCGGCGCCAACGACGGCGCGGCCTGCGGCTGCTGCGCGCACGTGCCCACGGACGCGCCCGACGCCGCGCCGACGCCGCGGCCGACGCCGCGGCCCGCGGCCGCGGCCGCGGCGGCCGCGGCGGCGCCCGGCGGCGCCGCCACGCCGGCGCCCGCGGCGCGGAGCGCCCGGGCGCCGCGGCCGACGCCGCGGCCCCAGCTCTACTGGTGGAACCCCGTGCCGACGCGCGCGCCGACGCCCGAGCCGACGGCGCCCGGCGGCGCGCTCGACGTCGCGCGCTACGCGCTCGTCGTCGCCGCGCTGGCCCTGGCGAGCGCCGTCTGCCCCGAGCCGTCGAGCCCGCTGCTCGCCGCGGCGCGCTGGCCCTTTTTCATGCTCTTCCTCGCGCTCCGCGCGGCGCTCGTCTTCGGCGCGGGCCTCTGCTTCAGCTTCGGCGACGGCATCGCCGAGAGCCGCCCGCCGGCGCCCATCGCCATGGCGCCCATGCGGCTCCCCAAGGACGACGGGCTGAGCTTCGAGATGGCCGCGCGGCGGCCGCTGCCCGACGACGGCGCGCACGAGGAGCTCCTCGCGGACGACGGCCGCCTCGACGCCTACGAGTTCGAGGACGACGAGGACGTCGACGCGAACCCCTTCGCCGCGAAGAAGGGGGCCTAGGGGGCGTCGTGTTACCGTCCGGCGGAATCCCTAAAAGGGGAACATGCCGGAGATGTTGCTCGCGCCCGCGTTCATGGCGTTGGGCTTCATGGCCGGCGACGTGCCCGCGTTCGGCGGCGCGAAGGCCGGCGGCGGCTGCTGCCACGGCTGCTGGGGCCAGCCGGCCTGGCCGCCGTAGGCCGGCGCGGACGGCGCGCGCGCCATCGCCGGCTGCTGCGGCGGGAACGAGGCGAAGCCGCCGGGCGCCGAGCCGCCGCGCGCCATCGCCGGCATGCCCATGCCCATGCCCATGCGCGGCGGCGGTTGCGCGTAGGGCATCGTCGACGGCTGGCCCATCATCGACACGGCGAGCCTGTTGCCGCCGAGGCCGCCGCCGCCGCCGAGGCCGTTGCCGAGGCCGTTGCCCGCGGCCGGCGACGCGGGCTTTTGAGCCGGCGGCGCCGGCGGCGGCGCGCCGAAGGCGGCGAAGCCGCCGAGGCCCGACGCGGGCGCGGCCGGCGCGGCCGGCGCCGCGGCGAAGGAGCCGAAGGCGTCGAACCCGGCGGCGGGCGGCGCGGCGGGCGGCGCCGGCGCGGCCGCGAACGCGCCGAACCCGGCGGCGGGCGGCGCGGCGGGCGGCGCCGGCGCGGCCGCGAACGCGCCGAACCCGGCGGCGGGCGAAACGGGCGCGCCGAAGGGGTCCGGCGCCGCCGCCGCCGCCGGAGGCGCCGGAGGCGCCGCGGTCCCGAAGGGGTCGAAGGCCGGCCGGCCCGGCGGCGCCGGCGCGGCCGCCGCCGGCGGCGCCGCGGCGAAGTCGTCGAAGCTGAGCAGGTCGAGGGCCGGCGCCGCGGCCGCGACCGGCGGCGCCGCGGCCTTGCGGGAGATCTTGAGCCCGCCGGCCTGCGGCGCCCTCTTCTTGGGCTTGGGCTCCGGCGGCGGCGCCGCGGCCGGCGCGGCGTTCGACATGGCGAAGGACGCCGAGGGCCGCGACTCGAAGAAGGCGCGCTTGTTGTAGACGAGGTCCACGAAGCCCTTCGTCGCCTGGAGGCTCGCGCCGGGCTTGAGGCCGCGGCTCGGGTCCATCTTGCCCATGAAGACCGCGCGGCACCGCGCGTTGCCGCCGTCGCGCAGCTTCTTCACCTCCTTGGCGCTCCAGTAGCTCATGGACACGGACTTGCAGAGGTGGCTGAAACTCTGGTGGCTGCTCTTGCACGTGTGGCACACGAAGGTCGCGTAGGTCATGACGACGGCGCCGTGGCCGTGCTGGGCGACGACGCCGCAGTTCGCGCACTGCTTGTTCTCGGGCAGCTTGCGGAGCGTGTCGAGCTCCTTCTCCGCGCCGGGGTCGGACATGGCTCGATGGACGACGGCCTCGGGGCGCCTCCACGCGATGTCGACGACGGACGACGGACGCGTCTCGGGGCGCCTCCACGCGACGTTCTCCTTGCCACAAAACAGGCGTATCCAACGATGCAAGGATGGTGCCGACTCATTGCAGTCCTGCGCAAGCGGGGACCCGGGTGATAAAAGACTGCTACTAAGCACGCGCGCGTTTTACCAGAGGGGGAGGGAGGCGAGGTTCGCATTCCAGGCGCTATATGTTCTCCCGGCTTCGTGCTCCGAGTCATCCGAGTCGTACAGCGTACGCGGCACGCAGGGCAGCCATTCGTAGTCCATCCCTCCCTGTTCGCGGAGAAAAAGCCCGTCGAGCCTGAAGTTTGCCCCAGGGGAGACTACGTAGATGCTACCCTCGTGGGCGACCGCGGACATATAAACCAATTTTTCTCTGGTGCCAGGCAAAGGCAGCGGCGCCTCGGCGGCCCATCGATCGGTCAGCGGGTCGTACGAGACCATCGTGTTGCTGGTCTCGTAATATGGGGCGTCTTCGAGACGTCCCTCCTCGAGAGCGGCGAGCGACGCGGCAGCGTAGACGCTCCCTCCCATTACGTAGATGCGCCCACCAACCTCCACGATGCTGGCGTTGGCGCGAGGGACGGGCATCGGCGCACACAACTTCCACGTATTGTTTGAGAGGTCGAGCGCCTGCACTGCGCGCGTCAATACAAATTCTGGTTTCTGTTGGCCGCCGATAAGGTAGAGCACGTCATCGAGACAGAAAATACGGGGCTCGAAATCTCCCTCTCCATGATAAAGGTCGATCGGCGGATTTGGAAGAGAGACCCATGCATCGTCTCCAGGCCGAGAGCATGTCAGCGAAATACTTTGGGTCACCTTGAAGGTCTCTGGAAGCTTGAGCGTCACCACAACGTTGGTCGAAGCACAGATGGAATCTACCCAATAACCAGTATTTGGAAACTTCGCCTCAACCCACCGTCTCATTGCGAGGTCATACTCGTACCATTTTTGTATGGACTTTGATCTATCAGAAGCATCGAACACAGCAAGTAACTTGCCCTGGAATATCACGGTCTTCAGGTAATCAATATGAAATTCATCACCAACTCTGGGAAACTTTGCCATGTTTTCTCGCCATTTGCGAGAGTGCCCGAATCGCTGCAGCACAAAGCACCGCGTGTCGTAGTTCGTGTCTTCGTTCTCCCATCCTGCGAGAACCAGCGCGCGCTCGTCGACGACCTTGCGCGCCGCGACGAACGGCGCTGACGCCCGCAGCGCGCGCCACGCTTTGCAACAACTCGCAACTGCGTGGAGGTCCGCGAACTTTAGGATCGCCAGGCAGCCGACGGCGCACTCCGGCGGCAAGCGGGCGAAGGGGGTGCGACCGCCGGTAGATGGCGCCATTTTAGTTTCCTCGCGTTGGGCTGCCGTATGGCTGCGATCGCATTTGGACGACGCCATAGGAGCGGCTGGTAAGCCGATCTTGCAGCGATGGTGCAGACTCGGTGACGGTGCACGTGGGCGACAACCGAGCCCCTACGCGTCCTGCAACGGGGGAGAGCGGGGGACTGGTTAGGAGAAAAGGCGGGCGGCCTAGAAGTCGTCGTCGCCGCTGGGCCTGGGCTCCGGCGGCGGCGCGGCGGGCGCGCGGTCCGCCGCGGCGCGGACGTGGCGGATGAGCGCGTCGACGGCCGCGCGCGCGTCGTTGTGCGTGAGCGACGCGACGACGCGCGCGAAGCGGACGTCGTCGTGGGCTTCGAGCCGCGGCGCGGAGGCGTCGTCCTCGACCATCTTCGGCGCGCCGGCGCCGAGCTCCGCGGCGAGGAAGAGGTGGTCGAGCGCCTCGTCGAGCGCCGACGCGTCGCGCGCGAGCGCCAACCCCAGCTCGACGTGGGCCCGGCAGCGCAGCGCCCGAGGCCCGTCGCCGCGCGCGTCGAGGGGCGACGGGTCCGCGTCGGCGCTTTCCTCCCTCCCGTCGTCCGCCTCGCTCCCGCGCGCCCAGCCGTCGAGCGTCTCCGCGGCGTCGCGGAGCGCCGCGAGGCGCTTCGGCGCCTGGGTTTCGCCCAGGGCCCCGTAGGCGCGCGCGAGCTCGAGGAGCGCGTTGCCCCGGCGGCGGCGGTCGCGCGCGTGCTCCGCGCCGTGGCGCAGCACGTCCTCGAAGTCCGCGGCCGCGTGCTCCGCGCGGCCGGGCACGCGGTTCGACGCGCAGGCCCGGAGCGCCAGGACCCGCTCCCGCAGCGGCGACCCCGGCGGCGCGTGGGGCTCCGCGGCGTCGAGGAGGTCGAGCACGTCGCGGAACGCCGACGAGGGCTCGCCGTAGAGCCCCGAGGAGAAGGCCGCGCGGACCCGCGCGCGCCCGCCCGTCGCCAGCGCCACGCGCCGCTGGGACGACACCGCCGCGGCGTCGAGCGCCGCGCCGTATTTCGCCGTGGCGAGGTTGAAGAGCGTGCCCGGCGCGTGCGGTTCGATCTCCAAACTCCGCTCGAGCGACGCCGTCGCCAGATCCCTTTCCCCCGTCGCGAGGAGGATCGTCGCGACGTTGTTGAGCAGGGGCGCGTTCGGCGGGAAGTCCTCCGAGGGCGCGCAGTGGAGCGCGCGCGCGTAGACCTCGAGCGCGTCGGCGGGCGCGTCGCACTGGTGGAGCGCGTTGCCCAACGCGTGGAGCGCGCGCGGCTCGTCGGGGGCGAGGGACGCCGCCTCGCGCAGCGGCGGCAGGGCGTCGTCGCTGCGCCCGCTGAAGGCCAGGTAGGACCCGGCGTTGATGAGCAGCGCCGCGCGGTAGGGAGCGTCGCCCGGCGTCAGGCGGAGCGCGCGCTTGAAGGCCGACGCGGCCGCGCCGGACCGGCCCTCGTGGGCCGCCTCGAAGGCGCGCCGCGTCCAGCGCTGGGCCGCCTTCGCCGCGCGCGCCTCGTCGTCGTCGTCGTCGTCGTCGTCCTCGGGCGCGTGGTCGGGCAGCGACTCCTCGTGGGCCGCGTCGGCGTCGTCGTCGCCGGGACCCCAGAAGCTCTCGCCGCCGCGGAGCCGAGCCGCGAGGGACGGGAGCGACCGCTCGCGGGGGCGCAGGCCCCCGACGAAGGAGAGGGCGAGGAGAAGGAGGGCGCCGCGCGTCCGCATTGCGTCACGGCCAAAGCCTCTGTCCGGATGCGGCACCCTCGGCGGAGCCCTTGCGCGCCCGCGAAGGCCCTCGGCGGTTCCGAGCCCGAGCCATACCTCCTGGCCCGCGGCTCCGCACTTCAATGTGAGCGCATCGAATTCAACAATCTGAGCTGAACCCTCTCGGCGGCCCTTACGCGCGGTTCGTGATGTCGGCGCAGGCGCTCAGCTTGGCGGGGGACTTGGGGAGGGAGTGGGAGCCGTGCTCGAGGGTCGCGACGTCGAAGAACTCGAAGTCGCCGGGGTCGACGGGGGCCGCCGCCGCCGTGTCCCACGCGGGGTCCGGCTCGTCGGTGAAGCAGCCGCGGTCGCCGAGGTCTCCCAGATCGGACCAGGAGTCGCCGTCGTCGAGGAGCGCGTTGCAGAGGTCGGCGCGGAAGGCGCCCTCGTGGATGATCTCGTCGTCGTCGTCGTCGTCGTCGTCGTCGGAGACGTCGCCGCTGTCGGCGGCGGCGCGCACGGACGAGAAGGCGCCGAGGATGGCGATGGACGCGACGCGCTCGTAGCACGTGCCGGCCGCGAGCCGCTCCGACGTGGGGCGCAGCTTCAGCTCGGCGAACGTCGCGGCGACGCCCTTCGCCACCGCGCTGCCGCGCTCGCCGAAGTCGAGGACCTTCATCTGGAACGAGCCGGGGTGGCCCTCGACGGCGATGCGCCCGTAGAAACGCGCGCACGTGCCCCCCAGGACCGCGACGACCCAGAAGCACTCGCGGCACTCGCGGCCCTTGACCTTCGACTTGCGGACCAGGCGCTGCACGAAGTGGAGGCCGTCGTCGGAGGAGGAGGTGCAGCACAGGAGGATCGTCGCGAGCCGGCCCTCGACGGAGTCGCTCGAGCCGTTGGACGCGGGGTCCGAGACCGCCGCCGCCATCAGGCTCGGGTCGACGAGCGTCCCCGACCGGCCGAAGTCGAGCGTGTCGCGCTCGCGCCGCTGCGTGACGAGTCGCTCCAGGAGGCCGCCGTCGACCGACGGCTGCTTGGCGACGACGAGCTCGCGCTGGAGGTCGCCCTCGAGCGCGTCGACCATCACGAGGAGGCCGAAGACCGCGCCGGGCTCGCCCTTCTCCGCGTGGCACGAGATGCCGCCCGGCGTGCCCACCACGGAGCTCATCAGGGGCAGCACGTCGCGGCCCTCGCTCTGGCACTTGGCGATGTAGCGCCGCAGCTCGAGCGTGCAGTCCGACTCGACGCGGTCGCACAGCTCCAGGTTGAAGTCCGGGCGCGACGGGTAGACCATGATGTGGCCGAGTTCGAAGCCGCGGTGGATGTGGCGGGTGTTGAGCAAGGAGCCGTCCGCGAAGCGGAGGAACTGGTATTTGCGGAGCAAAGACGCGATGGTCTCGGTGCCGGGCTTGCCGGCGGCCGTGAATTCGCAGCGCCGGTGGAGCCCGACGCCGATGGAGGCGCCGAGCCGGCCGCTCGTCGCGTCGGCCTTCTGGAGCATCGGCGCCAGGGAGTCCTCGGCGAGGAGCTTGGCCGCCGCCGCCTGAGCTGGCTCGTCGCGGAGGTCGACGTAGGCGCGGAGCTGGCCGCTCCGCGCCTTGCGCAACGCCTGGCGCCGCGGCTCGTATCGAGCGTGCTCCTCGCGGTTGAGCCGCAGCTGGTTGAGCTCGAAGTGCTCGAGGCGAGCCTCCAGCGGAAGCTTCGCGATCGCGAGCGCGGACGCGGTCGACGCCTCGGGCCGCATGGCGACGACGCAGGCCATAGGGTCGAACTCGCCGCCCGCGACGGCGTTCTTCGGCCGCTTCGACGGCGGCGGCGCGCGCGGCGGCGGCGCGCGCGGCGGCGGCTGCACGTCGAGCTCGAACGCCGCGCCGCGGTAGGCCGGCGGCGGCCGGCCGCCGGGGCCGGAGAGCGCGGCGCCGCCGCCGAGGACGCCGCCGCCGAGGCCGCCGCCGAGGCCGCCGCCGAGGGCGAGCAGCGACCCCGCGGCCCGCGCGCCCGGAATCGACGGCGGCGCGCCGCGGTAGGCCAGCACCGGCGCGCCGTAGTCCGGCGGCCGGCCGCCGGGGCCGCAGGGCGCGAACGGCGCGCCGCCGAGGACGGCGCCGCCGCGGTCGCCGAGGGCGAGCAGCGACCCCGCGGCCCGCGCGCCCGCGGGCGGCGCGCGCGGAATCGTCGACGCCGTCGCGCGGTAGGCCGGCGGCGGCGGGCCGCGGTAGTCCAGCGGCGGCAGGTCGAGGACGGCGCCGCCGCGGTCGCCGAGGGCGAGCAGCGACCCCGCGGCCCGCGCGCCCGCGGGCGGCGCGCGCGGAATCGTCGACGCCGTCGCGCGGTAGGCCGGCGGCGCGCCGCGGTAGGCCGTCGACAGCGGGCCGCCGGGGGCGTAGGTCACGCGCGGCGCGCCGCCGCCGCCGAGGCCGCCGAGGCCGCCGAGGCCGCCGCCGAGGCCGCCGCCGAAGAGGTCGGGCGGCGGCCGCGCGCCGTCGGACGCGTAGCCGTAGTGCTCGCGCGCGCGCGCGACGTTCTCGCGCTGCTTCTTGTCGTGGGCTAGCTTCTCGCGCAGGCGCGCGACGTGGCGCGCGATGACGCGGGCGTCGTCGGCGTCGACGTCGGCGGCGACGAGGTGCCAGCCCTTGAAACCTTTTTTATTGCAGGGACTGCCGGAGGAATCGCTGATGCTCGCGACGATCGGCTTTCGCAGGAATTTTTGCTCCGGCGCCGTGAGGTGGACGCCGGCCGCGCGGCCCAGCGCAAGCGCGAATGCGGCGACGGCATCCGCGTAAGTGACGCGGGCGCCTCGCGCACTACACGGCTGCAATGCTCCTCGCGCCCACGATGCTGTCGTCTTGTTGACGGCATCGTACAGGCTCGACTTACACTCCTTGCCTGCTTTCGTGTGGAACCATGAATCAAGTGTTGTGCCGATGCCGCCCCCCGACATCTTCGCGTAGCCTCGCGAGCTGCCCTTCTGAATTTTGTTCAAATGTTAACGTAAAACTCCTTGGCCGGGGGTCATCTCGGTGGCGCACGACGCCGTCGAGGACGCGCTTCCACCGGCAGACGCAGGCAGCCCCGACTGCGTGACGCGCGCGGACTTGCCAGGTCGAGGGGACCCGCGCGCGCGATCCGTGGGCGGTGCTCGACTCGTCATCACGGCCATCGCCTTTCCGGCTGGGGTCCACGGGGCTCACCATCTTCGACGCCCATGGAAAAATTCTCAGCGAGAGCGACTTGGACGCGTTCGCGAAGCAAATTGGCGAGCGCCGCCCGAGCCCAATGCGTCGCGTCCTTCGGTGCTTGCGGTGGAGTTTCGTCTACCCCGGTGGCCCGACGCGCGGCCAGCGTCCAAGCTGGCGCTCTTCGGCTGGCCCGTCGCGAAGGCCTGCGGCGGCTACTACTCGCTCGCCGTCGGCGCGTCCGGAACGCTGTACGCGTGGGGCTGCGGCGTCTTCTGCGACGGCGGCAACGACGGCGTCATCCCGGCCCTTGGGCGGCCGGACACGTCCTCGGAAACGATCCATCCGACGGCCGTCGACGGCGTGGGCCCCGTGGTCGCCGTCGTGGCGGGCGCGTACTATTCCGTGGCGCTGACGAAGGACGGGCGCGTATTAACGTTCGGCGCGGCGCAGCTGGGCCAGGTCGGGCGGTCGCCGGACGGCGGCGGCGGCGACAAGGCGGGCCTGCCCGTCTGTGCCGGACGCACTTCCGGACGCAGATGCCGGACGCTGCTTGGCTCGGGTCGATGCTGCCGTCGCTCATCTGCAGGCCTTGCTGCGAGCCGAGCCAGGTTGAGGGCTACGCTGACGGTGGCCGCCGCGCCGCGATCTGTGCCGACGTTACGCCCCGACGCTGCCAAAAACTACCCACACAGCCCTCCAGCGCGTCGCTCACACACACACAACAAGACAGCGCCACAATGCCGAAGCCGCACGTGCGGAGGAGGCGTCGCTTCCTCGTCGCCGCGGCGCTGGCGCTGGGCCGCTGCGCCGCGTCGTCGACGCTGTCCGTCGCGCCGCAGCCCGTGCAGCCGCGCAAGCGGCTCGCGCTCGAGGCGGCGCCCTACGCCGTGGGCTGCGCCGTCGCCGGCGCGGTGACGCGCCCGCGTCCCGCCGAAAAAAGCCCGGCCCGCTTTTACGCGCCGTTTCCCCTCGCAGATCTCGACGTGCGCGTCGCACACGGTGACGCTGCCGCTGGACGTGCTGAAGACGAAGATCCAGTCCGACGCTAACCTCGCGCGGCTCGGCGCCGTGGGCGCCGTGCGCGCGGTCGTCCGGTCGCAGGGCTCGCGCGCGCTCTTCGCGGGGTTCACGCCGAACGCGGCGGGCTACTTCATGCAGGGCGCCATCAAGTTCGGGTTGTACGAGTGCGGCAAGCGCATTTTCACGGAGACGCTGGCGAAACGGCGGCCCGACGTGGACGTGGACGACCCGGCGACGCGCGTCGGCATCTGGGTCGCGTCGTCGGCGTGCGCCGAGGTCGTCGCGTGCCTCGCGCTCTGCCCCATGGAGGCGACGAAGATTCGGATGGTCACGGACCCGCGCTACGCGCGGACGACACTCGGCGCGCTGCGGCGCGTCGTCCGCGAGAACGGCGTGGTCTCGCTGTGGCAGGGCGTCGCGCCGATCATGGTCCGCCAGGTGCCCTACACCGTCGCCAAGCTCGCGGGCTACGAGGCCCTGAGCGCGAGCCTCGGTTCGGGCGGCGTCCTGCCGGGCGTCGTCGCCGGCGTGGGCGCCGCCGCCGTGTCCCAGCCGGGCGACGTCATCCTCACGCGCATCTGCGGCGGGTCGGCCAAGGCGCGGCTCTCGGGCCAGTGCGCGCTGTCCATGGGCGACGTCCTCGCGACGCTCGCCCACCCGACGGAGCTCTTCGTCGGCCTCCAAAGCCGCGCGGCCATGTGCGCGACGGTCTGCGCCGCCCAATTCTTCCTCTACGAGGCCCTGCGCCCCGCGCGGCCGCCGCCGGCGTCGTCCTAGGCCCGGGGGCTGTCGTCAGCCCCCCGCGGCGTCGCACCGCGGGCGTAATCGCCGTTCGACTCGGCTACGGTTCCGTCCGGAATCTTTAAGCCCCCGTTCAGAGTTCGCATGTTACGGCCGCCGCGGCATCGAGTACCCCGGCGAAGTCCACGGCGGCTCCCAGTACTCCAGGACGCGCAGGGCGACGTCGTGCGGCGCGTCGCGGCCGAAGCGCTGCCGCAGGTACCGCGTCAGGCAGCCGCGCGGCGCCGTGAGCACGCGGCGGTACGTGCGCACGAGGTTCTCGTAGCCGCCCGCGGCGTTGACTTTTTCGAGGTAGCGCCAGCCGTCAGTCAGCTTCCTAGCGGGTGGGATTAGGTTGAGCTCTTCCATGTCAATAGTCGCGCCAGCTTTGAGCAGCACCGCGAGGGTGCGACGTTCGCCATGGTACTCCAAAGCCGCGCGGAGCGGCGTACCGTGATAGCCACTGACGCTATTCACGTTGGCGCCAAAGGTGAGGAGGCATTTGATCGTTTCATCGGCTCCGCTCACCGCCGCGACATGCAGCGGCTCGTTGCCGTCTGCGTTTTCCACGTCGACCTTGCAGCCTGCATCGAGTAAAAGACGCACAATTTCCGCCTTGTGCTTCCCGTGCTCACTGCCAGCTGCGTGCTCAATGCCAGCTGCATCATGGAGGGGCGTACCACCAAAGTCATCCACGCAATCGATGTTTGCGCCAGCCGATATGAGGAAACGCGCCACTTCCACGTGCCCTTCATAAGCCGCGAGGTGGAGCGGCGTGCACGAGCCGCGCACGTCGCGAACGTTTAAATCTCCGCCCGCGTTGACCAATAAGCGCGCGACCTCGACGTGCCCGTTCGCCCCCGCGTAGTGGAGAGCGAAGTCCCCGTCTCTGTCTGCTTGATCCACGCTTCCCGCAGCGAGTAGCGCCGCAACCATGGAGGTGTTCCCAGGTTGGGCGAACGTGTGTAGGAGCGTCTGTCCATGGCTTTCAGCATTTACATCCGCGTTGAAATGCGCGAGGATCACGAGCATCGCGTCGGTGTCGATCGACGCCGCGTCCATGTTTCGCTTAGCTGCGCGCACGGTCGTTCACGACGCGCGCGGACCCATCCGCGCCCGAGACCGGTCCGCTCGAGAGCCTCAACATTGCACTTCACCATCCGGGAGACACCCCTTACACGCACCCTAGTCTGCCCCGGGGCGTCGTTCGACTCGGATTTTACACGGGCGTCGTCACGCGCGCGCCGTCGTGGGGGCGGTACGCGCCGTCCGGCGGGAACACCTTGGCGAACGTCGCCGTGTCCGCGACGCCGCACGTGTTGTTCCGCGCGTCGAGAAATATGTAGCCGTCGACGCCCCACGTCGTCGACCACTGGTTCTTGACGATCCAGTACGGCGGGTCGCTGTCCATGTTGAAGCCCACGAGCCCGACGCAGTGGTCCAGGTCGTTGAAGTTGTAGGACCCGCACGTCGCCGTCGACATGACGCCGCCGGCGTAGACGTCCCAGTTCGCCGCGTTGACGCAGATGCTCGCCGGGCCGTGCGCGGCGACGGCCTTGCGGAGCCCGTAAAGGTCCTGGTCCTCGCAGTCGTCGAAGCAGCCCTTCGTCGCCCAGGAATAGTTGGCGACCTGCGCGTACACGCCCGTGAGCAGCGTCTCCTCGACCTCCGTGCCGATGCCCCGGCACGTCTCCGTGCACTTGGGCGAGAGGCACGTCCGCTGGCTGCCCATACCCTGGACGTAGGGGTAATACCACAAATTCGAGAGGCCCGGCGTGACGCGCTCCTTGATGTACGCGTACGCGGAGACGGGCCCGCCGCCGCCGCAGCCGAACATCTCGTCGTCGCAGGAGATGATCTGCTGCGCCGAAAACTCGGACGCGGGGTTGCCGTCGAGGTACCACTCGCTCTGCACCTGCTGCGCCACGGAGAAGGCCCAGCACCTGCGAAGCGCGGCGTTTCAAAAACGACGCGCGCGGCGGCGTCGGACGCGGGAATTTTTACGAGCCGCACTGCCCCTGGTTCTGGATGTAGCCCACGGTCATGCCGACGGCGCGCCAGTCGACGACCTTTTCGTCCGCGTCGAAGGTGTAGCGCCGGTCGCCGTCGTCCGCGGCGGTCCACTCGCGCGTCACGCCGCCGGACGTCCGCTCGACGGTGGCCTTGTCGAGCGCCGGCCGGTAGCCCTTGCGCGCCGCCACCTCCTCGGCGGTCCAGTCCATCATCTCCGTCTCGCCGAGGACCGCCGCGTCGCCCGCGGCGCGCGCCGCCGCGTTGAGCCGCCGCGACCGGCGGAGCCGCTCGACGTAGAGCGGCCGGCGCGCGGCGGCCTCGTCGTCGCCGTAGGCGCGGCCGCGGCTCGCGCGGAACGCCGCGAAGCGCGCGTCCTCCTCGTCCGAGACGTCCGCGAGGCTCGGCGCGTCCGGCGGCAGCTTCGTGCCGCCGTCGTTGATGGCCGGCGCGTCGTCGGCGTCGTCGTCGCTCGCGCGGCCCGTGCTCCTGAAGGAGACGACGGCCGCGGGCGTCGCGCGCAGCCGGAGGGCGACGAACGCGGCGACGACGAGCGACAGCGCCAGCGCCAGCGGCGCCATGGGACGGCGCATGACGACTCCCAGGGGCTGCCCAGACTGCGCGTCCGCCAATCTTGCGGGCTGGTGGTGAACCTTGAACGACGTGTTGAAGAAGTAAGCGGCGGGCGCGCGGCGGGGGGGCGGGCCGGGCCGGGCCCGGGCGGCCCGGCGGCTAGGGGGGAAGGGGGAGCGGCCGCGCGTCGCGCGCGCCTAGCACTGGAAGGCGAGGCCCGGCGGGAGGCCCGCGAGGAGCGTGTCGTCGATGGCCTTGGAGTGCGCGTCCGTCATCTTGCCGCCTCGGGAGACGTGCCACTTGCCCGCGCCGCCGGAGCGGAAGCGGGACGTCGCCTCGGCGGAGCCGTCGCCGGCCTTGGCGGCGGCGGCCTTCATGGCCTTGAAGTCGGAGCCCGCGGCGACGGCGTCGAGGAGCGCCGGCGGCACGTCGCCCGGACCCGGCAGGTCGAGGAGGAACGCCGCGAGTTTCGCGATCTCCGCGCGCGGGTCCGCCTTGAGGGCCTCGAAGTGGACGTAGTAGACGCGCTCGTCCCGCTGGGCGTGGACGTACCAGTCGACGTGGTGGTCCTTCCAGGACCCGTGCTCGACCTTGCCCTCGACGAAGTTGCCCACGAAGTGGTCGAAGTCGCCCGCGTACTCAAAGGGCGGCAGCGCCGACGCGTGCGCGTAGAGCGAGCAGCAGACGTCCTTGGGGTTGCGGGCGATGTAGACGATCTTGGCCTTGGGGTCCAGGTTCGCGTCGGCGACGGGGAAGAGGCCCCGCGGCGCGTGCGTCTTGAAGACGCGCCGCGCGTCCGGCCCGTGCGCGTAGGCCGCGTCGTGGGGCGGCCGCAGGCTGCGCGCGTCGAGGTAGGGGCAGGGCCCGCCGAAGCGCTTCGTGCGCAGGTAGCAGACCTCGGGCCAGGGCGCCTGCGACTGGAGCGCGGGGTGCGGCTTCACCTTGGTCGCGTCGCCGCCGTGGAGCAGCAGGAGCACGATCTGCTGCATCCACGTCGTGCCGCACTTGGGGTAGGTGCAGACGAAGACGTCGCCGGCCCGCGACAGGAAGGACCGCCGCAGCTCCGCGACCGCGGACGGCTTCACGCACGGCGGGTGCGGCACCATTCGCCCGTCCGGCAGCCGGAGCAGCGAGTAGGCCATGCCCTTGCCGTCGAACAGGGGCGCGTCGAGCGTCGGGACGTCGTGGGCGACGCCGAGGTCGCTGACCGCGCGGTCGAAGCCCGCCACGCCCCGGAGCTTGGCCGCCCACGCGGCGACGCGCGGGAACGCGGTCACGACCTCGGCCCACGCGGGCCCGTCCCAGACGTGCGCGGCTCGGCCGTCGTCGACGAAGCGCGCGTCGTGGGGCCGCACGGCGTGGGGCGAAAAGGCCGGGTCCGACGCCCCGCAGCAGCGGCGGTGGTAGAGCGCCGCGAGGACGACGACGGGCAGCGCGAACGCGTCCGCGAGCGACGGGCTCGCGCCCGCGAGGAACGGCGCCTCCGCGAGGGTCTCCTCCACGAGGCCCACGCGGCCCCAGAGCTCGGACGCGTAGGGCGCCATGTCGCCCGGCGCGTGGGGGTGCGCGAAGGCCTCCGCGAGCTCCGCGGCCGCGTCGCGCGCGCCCGCGGGGTCCAAACAATCCTTGGCGGCGACCGCGTCGAGGAGCGCCGCGCCGTCGCCCTTGAAGACGTGGCGCAGCGTCGGCGCGAAGAGCAGGTGGAGGCGCAGCGGCGCGAGCTGGTAGAACCAGGCCGTGCGCGCCCAGCCGGCCCACTTGCGCGCGACGGCGCGCGCGACGGCGTCGCCCGGCGTCATGCGGCCCGAAGCGTCGAACGTCGCGCACCAGTGGTCGCCGCGCGTGAGCGCGTCGACGTGCTCGACGATGACGCGGGCCCCGTAGAGGCACCGCGCGCCGTCCTTGCCCTTGAGGACGAGCGCCGGCAGCTCCCCGAAGGGCGTGAGCTTCCGGTGTTCCGTCGTCGCGTGCTCCAAGAGGCTCGCGTCGACGCGCTTCGGCGCGAAGGCGTAGCCGAGGTAGTCGAGCGCCGCGATGGTCGTCGCCGACAGGGCGTCGCTCGCGTCGTAGACGAGGAGGCCGCAGTCGTCGCTCACGAGCTCCGGGAACGCGCCCGGCATGGCCTTGAGCGGCGCGGCGTCGACCTCGCGGAGCGCGGCCGCGAGGCCGCTCGACGCGCCGCTCTTCTGCGTCGCGAGGCTGCGCTGCGTGACGCGCGTGAAGCCCCAGGCCTTTCCGCCGGCGCGCAGCTTGCCGAAGAGGACGAAGAGGGCCCAGGGCAGCGACGCGCCGAACCAGACGAGGCCGTACCGCGGCGCGTTCGCGCGGAGGAACGACGGCGAGAAGCCGCTGCCCCAGATGGCCAGGTCCCGCTCGACGAACTTGGCGAAGCAGGGCCGCGCCCGCAGCTTCTCGAAGAAGGCGACGGCGTTGCCGAAGGGCGCGCGGTCCGCGGCCGTCGCCGCGATGCCGTTCTGCGGCATCTTGACCTAGGCCGCACGCGAATACGACGTCGACGCGCGCGTCCTCGAACGCCCGTTCGTGGTGGAGCACCGGACGAGAGACTCGTCCAACCATCGGCCACGTCGACGCCACCGAGCTCGAGCGTTTCGAAGCGCGGTCGGGCGCGGCGGTCGATTTCGGCGCGGACCTCGACGAGCCGCGGGTACGCGGCGAAGTCCGCGGCCGTGAAGGCCGACCCGACAAGAAAGTCGCGGCCCGCCGTCGCCGCGTCGACCATCTTGAGGCCCTGGAGGATGCGCCGCACGCGGCTCCGGCACGACGCCGCGGAGAGGTACGTGCCCTCGTACATGCCGGCCTGTGTGCAAATCAAATCTTCAACCCGACTTCAATGTGCGCGTAATCGAACGATTTGGACCAGACTCTTTCGCTGTGCTTCGAGAACTCGCCGAGAGCAATCGATTCGTCCAAAAATCAGCCGAATCGACTTCGATTTGACCGAGCTAGAGAATTCTGAAGTTTGGCCCCGACGTCCCAGCTCGCTGGTTGATTTGCACACAGATGCCGGCGCACTTGCCCGCGTAGAAGGCGTCGCCCTTGGCCGCGGCCTCCGCGGGCGGGCCCTCGGCGAAGAAGGACGTGCGCGACCACTCGAAGCGCCAGAGGCAGCCGTCGAGCTGCTGGCGGCTCAGCGGCCAGACCTCCTCCGCGAGGCCGAGCTCCCACTGCTGCCACTGCTCGACGTCCGTGCGCGCGGCGAGGTCGCTCGGGTAGAGGGGCTTGGACTCGGGGAAGGCCTCGTCGAGGAAGGTGCAGATGGCCTGGGACTCGTAGATCGTGCAGTCCGGGAGCGTCGCGTGGCCGCGGACGACGAGCACGGGCACCTTGCCCTGCGGGTTGATCGCGAGGTACTCGTCGCTGCGCTGCTCGCCGGCCATGAGGTTGACCATGACGCCGTGGTAGGGCAGCGCC
The DNA here is from genome assembly GCF_000186865.1 of Aureococcus anophagefferens. Classification (NCBI taxonomy): domain Eukaryota; class Pelagophyceae; order Pelagomonadales; family Pelagomonadaceae; genus Aureococcus; species Aureococcus anophagefferens. The sequence goes on from NW_008705561.1 coordinate 1,278,897, forward strand.
TTCTCGATGAGCGTCAGCCAGACGCGCCGCGCGCAGGGGCTCCGCGGGAAGTAGTAGAACGTGAGGCCCGACCGCGGCGCGAACTTGGCCGCGAGGTCCGGCTTCGCCGGTTTGTCCTTCCGGGCCCGCTTCCGCAGCAGGGCGCGCGCGAGGAGCGCCGCGGCGCCCGCCGCCGCCACGCCGACGTAGCCCGCCCGCGACAACCCCATGCTGGAGCACCTCCGCCAATCGGCGCCGGGTGGATCCCTTCGGCTGCCCGAGTCCGGCCAGCCGGCGCTGCCGGTGCATGATGCCGATGTACTAGTTTGATGCTCTTCAACCCCCCAAAAAACTAAACGGGGCGATCTCTCTCCTGTTTCGACCTGTAGTCGGTGCCCATTCGCGCGGGGCAGCCCACCCCGCCGCGTCCGGCCGCGCCCCGCCGTCTGGCCGCCGCCGGGGGCTCCCGGACCGGGAACGATTGAGCCTTTCTCGTGCTGTACCGCGCCGTCAGTGGCGTGCGACCCGCCGACCATGGTCGACGACGGCTGCGTCTACGTGGAGCCGAAGGGCGACGAGACGCGGGCGGCGGCGGCCTCCTTCGTCGCGACTTCCTTCGGCGGGGGGCCGGGCGACGGCGGCCCGAGCCTCGCGGACGCCGGCCTCCGCGAGGACGTCGCGTTTCTCAAGGACGAGGTGAAGCGGCTCCGCCTCGAGCTCGGCCGGACGACCAACGAGCTCCACGATACGGAGAATGAGCTCAAGGCCGAGGAGAACGAGCTCCACAAGGCGGAGGAGAACGGGGGGGTCAACGCGCTGGACGCGATGGCCGAGGCCATGGACGAGATGGGCGGCGACGAGGAGGGCTTCATCGGCAAGAAGGTCGACCGGCTCTACGAGAAGGCGGACGAGTCCTACTTCTTCCGCGTGCAGACCATGATCATGTACAACGGCTTCAGCCCCACGACGTGCGTCCACTTCTTCTTCTCCATGGCCATCGCCGGGCTCCAGGTCATGGCCATGCAGACCGTGAGCCAGGGCATCTGGCTCGCGAGCGACTTCGTGCGCTGGGGCGTCGACGACGACCGCCTCATCGGCGAGTTCTACCCGAGCGGCGTGCCCTACCCGACGGACTACGACCGGCTCTTCTCGTTCTACGACGGCGTCAAGAGCGACGGCACGCTGCTCATCAACTTCTTCCCCCTCGTCTTCTGCTGTATCTCCGTGACCGTCTCCCTGCGGGGCGAGCTCGACGAGTTCAAGGCGGGCTACGTGCTGATCCGCCGCATCGGCCGGGACCTCGTGGCCTCCATCTTCTCGCCGCCGCCCGTCGTCGACGCGACCGACGGCGACGACGACGACGGCGGCGGCGAGGGCGGCGGCGCCGCCGCGGCGTTCGGCGCGCGCGACCGCCGCGCGAGCCACATCAGCGTGCTGAGCGAGGCCAAGGACGGCGAGGAGGCCATGCCCATCGGCCGCCTCGACATGTCGGTGCGCCTCTTCTGCTGCCTCTGCACGTACTACGTCCGCGGGTCCCTCCTCTGGTACTTCGTCGACGTGTCGGCGCAGGTGCTGGGCACGGCCGACGGCCCCTTCAACATGCTGCTCAACGCCGTCGCCCTCGTCTACATCCTCGACATCGACGACATGCTCAGCGTCGACATGCCGTCGAACAACTTCTTCGGCATCGACGACCCGGAGCTGCTGAAGCGGTACAAGCGGCGGCTCCACAACGCGCGGGGCCTGTTCCGCGACGTCGTCGAGGCCGTCAAGGTCGCGCCGGAGTACGTCCTGCGCGCCTACCACGTCGTCGGGTGGTCCGTCCCCTTCGCCATGTGCATCTCCATCTTCTCCATCGCGAGCCACATGCAGAAGCACACGCAGCGGGGCGAGCTCGTCGGCATCGACGACGACAGCCACCTCGGCGCGGCCCACGAGCACCTCACGGAGCAGTACAACTGGTGCATCTACGCGCTCCTGGGGACCGTGCTCGTCGACGTCCACATGTCCGCGTCCATCGCGTGCAGCGACCGCGACGACGGCAAGAGCTGGATCGCCTACGCCAAGGGCGGCCTCGCCTTCGTCGTCGACGGCATGATCCTCATCATCATCCGCCACCTCGGCGTGCGCTACGCCATCTCGTCCCTCCTCACCTACAACCTCTCCTGGGAGACGTCGGCCGCGCGGTTCTGGGACCGCGTGAACCCCGCGCCGAACCAGCCCGAGGACGAGCCCTTCGACTGGGGGCAGTACACGAACATGCTCAACCTCAATTTCACGGCGACGAACTTCACGTGGACGGCCGACACGCTCGCCGCGATCCAATCCTACATCATCGACCACTGGGAGAACTTCGACTTCCGCAGCCACGGGCTCCCCGACCCGGCGGACTTCGATTTCGATTCAGCGGACTTCGCCTGACGCCCGACGCCCGACCCCCGCCCACCCCGAAGGTGTCGCGCGCGTTAAAGCTCGTCGGCCTGCCACCGCTTCCGCGACTTGTACCAGAAGACGAACACGTCGAAGACGAGGAAGAGCGCGAGGACGACCTTGATGTTCAGCAGGCCGCCCGCCGCGCCGTCGCCGCGCCGCGGCGACGCCTCGTCGTCGTCGCGGAAGCCCGGGGGCCGGGACCGCTCATCGTCGTCGTGCGACGAGAAGCGCCGGAGCCGCGCGGCGTCCGGCCGCGGCTCCGGCGGCGGCAGGAGGTCCGCGCCGCCGTCTTCTCGCGCGAGCAGGTCCGCGAGGAGCACGGGTTTCGCGGCCCCGCCGAGGTAGGCCGGGCAGGCCGCCCGCGGCACGCCCGCGGCCCGCAGCTTGCCCGGCGTGTCCGCGGCGCCCGGCGGCGCGTGGACGAACGAGATGAGGTCCTTCGTCTCGTCGTCGAGGAGCCTCTCGACGACGCGCCACGCGCCGCGCGCGACGGCCGGCGCGTTGACGACGACGTTCTTCCAGACCGCGTCGGCGTACATGCGCTCCGTGAGCTTCGCGTAGGCCTTGGCCAGCGCCATCGTCTCGCCCCGCATCAACCTGTGTGGAAATCAAATCTTCAACTCGACTTCAATGTGAGCGTATTCGAATGTTTTGACACAAGCACTTCCGCCGTGCTTCGAGAACTCGATGAGAGCAATCGATTCGTCCAAAAATCAGCCGAATCGACGTCGATTTGACCGAGCTAGAGAATTTCAAAGTTTGGCCCCGACGTCCCAGCTCACTGGTTGATTTCCACACAGGCATCAACGTGCCGAACGACGCGCCCGCGACGTCGACGAGGAAGACGCACTTGTAGACGCGGCCGTAGCCCTCCCGGGGGCGCGCGAGCTCCCGCTGGAGGCCGTCGAGCGCCTGGACGCGGCGCTTCAGAATCAAATCGAGGGGCAGCTTTAGCAGCGCGTCGAAGTCGATGCACCCGAGCCGCTCGAGGACGACGAGGTGCCCGAAGCCGTCGCGGCCCGCGACCCACGTGGGCCACACGGCCTCGTGGAACCGCAGGTCGTCGCCCGCCGCGGGCAGCAGGCGCGCCGCGTCCCAGGCCAGGCGCCGATCCGCGACCCACGCGCACATGTCCGCGGTCGCCGCCGCGCGGTCCTCGAGGAGCCGGAAGCCCCGCACGAGCCGCAGGA
>NW_008705561.1:1282830-1313756 GCF_000186865.1 Aureococcus anophagefferens
CCCAGCGCGCCGAGCGTCGCGGGAAAGGACTCCTGCAGGAAGGGATAGGACGCCTCGTCGGCGTCGCCGAGCTCGGACAGCGTCCTCGCTTTTAGGGGTGATCGGACCGGAGACCGCGGGCTCGTCGACATGCTGCCGCTGCCGCCACGAGGCGACACAGCCTTTGCCACAGGCTGTCTCGCTTGCATGCATCGTGCGGTTCGCGGTCGACAGCATTGAAGGTCGAGGCGATGGCCCGGCCTTCCGTCGCCCTCCGGGGGCTCCTCGCGCTGGCCGCGGCCCGCGCCCTGCAGCGCGTCCCGGCTCGCGTCCGCTGCGCCCCGACGGCGCGCTTCGCCGACGTCGTCGAGGAGGCGCCGGCGCCCGAGGGCGCCGAGGAGGCGCCCGAGGTGACGGTCTTCGCGGCGCCCGTGCTGAGCTCCGAGGAGATGGCGGCGCGGGACGGCGCGGGCCCGCTGCGCGAGTTCGACTGGGACGCGCACCTGTTCCGCCTCGAGACCGACGCCCAGGCGGAGCGCGACGCCGTGGCGGAGGCGGAGCGGTCGGCGCTCGCGGGCGGCGACGAGTGGGCGCCCGGCGAGGGCGAGGTCGAGCGGCTCGCGGCGCCGCGCATCGTCGACGACGAGCCGAGCTTCCTCAAGCCGCGCTGGGACGAGGTGGACCCGGCGGAGCACGGCTACCGGGCGATGCCGCCGTCGCGCGGCGCGAGCTGGTCGCGGATCCGCATCAAGTCCGACTGGTGGCAGTTCGAGGACGGCGAGCGCCTCAAGAAGGAGGAGGGCTTCGTGCGCTTCGACCACAAGGCCTTCAACGTCACGAACGCCCTCTTCGAGCCCACGCTGGCCTTCGACTACGGCCACCTCGACCTCGACGTCGTGTCCAAGATCGCGCCGGCCATCGAGACCCTCGGCTCCATCTGCCAGCTCCTCGAGGCCCACGACGGCGTCGTCCGCATCAAATACACGGGCCTCGCCAAGAACCGCGTCGGCATCGAGGCCTACGCGACGGGGCTCGTCCGGGACCTCTACCCGGAGCTCGAGACCCTGACCTTCGACGCGCGGCACGTCTCCGACTACCAGGACGGCTCCTACGACTGGAACTAACGACGATGCATTGTACATCTCTTAGCCGAAGCCCTTTTTCCCGCCCTTCTTCTTCTGCGTAGTCGTTTTCTCCGCCGGGGGCGCCGGCCCCGCCTCGGGCGCGGCCTCGCCCGACCGCCCGTTGACGAGGAGCAGGTGGACGCCGAACTGCGTCTCGACGACCTGGAGCTCGCCGATGGGCCCCGTCATCGCCGCCTCCTCGAACTCCTTCGCCATCTCGCCGCGCCGGAAGACGAGCTCGCCCGGGCGGCCCCGGAGCATCTTCATCCGCGCGTCCGGCGTCTTCTTCGCGGAGCCGCAGGTGCTGTACTGCTGCGCGGCGCGGCCGACGGACTCGGGCGTCACGCCCTCCTCCCGGAGCGTCCGCTCGAGCTTCACGTGGTCCGCGAGCCCACGAGGACGTGTTGCACCGACGCCTCCTTCGTGGCCTCGGCGAGGCCCGACGTGACGCTGCTGGCGATGTCGTCGAAGAAGCCCATGCGCGCGCGCGTCGAGGCGCGCGGCGGCGGCGCGGCGCGTTGGAAGCTCGAAACGAGTCCGACGACGAGGCATGCGACGAGCATCATTGCGAGCGGCGGCGACGGCGCGTGCGCTGTGCTCTGCTGTGCTGCGGCGGCAAGTTTTGTGGTAGCGGAGTGTGCGGACGGACGGCGTGTGCACACGACGCTGCGGTGGTCGAGCTCGAGATGCATATGATCGAGAGCATTCAACAAAAACGAAGTTGAGGACAACTTGAACCGGAAGTGTCCATCAGTACCCCGACTTATACTCCTCCACCCCGACGCCCTCGTCGTCGTCCTTGGATTCGCCGGGGCAGGGGACGCAGGACGCGCGGTGGTCGGGCCAGGCCGCGATCTGGCACTCCGCGGAGCAGTAGGACGCCGTTCGGCAGCGGGAGCAGAGGTGGGCCGCGGGCAGCGCGCAGCCCGGCGCGGCGCAGACGGGCCCGGCGAAGGCGGGCTCGGGCGCCGCGCGCGTCGACGGCTTCTCCCGCGCGACCTTCGTCTCGTGGTTGCCGCTGAGCTTGCGCATCATGGCCACGAAGTCGTCCTCGGCCTCGCCGCCGTCGTCGTCGAAGTGCTCGGCCTGGACGGCGACGGTCGCGTAGAAGTCGTCGGTCTTGCAGAGCGCGTCGGCGCCCAGGGCCGTGCAGCCGAAGATCGAGAAGTCGGCGCCGTCCGCGGGCCGCGCGGGCACCGCGGCCTCGGGCGACCGGAGCAGGAAGTTCTCGTCCTCGAGGAGCGCGGCCTGGGCGTCGCGGATTTTGGGGTCGTTCGACGGTCGGCGCTTCGGCGCCTTCTCCGGCGTCGCGCGCGACTCGCGGTGCCGGTCCTCGAAGCCCGCGGCGGCGTCCGCGACGAGGCCCGGCGTGCCCCGGACGTCGCCGCCGCCGAAGCGCGCGCCGGCGTCGGGCCGCCAGCCCTCGAGGGGCGGCGGCGGCGCCGCCGCGAGCTCGACGGGCTCCGCGACGGCCGGCGGCGGCGGCGGCGCCATCTTCGGCGGCGACAGCTTGAGCCGCGGCTCCATGGCCCGCAGCGCGCCGCGCGCGTCCGGCGGCAGGGCGAAGGCCGCGGGCCCCGTCGACGCGCCGTCGAAGTAGGCGACGCCGGCGAGCTCGCAGTCCCAGTTCGACTCGTCGCGCGCGTCGAACGGTTCCCGCCCGAGGAGGACGGCCTTGCAGTGGCCGCCCTTCAGCGTCGGCATGAGCCAGGAGAAGACGCGCACGTCCTCGAAGACGTCGCAGGCCGCCCGCGCCGCCGCGCGGTCCAGGAGGTCGCCGCGCGCGCTCCGCGCGGCGACGCCGCCGTCGGAGAGCACGGCCTTGACGGCGACGTCGATCTCCTTGGCGTCGAAGGGGTTGCCCGCGTCGGCGTCCAAGATGACGACGTCGAAGCGCCGGCGCGCCCGCGCGGCCTCGGCGAACCAGGACGCCGCGTCGCCCGAGTCGACGGATCTGAGGCGGCCCCGGAGCTCGGCCCGCATTTTCGCGGCGTCGAGCGCGGGCAGGTGCGCCGCGACGAAGTTCGACGCGACGCCGTCGACGTCGACGACGGCGATGGACTTGATGACGGACGGCGCGTGCTTGACGAGCTCGCGCGCGACGCCCGCGCCGCAGCCGCCGACGACGAGCACGTCGAGGCCCGGCACGAGGCCGCGCCTCCGCTTGCGCGCGGCGGCGGCGCAGACGGCGACGTGGCTCAGCATCTCGTGGTAGGGCCGCTCGTCCGCCTCGCTCAGCCGCACGGCGCCGTCGACGACGAGCACGCGGCCCGCCTCCCGCGTCTCCCAGATCTCCAGGGTCTGGCCCTGGTCGTTGGTCGCCGAGGCGACGCGGGCGCCGACGCCCAGGGCAACGATGGCCTCGGGCACGGGCGCCGCCGGCTCCGCCGGCTCATCGGGCATCGCCGCCTTCGTCGAGCAGCCCCCCATAATGCGTTCTCAATGATTTCCCCAGTAGTACCTGGTCGTGGTTGAAGCCTTCAATGAAGGTAAATTTATTGAAGGGGCCAGGCGCCGGCGAAATTAACATGTGAAGACAACAACAAGGGTCGAGCGGCGCCATGGCCCTCCCGCGCCGCGTCAACGTCGTCAGCTGGAACATGTGGCTCATTCCCACCTACGGCGCCTGGAACCTCGGGCGCATCGATCGCTGCCGCGACCGCGTCGCCGGCGAGACGGCGAAGCTCCTGGCGGCGACTTCAACCACGCGCTGCCGTCGCAGACGACGGGCGGCGCCGCGGCCGAGGAGCCCAAGAACTGCAGCCGGAGCACCTACGTGCGCCCGTGGCTGCCCGCGATCGCGTCCCTGGACCTGCTGCTCCGCGATCTGGCGCTCGGCGGCCGAGCGCGCGTGGCGCGCCTGTCGCCGGACGCGCCGACGAACCTCGACGGCACCGTGGACCACGTCTTCGCGGTCACGCGGGTCGGCGCGGCCGCGACGTACGCGGCGCGGACCGCGGCGACGGTGCCGGACCCGGCCGGGGACGCGAGCGACCACCTCATGGTCGCGTGCGCGCTCGACCTCGCGTCCGGCTAGAAAAATCAAAATGTAAAACGGCGGCTTGCGTCCGGCTAGAACATCATTTGAGATGCAAAACGGCGGCTCGCGTCCGGCTAGAATAGCAAAATGTAAAACGGCTCACGTGAGCTTGGGGAGGGAGCCCGGCGGCGGCGGCGCCTTGGCCTCGAGCGTCTTGCTCTTCTTGCCCGGCGGCGCGAGGACGGGCGCGGCGGACGGCGCGGCCGCCGCGCCGTCGCCGTCGTCGAGGAGCCCGCGGAGCGCGTCGCGCACGGCCGTCACGACGATGGCGTCCTTGGGCGGGACGCGCGACTCGTCGACGAGCTTGCGGGACGTCCAGACCTTGACGGCCGCGTCGCTCGCGGCGGCCTTGTCCTTGGGCGCGCACCGCGCGAGGTGCCCCACGGCCGCGAGGCTCGACCGGTAGAAGGGGAAGGGCAGCTTGTCCAAAATGTCCTGGTCGTGGCCGTGGCGCGCGGCGAGCTCGCTGAACTTCGTCGTCCAGCGGTCGTAGCACACGGACTCGTAGTGGAGCACGACGGCGACGGACGGCGGCAGGTCGACGGTCGCCGAGCCCGCGCTCGGCGGCGCGTCGCCGCGGAAGTGGTGGGGCCCGTGGGCGCGCAGGCCCGGCGCGCTCACGCGGCCGAAGGACTTGCCGTTCGTGTAGGAGCTGTACTTGGACGTCGACGCGACGAACGTCGTGCATTCCACAAAGGGGTGCGCGCACGACCGGTCCGGCGCGAGCGCCTCGACGTTCTTCACGTGGGCGTCGCAGGCGTGCTTCGGCGCGTTCTTTAAAGCGGCCCAGAGCGCGCCGACGCCGCCCGGCGCGTGGAGCAGCTCGTCGTCGTCGACGTGCAACAACCACTCGACGCCGGACGCCCGCGCGCGCGGCACCGCGCACGCGACGTTGACGGCCTGGCGGTCCATCTGCACGAAGTAGTCGCGCTGCGTCTTGGCGACGAAGGTCGCGTCGACGAAGGCGTTCCACGGCGGCCGCAGGAGCAGCGCCGCGAGCTCGGGCGTGTCCTCGCAGAGCACGAAGAACCGCTCGACGCCGATGACGGACCGGTGGTAGACGAGCCACTGCTCGAAGTCCAGGGGCCGCTTCGTCATGACCACGATGCCCAGGCGCGGCCGGTCCCGCTCGCCGACGCCCCGCGACGCGCTCCCGGCCGGCGCCGCGAGGCTCACAGTCGCCGCCTCGCTGGGCTTCATGTAGTAGGCCTGCGCGGCCGTCGCGTGGTAGAACTTCTTGTCCTTCTTAGTCGACGACATGGCCTTCGATGCGATCCGCGAGGGTTCTCTCGTCCTCCGCGGCGCCCGCGCGAGGCGACGCCGCCGGCGCTGCAGCCCTCGATCGGCCTCGACAACGCTTTGTCCACAAAGGCGGGGTTTGCTCCGGCGACGGCGTCCGATGGCCGGGGTCGGACGTAACGAAAAAAGTAACCCGTTTTTAAGTCGTTGGCGCCGATTGTAAGTCGTAGGGTAAGTCGTCGGGCCCCGGGGTAAGTCGTTGAGCTCGCCAAAACGGACGGATGACTGGGCACTCGCCAAAACCCGCGGGCTACGAGGGACTTGACGACGCTCGCCAGCGCGTCGCTGCGCCCGAGCCAGCGCGTGGCGCACGAGTGGAGGATCTTGCCACTCTCGTCGTTGGCCTTCTGGACATCCACGGCGCCGACGCCGTCGGATTGCCCCGCCGCGCGCGCGCTCCGCGAAAGCGGCGCCCGCCCCGCGCGGCCTCGGGCCGAGGTAGGCCGCCGGGTAAGTCGTGGAGTCCGAAAGTAACCCGTCAGGTAAGTCGTTTTGGCCGAATGTAAGTCGTAAGTAACATGTTAGGTAAGCCGTTACGTCCGACCCCGCCGATGGCCGACGCGCCCCCCGTCCAAACTACCGGGGATTGGTGTGCGGCCAGGGACGCCCGGTGGCTAGACGTGCCAAAAACAAGCGCTCGCTTTGGGACGAATGGCTAGCCGTTTCGCTGGCTTGAGTACCAAACACGTACGCGCGGGCCGGGAACGGAGACCTCTGAGGCCAAGCTTCCGACGCACGGCAGCCAGGTCTGGTGGTCGGAGTGGCCTTCCATGACCCCTAGGCGTAAGCCTGACCGTCGGTGCCCCCATCGGAGGTGGTTCTGGCGTCGACCAAATTCCACCGCGCGGGCCTCGTCTCCGCGGGGCTGCCGCGGCGTACAAGTCCGTGGCCGCGGTGCGCGCCACCATCGATGGCGTTGGATACGCCCCTTGGTTTAGGGCGCGACGTGGGTGTGACGGCTGGGGAACGCCGTTTCCCTGCACTTTAATCGACCACCCCGCCGCGCACGCAGGGGTGCCGGCGGCGCCACTGGCGGAGCAAACCCCGCCTTGTCCACACGACTCGGGGGACGGCAACAGCGATTGTTGAAGGTCTCATTGAAGTTCTGATAGCCGCTAGCAAGACTAGATAGCCAGCCAGCCTACTAGAGCGCCTCGGCTCGCTTCGCCACCGGCCGACGCGCGAGTCCCGAAGCTTACGTCCCGCGCGCGCTTGCCGCGCGGTGTCTTTCGGCCGGCGCGGGGTGCGACCCCCCCCGCGGTCCCGGCGCTCAGGAGAAGGTGAAGAGGTTCTTGTCCGTCGCGGAGGCGTGGCGGAAGCGGGAGTTGGAGAAGAGGATCTTGCGCACCGACGACTTCCAGACGGGCGTCTTCCGGAGGTCGGACTCGAGTTTCCAGTTGAGCTGGTCGAAGAAGTCCTCCTCGACGATGGCGCAGATGGCCTTGAAGTCGCCCTGCTCGTCGGGGCACTTGCGCAGCGCGTGCGCGATCATGTCGCTGTACGTCGCGGCGCCGCCGCCGCGCGCGGCCGGGTCGCCGCCGGGCGCGCCGCCGGCGCCGCGGTCGTACCAGGCCTGGCCCGGCGGCGGCGCGGCGCGCGCGCCGAGGGCCGCGGACGCGGCCACGGGGCGGTAGGGGTCCGCGGCCGCGTAGGCCGCGGGCGGCGGCGGGCTCCGGCGCGGCGCGGCGCGCTGGCGCTCGCGGAGCACGTAGCGCAGGCTCACGCGGCGGTGGGGCGTGCGGCCCGCGTCGTCCTCGTCGTCCTCGAACTTGAGCACGATCTCCGACGGCGCGCCGCCGGGCCCGCGCTTGGGCGCCTTGGACACGACGGCGCGGTAGAACGACGTCGTCTCGGGGAAGATCGCGACGACGCGCTCGCCCTTGGCGAGCTCGTCGAGGCCGTCCTCGGGCAGGCCCAGGCGGCGCACGCGGGACGCCGGGAGCTCGATGATCTTCGAGTCGTCCTCGTCCTGCACCGCGTACGCGTCGGACGTCGCGTCGTATTTGACGACGGACGCGAGGATCCACGACCCGTTCTCCTCGCTCAGCGACACCTTGGCCGCGACCTGCTCGTGGACCTTGGCGACGCCGTCGACGTCGTCGCCGTAGGGCTCGCCGCCGTCGACGCCGTCCAGGTGCTCGAAGAAGCGCCCGAGGATCGCCTCCTCGTCCACGGGCATCGCCTCGAAGTGGCGCGCGACGGCGACGCTCAGCTCCGTCTCGCTCGCGTCCGCGCGCACGTTCAGCCGGTAGCGGGCCTAGAGGGACGCGGGGGTGAGCCACGGCGCGCGGCGGGGGGGGTGGGTCGGACGCACCACGTAGGTCCGCAGCGCCTCGAGGCTCAGCACGCGGAAGTCGACGCCGAGGCTCTTCGGGTACCTGCGGCGTGTCGCGGGTCATCGGTCGTGCCGGGGTGGCCGGTCCCGCCCGCCGGTGGCGCCGCGCGCCCCGGCCCGCGGCGGGCGGGTGCACGGGCTCGCCCGTTCCGAACGACGGTCCAAAAAGCGACGGCGGCAATCGCGGGGCACGGCGCCCGAGGCGCGACATCCATTGCGACGCGGGGATGCACTCTCGCTCATTGCGGGTGCCAATGTCGAGCGCCGACATGGTCCGCGCACCGCAGTCCTGTCGTCGAAAGCGCAAGGCCTTTGGCGCCGTCGATTGCGATGCGATCGGCCACTGCATGCGAGAGCTCCTCTCTCTCTCTCTCTCTCTCTTAGCGTCGAGCCGATGTAGCCTCGATGTTGACGCGCTCGGCGACGTTCCCGCGGCGGCACTTGCGGCGGCGCCCCCCCAACTTAGGACCCCTTATCCGCCGCGCCGCACATGGCCGCGCCGAAGAACTCCGCGCTCGCGTCGCCCGCGCAGCCGAAGTCGGCGCCGAAGCCGACGGGCTCGGGCGCGCCGCCGACGGACGTCTTCGGCGAGATGGGCTCGAGGTCGCCCGAGGCGATGGCGACGGCCGTCGCCGCCGCCGCCGCCGTCGTGTGGTACTCCGGGAAGTCGAGGACGTTCTCGAGGAGGTGGAGCGCGCGCATCGTCTCCTCGCCGGCCGTCGCCGCGCGGGCCGCGACGGCGTCGCGCGGCGCGGACGCCGCGGCGCCGAGCTTGGCGAGCACGCGGCCGCAGACGGCGCGCAGCGACTCCGGCGGCACGACCGTCGCCTGCTCCGCCAGGTCCTCCCACGCGGAGCCCGCGCCGACGCGGCGGTGGCCGTGGTCCTTGTGCTTCTCCACGAGCTCCCGCGAGTGCTTGATGAGCGCGTAGCGGACGAGCTGCCAGACGCCGTAGGCGCGCATGTGGGCCGGGAACGCGTCGAAGAGGCCCTCCTCTATGAAGGCCGCGAAGTCGACGCCGTGGAGCGACAGGACCTCGGTCGTCGCGCACGCGCGCACGGTGTAGAGCCGCGGCCGCGGCTTCCGGTCGCCGACCGTCAACATGCAGATGTCCTCGCCGACGGTCATCTTCGCGCTGACCATGGTGAAGGAGCACAGCGGGTTCACGGACTTCTCGCCCCAGCAGACGCAGCGCCCGTTCTGGAGCACGTACATCTCCTCGTTCGGCGTCAGATTCTGGTGGATCAGCGTGTCCCGGTCCATGAAGAACTTCGTCGAGAGCAGGTGGCTGATGCCGAGCACGAAGTTGTCGTGCTCGTAGATGAAGCGGTTGATGTCGCGCTCGAACGCGAACCCGAGCTCGTAGCTGTGGACGTCGACGCGCGAGTGCACGAGGTCGTGCTCCTCGGTTTCGTCGTCGTCGTAGCGCACGGAGAAGAGCAGGGCGTCATCGACGTGCGTGACGACGCAGGGCCGCGGCCGGCCCGGCAGGTGCTGGCGGTCCCTGGTCTCCGGGTAGACCGCGAAGCGCGTGCCCGCGTAGAGGCGGAACGTGCGGCGCACGGCCTGCTCGTAGAAGCCGATGTGGGCGACCTCGCGGCCGAGGTTCTGGTGCGCGACGATGGCCTTGAGGGTCGGCGAGAGCCGCTCGAGGATGCGCTTGTTGTGCTCGTCGCGGAACGTCTTCTCCGCGAGGCCCATGTACTCGCGGAGCTTCATCCGCAGCGCCGGCGGCGTGTCCTGCTCGTCGAGGTAGGAGTTGAGCATGTCCAGCGTCATCGTGTAGTCGTTGCCCACGGGGTCCATGTTGCCGACGACGTTGCACAGGTCGCCGATGAGGAACGCCATGACGATGCAGCCGACGAGGCCGACGATGAGGCAGAGCACCTCCTCGGCGACGTTCGTCGTGACGAAGTCGCCCTGGAGCGTGCCCAGGGCCCAGGTCAGCGCGTCGACGTAGACGGCCCAGATGCCCCGGTTCCAGAACCGGTCGAGCACGGTCATCGCGCAGTCGTTGTCGGGGTCGCGCGGGCCCCAGTCCGGGATGCCGCCGCGCTTCTTGTGGCAGTCGTCGAGCGTCATCGACGCGATCATGCGGATGGCGCAGGCCGTCCAGTGGAGCAGGAAGAGCAGGATGGCGATGTACTTGAGCACGGCCTGCTGGCCCGCGCGCATCGTGTTCCGCGCGGCGATGCGCGCCATGATGCGCGGCTGCTTGAGGACCCGGAGCATCTTCATGAGGCGCACCATCTTGATCATCTTCAGGAAGCCGCTCTTCGCGCTGACGAGCTGGTACGGCAAGATCGACAGGAGGTCCAGCAGGAACCAGGAGCGCAGGTAGTTGACCGCGATGCGCCGCCGGTCGACGACCCACGCGTTGTCCTCGAAGAACGCGGTGTTGAAGCAGAGGCAGAGGTCCGCGAGGAACATGACGTCGACCATGGCGTTGAGCACCGCCAGCACGACGTACTTGTTGTAGCCCGGCGGGCTGCCCGCCGTGAAGTTGTCCGCGTACGCGTCCGGCGCGCGCGTGAAGCTCAGCTGGAACGGCGTCACGAGCATGACGTAGAAGATCAGGACCATCAACCAGACGTCCCAGCCGAAGCGCGCGTCCGTGCGCGGGTCCTGGACGGGGAAGAGGTGCCCCCGCGACTGCTTCGGGAAGGCCGCGTGCTCCGAGTTGACCTTCTCGTCGGCCTTGGGCTTCCGCGCGCTCAGGAAGCTGCCCCGCTTGCTCTCGCGGATGGTCCCGCGCGTCGACTTCGACGCCCGGTGCATCAGCTCCTCCATGCTCTCCGTCGCGCTCGCGGCGCCGGGGCTCGGCTCCGTCTCGTGGCCGCGATTGGTGAAGCTCACGGAGTTCATCTTGGCCAGCGCCGCGCGCTCCGGGGGCGTCGGCGCGGCCGCGGGCGTCGGCGCGGCCGCGAGCTCCAGCGCCGCCTCGTCGTCGTCCTTGGCCTCGTCGGACCGCCGCTTCGGCCGCCGCTTCACCTTCCGCGGGCCTCCCTTGCGCTTCTTTTTTTCGTCCCTCGGAGCCTCCATTGCCGACCGATTGGAGCCCGGTGCTCTTGTCCGTAAGTGGATATTCAATGTTTTGTCAACGGCTAGTTCTATTAGTTCGTTTTCAAGCACAACATGCAGTTCACTCTAGAGTTGTGGCAATTATGAGCTCCGACTCGAGTGATATGCGCTCGTTGGCAGCTATCGATGCAATGATATGAGCTCTTGGTGACCGGCCATCGATGCGACGCGCCTTCGCGCTGCTCGCCGCGTCCTGCAGCCTCCGCGAATCCCGCGCCGACACGCTCATCGAGGCCGTCGTGCGCACGAGCAACATGTCGTCGCCGGCGTACTGGGAGGCGCACCACGTGCTCGCGCGCCTCAGACCGGGCGACTCCTGGTTCGGCCCGCTCACGCGCAAGTTCGCGCGCGACTACGTCGCGCTGCGGTACGCGCGCGCGTGCGCGCCGGGCGCCGCGGTCGTCCTCGGCAGCGGCTACTCGAAGTCGCCCTACTGGCTCGCGCGCACGGGCGCGTTCCGCGCCGTACTCGGCGTCGACGCGTCGGCGTCGGCCGTGCGGGCCATGCGCCGCTTCGCGGCGTCGCGCGCGCACGGCGGCGGCGGCTGGGACCGCGTTCGATTCCTCCACCGCGACGCGGCCGACCTTAAACTCGCCGCCGGCGCGGCGTCGCTCGTCGTCGACGAGGGCGTGCTGGACGTGCTCCAGGGCGTCGACGGCGGCCGGACCGCGGCGTCGCGCGCGCGCATGGCCGCGCACCTCGCCGAGGCCGCGCGCATCGTCGCGCCCGGCGGCGAGCTCGTCGTCGTCGGCTTCGCGGGGCCCGCGGGCGTCGTCAACGCGACGGCGCTGGGCGCGGCGGCCTGCTGGGCGCGCGCGGCGGCGGACGCGGAAACGCCGGCGCGCCGCGACTCGCCCTACTTCGTCCACGACCTCGACCGGCTGTACCGCCAGCGCCGCGACCCGCGCCGGGCGTGCTCGCCCTTCGGCCCCGGCGCCTATTTGCTAAGACGGTCGGGTTACGCGTCCCGGGGCCGCCGCGGCGGGCGGTGGTGCCGCGCGCGGGTCGCGTTGCCGCCGCACGTCGGCGTCGCCGGCGACGGCGCCTCGACGAGGTGGTCGAGCGCGAACGCGAAGAGCGCGGCCTTGTTCGGCCCCTTGTGGCCCGCGAGGTGCACGACGAAGTCGCCCGCGGCGTAGGCCGCGGCCGCATGCGCCGCGTCCGCGGGCCGGAGCCGCGGGCGGACGAGGTACGAGTTGAGCGCGCACTGGGGGACGACCTTGATGCGGTCGCGGACGAGCCGCGGGTCCGCCGTCGTCCGCGGCACGGCGCGGCCGTGCCGCGCCGCGGCGCGCCGCCACGTCGCCGTGTCGGCAAAGAAGTGGAGCGCGCGCTGCTCGTACTCGAAGGGCAGCGCGTGCTCGTACCACGGGTTCCGCGCCGCGAGGCCCCAGTCCGTCGCCGCGGCCCACATCTTCTTCAAAAAGTCGCGGGCCCAGGCCGAGTTCCGCACGAGGAACACGCCCGTGTTGTAGCCGCCCCAGTCCTCGGCCAGGACGAGGTCGTAGTCGCCGTCGACGAGCGACTCGAGGCAGACCTCCGGGTTCGCGAAGAGCGCGTCGCCGTCGACGTAGAGCAGCCAGTCGAAGTCGTCGAGGTGCTCCGACAGCGCGAGGAGCTTGGACCAGGGCGCGGGCCGCTCGGGCGTCGTCCGCGCCTCGAACTCGACGAGCTCGTAGCCGTGGTGCGCCGCGTAGGCCCGCTTGTTCTCGAGCGCGGCGCCGTTGAACTTCGCCGCGGCCGCGAAGCGCGCCGTCGACGCGCCCGCGGGGTCGACGAGCGTCACGACGCCGATGCGCGGCCGCCCGTGGCGCCGGCGCGCCGCGGGCGCCGGCGCGCACGCGGCCGCGTCGGGCCGCGGGCCCGGCGGCGCCCGCGCGAGCGACGCCGCGAGCCACCACCCGTAGTTCGCCGACAGCCGCCAGCACAGCGCAACGACGATCAGGGCCGCGTAGACGAGCCGGCGGCCGCACCACCAGAGGCCCCAGTAGTTGCCCCGCGGGCAGCGCGGGCAGGCCGCGCGCGCGCGCGCGCGCGCCGGCAGCGTGTGCGCCTGCAGCAGCGCCTCGTGCGTGCCGTTGACGAGCTCCTCGCAGGCCGAGGGCGGCGCCGCGCGCCGCAGCTGCATGCCGTCCATCTCCGCGCGCCGCAGCTGCATGCCGTCGATCGCGAGCGACGACGCGCAGTGCGGCGCGTTCGCGTCGACGGCCGCGGCGCTCGACGTCGTCGACGGCTCGATGTTGCACCACAGCTTGAAGGCTTATTGAACCCGAAGGCCTACCCGAGGCATGAGCCTCGAGCCCCAACTCGCTCCTCGCCGCCCCTTCTTAGATGAGCCCCGCGGGCGGGTCGGGTCGGTCGTCGACGGGCCGCGCGTTGGCGCCGAGGAAGGCCGCGTAGTCCGCGTGCGCCGGGTTCTCGTAGACGACGAGGCGCGGCTGGAGGTAGCACGCGCCGCACATCGCGGCGACGCGGTCGAAGGGCTGGCGCTGGTGGGACTCGTCGTAGTGGAGGTCGTTGAAGTAGAGGTAGGAGTGGTCGGAGCGGCAGCGGACGAAGCAGATGTAGTGCCGCGTCTGGTGGTGGTAGGAGATGAGCCCCGCGAGGCGGTAGCCCGCGTCCGCCAGGATCTTCGGCGCGTCGGCGGACTCGTCGCCGCCGGCGCCGCCGCCGTCGAGCTTGCCGCCGCAGGCGAGCGCGAGCGCGCGCGTCGACGCCGGGTCGAGCGGGTGCCACGAGAGGTCGAACGCGACGACCGCGCCGCCGTCGAGGTCGAAGACCTGGCGGTGCTCGCGCCAGAGCACGCCGAGGTCCGGGAGCGTCGGCGACGGGAGCACGGGCGCGTACTTGAGCAGCTTGCCCAGGTCCGCGAAGGGCCGCAGCGACGGCCCCGCGCAGCTGTCGAACGCGTTCTGCAGGCTGCAGTAGGCCTCCGACGCGTCGCCGTAGCCCGTGCGCGCGTCCGCGACGTCCCGGAAGGCGCGCGCGAGGTCGTCGGGGCTCAGCGCGCCGTCGCTCGCGGCGCCGAAGCTCGCCCACGTCTTCGCGAGCGCGGAGATCTTCCGCGCGGGCGTCGGCGGCGCGTCGCCCCCGCCGGCGCCGTCGCCGGGCGCCCCCGCGGCGAAGAGGGCCGCGTCGAAGGCCTCGTGGAAGACCGTCGAGTGCCAGAGCACCTGCGCGAGCGAGCTGAGCCAGCACGTCCGCGCCTTCGCGTTCGAGAAGCCGCGGTGCCGGAAGGAGCCCGCGCCCTGGACGCCCGCCGGCGCGCCCGGCGCGCCCAGGGGGCCGTCGCCGGCGAGGACGCCGTCGATCTGCGCGTGGCTGAAGCCCGCGACGCCCACGAGCTGCGCGCGCGTCGTCTCCAGCGCGTGGCTCGCGCGGACGCGCGCGTCGCTGCCGACGGCCGCGGCCTCGACGTCGCCCCGGCGCCGCTCGAGCAGCGCGCGCACGAAGGCGCCGTCGCCGTCGCCGTCGCCGTCGGACGCGCCCGCCGGCGGCGGCCGCTCCTCCTCGCGCGGCCGCAGCCGCAGCGCGCGGTGCCGGGGGACCAGCCGCGCGCGCGCCTCGCCCTTGGCCCGCCGCGACGCGTAGGCCGTCTCGCCGTCGCGAACCACCTCGAGCCAGGCGCCGTCGCCCGCCAGCGGCCGCGCGTCGAAGGCGTCGCCCTCCGCCAAGACGCCGACGACCGCGCCGTCGAAGCTCGGCGCGGCCCGCAGGTTCCAGGACCCGAAGACGGAGCCCGGGGGCAGCCAGTAGGCGCAGCGCCGCGGGCTCGGCGCCTCGTCGTCCTCGGAGTCGAGGGCCTCGCCGCTCCCGCGCCGCGCCGCCGGCGCCGGCGTCCCGCCGCCGTCATTGCTTGTCAGGGACGCCTGGGAGCCGCTGGGCCGCAGCGACGAAGCGTCGCCGCTCGCCGCGGCCGGCGGCTCGCACCGCGCCGACGACTGCCGGGAGCTCGCGCCGGCGCCCATTGCGGACCCGCCGACCTCACGGCATCTGCGGCGTGCAGTTAAAGCATGGTCGGGCAGCCATTTTGACTTTGACAACGCAACCACCCTGAACAGTCAAGGTTTCCTTCAACTTTGTCTTGTCATTCAACTAAAAGTTACAGCCCGAGATACGCGTCGAGGTCGGCCATGGGGCTCTCGACGTCGTCGCCCGCGTCGTCGCGGCGCTCCGGCGTCGTGAGGGACGCGCGGCGCTTCGCGCGGATGCCCTTGGCCACCTTGGCCGTCGCGCTCGCGCGGAGCCGGTTGGCGACCTTGACGGCCGTGCCCGCGCGGCGGAAGCGCGAGAGCGCCGCGGACGGCGCGCGCGTCGCGCGCGGCGACGCGTCGCCGGCGTCGGCCTCGAGCGGCAGGAGCGCGACGCCGCCCGCGTCGCCGCCGCCGCCGCCGCCGTCGTCGTCGTCGTCGTCGAGGCCGCCGGCCGTCCAGGCCGCGAAGAGCTTCTGGGAGGCCGTCGGGTGGGGGCTCTCGACGTCCTCGCGCGCGAGGAAGCCGCTCGCGTTGTGGTCGAGGCGGTCGAACTGGGACGCGCAGGCCGCGACGTCGGCCGCGTCGATCCTCCCGAGCTTCACGAGCCTGTGTGGAATTCAAATCTTCAACCCGACTTCAATGTGAGCGTATGCGACATTTTCGACGCAATGTCTTCGAATGTGCTTCGAGAACTCGACGAGAGCAATCGATTCGTCCAAAACTCAGCCGAATCGACTTCGATTTGACCGAGCTAGAGAATTCTGAAGTTTGGTCAGGACCACCCAAACCAGTGGTTGGTTTCCACACAGTCACGAGCATGGCGAGCGCGAACGTCGCCTTCGTGCACTTGCCGTCGTCGGCGTCGACGTTCAGGGACCGGATGAGCTCGCCGCGCGTGAGCTCGAGGAACTCCTCGTGGCTCAGCGTGTCGCCGTACTGGCCCAGCACCCTGGCCTCCATCTCGAGCCGGTGCGCCTCTAAGGGCGCCGCGGCGATCGTCGACAGCGCGTGCACGCAGACGAGCGTCCCCCCGAGGCAGAAGACCGCCGCGAAGGCGCGGCCCGCCGCCGTCTCGGGCACGACGTCGCCGTAGCCCACGGTCGTCAGCGTCGCGCCGCTCCAGTAGAGCGCGTCGACCCAGTCCGCGTGTTCCAAAAACATGAACGTCCCCGCGCCGCCGACGGCCCACAAAAAGACCTGGAGCACGGCGAAACGCAGCCGCTCCCGCGGCGCGGCCCGCGCCCGGTCGACGCCCTCGGCCGCGGCGCGCTTCGCGTCCGCGGCGTCGAGCTTCGCCGTCGCGATCAAAACTTCGAACGCCGCGGCCGTCAGCGCGCCGACGACGCCGGCCCCGAGGAAGAAGAGGACGACGGCGAAGAGGCGCTCGCCCTTGGTCGCCGGGGCCAGGTCACCGTAGCCCACGGTCGTCAGCGTGACGACGGAGAAGTAGAGCGCCTCGCCGACGGTCCACCGCTCGAGCGCGCCGAAGAACGCGCACGACAGCAGCAGGCTCGCGGCGAGGAAGCCGCCGCCGCGCGCGACGGCCGCGCGCGCGTCGCCCGCCGCGTCGACCGTGACGCTCGTCTTCGGCGCGTGCACCGTGTGCGCGTGGCTCGTCGTGTCGTCCTCGACCTCGACGAGCAGGCTCCGCGCGCGCCGCAGCGGCGGCCGCGTCGTCGACAGCAGCGAGTCGCGCGGCCGCGCCAGCGCGTCGCTCGTCGCCGACCGGCTCCGCTGGAACGCGGGCCGCGGCCGCCGCTCCGGCGACGCCGGGGCCGCGCCGTCGCTCTGGCTCCGCTGGTAGAGCGACGACCGCTGGAGGCCGGGCCGCAGCGGCGTCGACTCGTCGCCGGGCTTGTTCCAGCCGCGGCTGAACGACACGCGCGGACCAGAGGCGCGCGCGGTGGCGTCGGCCATTGGCGGTTGGTTTTGTTTAGTGCGTTGTGCGCCTCGGCTTGCGGCAGCTCCCCATGCTCTCTCACAACGTTTCTGCCACAGGCGTACGCGACGCCTCCGAGAGCTCGGGGCGGCGCCAAGACCCGCTCGAGGCCGTTCCGACGCCGCCGTCTGTTCTATGTGTTTAAAAATCCCTCGCCGGGGCGCCGGCCGCCGCGGCCCCCGCGGCTCGCGCGCGCGGCGCCTACTCCCAGCCCGGCATCGAGATGCCCGCGGCCTTGGCCTTCTCGATGTCCTCGGCCGTCGGCTTCTCGAACTCGGGCTCGTAGGGGTTCGGGCCGAGGCCCTTGAACTGCTGCATGCAGAGCTTCTGCGCGCACTCCATGCAGACGGGCCCGCCGATGAGCTCCATGACGTACTTCGGCGTGTCGATCTTGCACTTGCACCTGCGGGTCGCGCGCGGGCTCGCCTCGACGCGCCCCTCGAAGCGTCGCGCGCGCGACGACGAACATGGCGCGGCGGCGCGCCCGATGACGACGCACTCCTCGCCGAGGAGCCGGTACTTCTGCGTCATCTTCTGCTCGAGCTCGCCGTAGGTCGCGAGCCGGCCCTTGCCGTTCCAGTTCTGGACGCAGTCGATCTTCGGCCCGCGGAGCGAGTCCTTGAACTCCTCGTCGAGCTCCGGCACCTCCCGCGGCGCCATGCCATGCTCGGAGATGTACTTCTGCCCCTCTGCGCGGGCGGGCGGCGCGGTCGGCCGCGCGTCTCACCCCGTTCTCTCGCGCGCGCGTCCGCCGCGCGCCCACGGCCGGTCCCCGCGCATTCGGACGCCGCCCGCGCACCGGTGTCGAGCGTGAGCGCAGACATGCTGCCGGTCGGAAAAGCTCACCTCAGCCTCTCGACGATCGAAACCTCAGCCGGGCAAACTTTAGCTTGTTAACCCGTGTTGAAGCGAGTTGATGGGGTGAAAGTCAGTATAGGAAGAATGCACCCTTACGAGTAAAACAGCACGTGGAGCAGCGTGAAGAAGTGCATGACGACGGCGATGAGCTTGTCCATGCGCGAGTTGAACGCGTAGGGCCGGTTCGCGGACACGGCGCGCCAGGCCGCCTCCGCCGTCCACTCGGGCGTCGACGCGAGCCCCCACTTGAGCGCGTCGGGCGTCACGGCCGCGTGGGCCTCGGCGAGGGCGCTCCGCGGCGCGTCGCGCGCGAGCGCCGTGGGCACGGACCCCGGGCACGCGGCGGTGACGTGGACGCCGCAGGCCTTGCCGACGCTGCCCTCGAGCAGGTTGCGCCGCAGCGCCGTCGAGAAGGCCGCGACGGCGCCCTTGACGGCGCCGTACATGTTGAACTTCGACTCCATCGACGACGTGAGGTGCGACGCGACGGACGCGACGTTGACGACGCCTGCGCGGGGAGCGGGCGGGCTCGTCGCGCGCGCGCGCGCGAGCGGCGACGCACGTCCGTATTCGTTGTCGATCATGTGGGGCAGGCACGCGTGGCAGAGCCGCAGGTAGGCCGTCAGCATCGCGTCGACGAAGCGCCGGTGCACGTCGAACGCGTTCGTGTTGAGGCAGTTCGCCTCGAGGTACGGATTGTAGCCGGCGTTGTTGATGAGGATGTCGACGCGGAAGCCGTGCGTGACTTCTTCCAGCGCCACGTACCAACCCCTTTCGTCTTCGCTGAAATCGCAGCAAACGCCCGTGACGTGCGGAGCGAGCGCTGTCATTGCCTTCTCTAGCTTCCGCCCGTCGCGGCCTGTAATTATGAGGCTGGCGCCCTTGGCGCGCAGCAGCTTCGCGAAGGCCAGGCCGATGCCGGAAGAGCCGCCCGTGACGAGCGCGACCTTACCGGCGAGCTCTTTGGCGGGCTCTGCGGGGGCTGCCATAGTCTCCTGATCCAGAGGTCAAAAGTGCATTGTTGTTGCAGTGCTCACGATGGCCCATCTCGGGCAGCGTCGATCGATGCGGCGCCGCTGGCAAAGAACTCGATGAAGCGCCACCGGCAAGGTGATCGATGAAGCGCCGCTGGCCGAGTCGGCAGCCCGCGCGGCCGCTACGCCGGAAGCAATGCGACCTCAGAGCAGCGATGGTGCTCCTCGCCGTCGGCGCCGTCGGCTGCTGCGCCTGGCTCTCGAAAAAGAGCAACACCGCGCCGTCGACCGTCGCCACCGCCGCGCCGCGGCGGACGAGCGCGGCGTGCAACTACGCCGGCGTCGTTCTCGCGGACGGCCGCTGCGACTGCGGCGCGCCGTGGACCGGAGCGAACTGCTCGTTCCTCGACGCGCTGCCGACGTTGCCCGAGGGCGCGGGCGGCTTCAGCCAGCGGGCCTCGTCGTCGTCGATCTGGGGCGCGAGCCCGATCCGCGACGACGACGGGCTCTACCACGTCTTCGCGTCGAAGATGGCCCTGGAATGCCCCGTCTTCGGCGCCGACGACCAGCAGTACTGGCTCACGAATAGCTACGTCGTACGCGGCGAGGCGTCGAGGCCCGAGGGCCCCTACGAGGAGAAGGAGGTCGTCCTGGGCGACCGCGGCCCGGCGCGCTGGGACGGCCGCCAGCAGCACAATCCCACGATCCGCCGCGCGTCCGACGGCGCCTACCTGCTCTTCTACACGGGCACGACGTTCGAGGGACCGAGGCCCTCCTGCGTCGGCGGCGCGCGCCCGTCGCTCGCCGACGCGCGGCCGCTCGCGGAGCGCGCGCGGTCGCGGCAGCAGATCGGCGTCGCCGTCGCGCCGCACCCGCGCGGCCCCTGGACGCGCCCCGACTGGCCGAGCCTCCGCACGGCGGACGCGGCGCCGGACGGCTTCGACGGCCGCTTCAACACGAACCCGTCGCCCCTGGTCCTCGGGAACGACTCCGTGCTGCTCGTCTACAAGGGCGTGCGCCGGGCCAAGCCGTTCCGCATGCGCTTCGGCGTGGCGTTCGCGCCGCACTACGCGTCGCCCGCGTACGCGCGCCTCGCGACGGGCCGCCCGCTCTTCTCCGACCTCTGCGGCGGCGCGGGCTGCGACATCGAGGACGCGTTCGCGTGGCGCGACGGCGCCGTCTTCCACATGCTCTTCAAGGACCAGACGGGCGCTTTCGCCGGCGAGGCCGACGGCGGCGCGCGCGCGACGTCGCACGACGCGCTCGCCTGGGCGCTCGCGGGCAAGGCCTACTCGCGGTCGACGCGGCTCGGCGGCCGGGCCGTCGACCTCACGTTCCGCGAGCGGTCGCAGCTCCTCTTCGACGCGTCGGGCCGACCGACGCACCTCTTCAACGCGGTCCTCGAGGGCGCCAAGGGCGAGCACACGTGGAACGCGGTCACGCCACTTCGCGGTTATGGGAGCCCAGCGAGGTAGCATGGTCGCCGTACAGTGGACCCCCTGGATAGCGACGTTAGGACGCTAAGAAACTGCCCTCACTTCCTCTAGCTTTGACGCTTACTTCTCGGAGCAGATCGGGGGCTGGTAGGAGCGGGGCTTGGCGCCGAAGGCGGCCTTGGCGCAGCGGGCGAAGTAGCAGAAGTCCTTGAACGTGATGCGCTCCTTGAGCTCGAAGCCGCGCGCGACCTGGAGGAACTTGCGGAGGGACTTGTCCGGGCAGTCGCGGCCGTCGTAGAGGTCGCGCGCGAGGTCGCGGACCTCGGCCTTGCTCAGCACGCCGTCCTTGTCCGCGTCGTGGCGGTCGAAGCACGCGCGGAGCGAGCCGACGTCGCCCGCGAGCGTCGCCAGGTGCTCCATGAACGACGGCCGCTGCTTCACGCCCGCCTTTTCCAGCGACCACGCCCGAAACCCCGCCGGGTTCCGCGCCCCAAAGGGGTAGAGCACGGGCCGCGGCCGCCGGCCGTCGATGGCGTGCAGCAGCGGCGTGAAGATGCGCCAGGCCTCGACCAGCTCCGGCGCGGACACGAAGAGCGACGAGTCGCCCTTCGCCGCGTTGAGGAACATGCGCTCGTACGCGTCGGCGAGGTACGCGCGCTCGAACTCGCTCGAGTAGCGCATGTCCATGCACGTCGGCACGCACTCGTGCGTGAGGCCCGGCTTCTTCGTGTGCGTCTTCAGGTAGAGCGCCTCGTCGGGCTGGATGCGGCAGACGAGCTCGTTCCGCGCGGACTTGCTGTCGACGAGGAGCGCGTTGTAGGGCTGGGCCTTGTAGCGCACGCGCACCTCCGCGAGGCGCTCGTCGAGGCCCTTGCCCGCCTTCATGAGGAAGGGCACGCCGCGCCAGCGGTCGTTGTCGACGCGGAGCACGACGGCCGCGAACGTCGGCGTCACCGAGTCGTCGGGCACGCCCGGGTCATCGAGGTAGCCCGCCTCCTCGAAGAACGCGTCCTCCGTGAACTGGCCGAGGAACGCGTCCCTGACGTCGAGCACGGCGACCTTCTCGAGCAGCGCGACCTTGGCGGCCTGGACGTCCGCGGGCGCCTTGGACGCCGGCGGCTCCATCGCGCAGAGCACGAAGACCTGGAGCAGGTGGTTCTGCATGATGTCGCGGATGATGCCGAAGCCGTCGAAGTAGCCGCCGCGGCCCATGGTGCCGATGTCCTCCTTGAACGTGATCTCCACGGACTCGACGCTTTCCGCGTTCCACGTGGGCTCGAAGAGCTGGTTCGCGAAGCGCAGGCTGAACAGATTCAGCACGACCTCCTTGCCCAGGTAGTGGTCGATGCGGAAGAGCTCGCTCTCGTCGAAGCAGCCGCTCGTCTGCGCGTCCAGCTCCGCGAAGGACGCCGCGTCGCGGCCGAAGGGCTTCTCGATGATGAGCCGCGTGTAGCCGCAGGGCGCGCGGCAGTGCGCGGACACGAGCTGCGCGACGGCGCCGAAGACCGTCGGCGGCACGCTGAGGAAGAAGAGGCGGTCGCAGGGCGCCTCGCCCTCGATGGCCTCGAGGTGCGCCGCGAGCTTCTCGAAGCCCGCGGCCTTGTCGTAGCCGCCGCCGCCGACGAAGCTCAGGCGCGCCTCGAAGTCGGCGAACGGCAGCCGCGGGTCGCGCTTCACGTTCGCGCACTGCTTCGCCACGAAGGGGCCGAGGTCGACGTCGCGGCGGCCGAAGCCGACGACGTTGATGTCCTTCCGCGGCAGCTGCCCCAAAAGCATGAGCTGGTAGAGCGCCGGGTAGAGCTTCTTCTTCGCGAGGTCGCCCGTCGCGCCGAAGATGACGACGCTGATCGGCCGCTTCGCCGCGTCGCCGCCGAGGTTCAGGCCGCGCAGGCGGTTGGCCGCCGGCGTGAGCGTCTTCGCCAGGGACGTGCCGCCGGGCGACGCCGCGGGCGGCGGCGGCGGCGACAGCATGGGCTTCGGCGTCGGCGGCGCCCCCGGAGGCGGGGACAGGGCGCCCGACGACATGTTCCGCAGCGGCAGTCGAGGTTGAGAAGGAGTTTGAGAAGGCGGCCTTCTCAACTAAAAAAGTGGTGCATCTTTGAAAGGTGAAGCCTCGTTGAGCAGGTTGTGTCCGCACCGGCGTCCCGCCCCGCCCCCAGCCGCCTCCCACGCCACCGACCTCAATCTTACTGCCCGATGCCGTCGTAGGCCGTGCAGCCGAGGGCGTTCTCGATGGTGTCGTCGGCGCCCTGCTGGATGAGGTACTCCGCGAGCGTGCCCTCGGAGTCGTAGGCCATCGCGAAGTGGAGGGGCGTGTTGCCCTGCGCGTTGCGGTGGTTGATGTCGGCGTTGCGCGCGAGGAGCATCTCGCAGATCTTCTGGTTGAGGTTCTGGGACGCGAGCGACAGGAGCGTGTTGCCCTTCTCGTCCTCCTTGTCGATGGGGAAGCCCATGTTGAGCGACTCCTCGAGGCGCTTCACGCGCGCGTTGCGGCACTGCGAGAAGACGACGTCCGTCGAGGGGATGGCGACGCCGTCGCGCTCCGCCGCCGCCGCCTCCTCGCGCAACACCAGGGCCTTCTTGACGACGTCGCCCTCGCTCAGGGGCTTGAGCTTGTCCCGGCCGAGGATCACCTTCCGCACGTGGAGCTTGTGCTCCATGCCCAGCACCTGGATGAGGTCCTCCTCCCGCAGCTCCAATAAAAAGTCGCCGTCCACCGACGCCTCGCGGAACGCGGCCTTGTACTGGCCCAGCGACAGCGTGTCGAGCCAGCGCGCGACGTCCGCGACGGACCAGAGCCGCATCTCGGACGGGAACGGCTCCGCCTTGGACCGCTTCGCCTCCTCCTCGGCGAGCTTCGCCGCGTCGAGCTCCGCCTGCTTCTTCTTGATCGTCCCGAGCATGACGTCCTCCGCGCCGAGCTTCATGTGCTTGATCGACGGCACGTTCGCCGCCGTCGCCGCCGCGGCCGCGGCGGCCGCGGCGTCCGCGGACGACGCGACGGCGGCCGTCGTCGTGTCCGCGTTCATCTCCCGGAGCTGCTGGAGCATGTTCAGCGACGAAAAGTAGGACAGGGACATGGACATGAACTGGAACTTCATGAGCTCCTCGGTCTGGTTGAACATCGTCGCGGCGCGCTGCTCGTGCTCCTTGGCCCGGAGCGCCGTCGCCGTCGCCGCCGCCGCCGACGTCGCCGTCGCCGTTTCCAATTCGATGCCCTTCTCCCGCAGGGCGTCGAGCTCGTACTTCTGCTCCTGGAGCAGCTCCATGAGGTTCCTTTGCAACCGGGAAAACTCGCGGTCCTTGCGGACGCGCGTCGCGTCCATGTCCGCGATGGCGACCTCCAAGCGCTCCAGGGCGTGCTTCTTGCGGCTCACCTCCTGGAAGACGGCGGCGAACTCCGCTTCTAATTCTTGCCGCTTCCGCTCGCGCTCCGCGCGCTTCCGGTGGATCGCGATCTCGAGCGCGTGCGAGTCCGCCTGCAGCTTCCGCTGGGCGACGCTGCCGCCGCCGCCGCCGCCGCCGGGCGCCGGGTCGAGCGCCGCCGCGAGCTGGTCCTCCTGGCCGTCGGGCAGCAGCGTGAGCACGTCGGGCGCGGGCGCGCCGTCCGCGGGCGCGTCGCCCGTCGACGGCAGGCCCGCCGCGCCGCCGATGCGCAGCTGGAGCACCTCGCGCTCGTGCGTGAGCTCGCGCAGGTCGCGCTCGATCTGGTCGATCTCCTGGAGCTCGCGCTCGAGCACGCTCAGCTCCTTCTCCGACTCGCGGAGCTCCGCGTGGATGTGCGACACGCGCGACTCCGCCTTCTCCTGGGACCGGTGCAGCGCGTCGATCTCCTCCTGCTGGCGCTCGAAGGCGACCTTCGATTCCTCGATCAACCGCAGGCCCAGCCGCAGCCGCTCGGGCCCGGGCTCCGCGTTCTCCCAGTCGCGGCGCCGCGACGTCCGCCGCCGGCCGAGGTGGCCCCGGTAGACGCGCTCGATCTCGAGCGCCGCGACCATGTGGACGCGCAATAACTGGAACTCCTCGCGCGTGACCTTCATGCGCCAGGCCGCCTGGAGCCGCGTCGCGCTCTCCGCCCTCAAGCGGAGGTGCTCGAGCCGCGCGCGCTCGCGCCGCGCGACGAGCCGGCCGCGGTAGCCCCGGAAGACGCGCTGGATGAGCCAGCTCGCGTTGCGCATGCGCGCCTCCCGCGCGATGGCCCGGCCGAAATTGCCGCGCACCGTGCGCTGGATGTGCGTCGCGGAGGCGCCGAGCACGAGGTTCCGCGTCTCGAGCTCGTGGAAGAGGCGCACGAAGCGCCTCCCGAGCGCGCCGCGGATCGCGCGCTGGATGCGGAGCGCGGCCTTGGCCTCGAGCACCGTGCGCTCCATGCGCGTCTTGATCTCGTCGGCGTGCTGGCGCCCGATGACGCCCCGGACCATGTTCTGGATCTTCGACGCCATCTCGTGGAAGATGCCCACCATCTCCGACGCGGCCATGTCGCGGAGCCGCGCCTCGCGCTCGAGCTGCGCCGCGGACATCTCGCGCTTGATGTCCGTGTCGGGGGCCCCGGCCGCCGGCGGCGGGCGCTCGACGCGCCGCGCGCCGTCCGCGGCGGGCGCCGCGGCGCGCGGCGGCGCGAGCTCGACGCGCCGCGCGCCGTCCGCGGCGGGCGCCGCGGCCCGCGGCGGCGGGAGCTCGACGCGCTGCACGTCGTCCGCGGCGGGCGCCGCGAACCGCGGCGACGGCCGGCCGCCGTCGCGCAGGGTCCGCACGGCGCGCGCCTGGCTGCCCACGGCGGGCCGCGCGCTCGGCCGCTCGACAGCGTCCATGACGGCGTCGACGCTCTCGAGGAAGGCGTCGACCTCGTAGCGCGCGGGCACCGACGGCTCGGTGCCCCACGCCCCGCTGCTCCCCTGGTCCGCCATGGCCCAACGACGCTGCCCGGGGCCGAGCCCAGACTACCGACGACCGCCGCGTTGATAAACTGATTTGTTGAGGTAAACCAAAGGAAGGTGCATCGCGAAGGCGAGGCCAAGTCATGGTGAGCCTCCGGCTATAGAGCAAGTCCACAGCTCCGCTTCGGCTGCGTCGACCTCAGTGACTCGCCATGGGCGTGCAGGGCCTCTGGAAGCTTTTGGCGCCCTGCGGGCGGCGCATCTCCGTGGAGACGCTCGAGCACACGACGCTGGCCATCGACGTGTCCATCTGGCTGACGCAGTTCGTCAAGGCCATGCGCGACGACGAGGGGCGGCCCATCCGCAACGCGCACCTCATCGGCACGCTGCGGCGCGTCGCGAAGCTGCTCTACCACGGCGTGCGGCCCGTCTTCGTCTTCGACGGCGGCGTGCCCGTCGTGAAGGCGCGATTGATCCGCCAGCGGCAGATGCGGCGCGAGAAGAACCGGGACGACGTCGCGACGACGGCGAAGCGGCTCCTCGCGGCGCAGCTCAAGGCCCAGGCGCTGCGCCTGCGGAAGCGGCGCCGCGACGGCGACGACGCGGGCGACGCGCCCGCGGGCGCCGCGCCCGCCGCGGAACCGCGCGGCGGCGCCGCGTTCGCGGGCGGCTTCGACCCCGGCGCGCAGTCGTCGGCGCGGGCGCCGGCGCCCGTAGACGACGCGGACTCGGACGACGACGTCGCCTGGGAGTCCGACGACGGGTCCGGCGACGCGCCCGCGCCCGCGCCGTTCGACGCGCCCGTCGCGGGCGTCGCGGCCGACGGCGACGCGTCGTCCTTCGACGTCGACGGCCTCATGGCGCTGCCGCCGGCGCAGCGCAAGGAGGCCGTCGAGCGCGTCAACCGCCGC
Organism: Aureococcus anophagefferens; assembly: GCF_000186865.1. Taxonomy (NCBI): domain Eukaryota; class Pelagophyceae; order Pelagomonadales; family Pelagomonadaceae; genus Aureococcus; species Aureococcus anophagefferens. The sequence continues at coordinate 1,308,658 of NW_008705561.1, forward strand.
CAGCGCGTCGCCGCGCGCCACGCGTTCATGCCGGTGGCGGGCGACGCCGCCGCGTACTCGTCGACGCAGCTCTCGTCGTTCCTCAAGGGCGCCAAGTTCCGCCAGCGCGTCGAGGCGGCGCACAAGGCCCGCGAGCGCCGCGGCGAGGGCGCCGGCGACGCCCAAACCTACCTCCTCCGCGACGACGACGTCGACGCGGACGGCCGCGCGCGCGGCGGCGCCAAGGCCCGCATGGAGCGCTTCCTCCGCGCGAACGGCGCGGACGCCGACGAGGAGGACGACGAGGACGACGACGATGACGACGACGCGCGCGCGCCCCCCGCGGCGGCGCCGCGGCGCCGCCCGCCGCCGCGCGCGCGGCCGACGATCCACAACGTCGTCCAGCTCCCGGGCCAGAGCATCGACGAGGCCCTCGAGGAGGCGGAGCTCCGCTACATCGAGGATCACCCGGAGGAGTTCCAGGACGACGCGCGCGAGGAGCCGGCGGCGCCCGCCGTCGTCGACCTCTCGCGGGACGACGACGGCGATTTCGCGGAGGGCGGTGGCGGAGGTTTCGCGGACGACGACGACGGCGGCGGTTTCGCGGAGGAGGACGACGGCGGCGGTTTCGCGGAGGAGGACGGCGGTTTCATGAAAGACGACGAGTCCGGCGGCTTCGTGAAAGACGACGACGAGGAGTCCGGCGGCTTTGTCAAAGACGGCGGCGGCTTCGTGAAGGACGACGACGAGGAGTCCGGCGGTTTCGTGAAAGACGACGGTTTCGCGGAGGAGGACGACGGCGGCGGTTTCGTGAAAGACGACGACGAGGAGTCCGGCGGCTTCGTGAAGGACGACGAGGACGGCGGCGGCTTCGTCAAGGAGGAAGCGCAGGAGGGGAGCGACGACGACTGCGACTGGGAGGGCGGCGGCGAGGCGGCCGGCGGCGGCGAGGCGTCGGCCGGCGAGGAGTCGGCCGGCGAGGACGGCGCCTGCGACTGGGAGGGCGGCGGCGAGGCGTCGGCCGGCGGAGACGGCGTCGTGCTCTCGGGCGTCGACGCGGCGGCGGTCGAGGCGCGGCTGGCCGCGATGGCCGGGGGCCCGGCGCCGGCGGACGACGACGACGACGGCGACGACGGCGACGACGACTTCTTCGACGCGCCGGCGGCCGCGGCGGCCGCCGCGGAGGAGCCCGAGGAGGACCGGAATCGCGCGGCCATCGCGGCGGCGATGCAGACGGCGGACAAGATGGCGGACTGGGCCGGCCGCGCGTTCCGGCGCGCGCTCGCGGAGGCGGGCACGGCGCTGCCCGCGGCGCCCGCGCCCGCGGACGACGAGCCTCCCGCGGCGCCCGCGGAGGGCGAGCCTCCCGCGGCGCCCGCGGAGGCCGAGCCTCCTGCGGCGGCGCCCGCGGACGCGGCGCCGCGCGACGAGGAGGCCGCGTCCGACGACGAGCGGGAGGCGCCCGCGTCGGAGGCGTCGGAGGACGCGGCGGCCGGGGACGGCGCCGAGTGGGCGCGGCACCGGCGCGCGGCCGAGGCCGGCGGCTTCTACGACGTCTGCCCCGACTTCGACGCGCAGCTGCGCTACGCGCTGGAGCGCGCGTCGGACGGGGACCTCGAGGCCATGGCCGACGCGGCGGCGGCCGCGTCCGACGACCGCGAGCGCGCCGTGCTCGCCTACGTCGTCGCGGCCGCGCGCGCGCGGCTCCCCGCGCCGCCGGCGGCGGCGGCGGCGGGCTGGGTCGACGGCGACGACGACGTCGCGCTCGCGGCCGCGGAGCGCGAGGCCGCGAGCCTCCGGCGCGAGATGAGCAGGAGCTCGCGCGACGCGGACTCGGTCACGGAGGACATGCGCGAGGACACGATGCACCTGCTCCGCCTCCTCGGCGTGCCCTACGTCGTCGCGCCGATGGAGGCCGAGGCGCAGTGCGCGGCGCTCGAGGCCGCGGGGCTCTGCGAGGGCGTCGTCACCGACGACTCCGACGCGTTCTGCTTCGGCGCGCGGCGCGTCTACAAGAACATCTTCGACGACCGGAAATACGTCGAGGCCTACTACGCCTCCGACTGCGCGCGGGACCTGCGGCTGGGCCGCGACGAGTTCTGCGCGCTGGCGCTGCTGCTGGGCGGCGACTACGACAACGGCGTCGCCGGGGTGGGCGTCGTCAACGCCATGGAGGTGCTCCAGGCCTTCCACTTCGTCGAAGACGGCGAGCCGCGCGACGTCGCCGCGAGTTTGACGCGGTTCAAGGCCTGGCTCGACGGCGGCGACGGCTGGGCCGACGACGGCGCCGTGCGCGCCTTCGCGGCGAAGCACCGGAGCGCGCGGGCGCGCTGGGAGACGCCGCCGACGTTCCCGAACGCGAACGCGCTCCGGGCCTACCTCCGGCCCCAGGTCCACGACGTCGACGCCGTCCGCCGCCAGCTCGGCGGCGACGACGACGGCGACGACGACCGGTCGCCCTTCAAATGGGGGTCGCCCGACGCGGCGAGCCTGCGCGCGCTCTGCGAGACGCGCCTCGGCTGGTCCGACGCGGCGACGGACGCCGCGCTGGGACCCATGCTCGAGCGGCTTCAGGCGCGGTCCGGCGGGCTCCGGGCGACGCGCATGGACGCCTACTACGAGACCTACCACTCGAACAAGACCTTCGCGACCGTGACGTCGACGCGCCTCCGGGCCGCGCTCGCGCCCGCGCCGGCCGCGGCCGCGCCCCGGCGGAAGCGCGGCGCCGCCGGCCGCGGCGCCGGCGCCGCGACGAAGCGGCGGCGCAAGGACCCGGGCGCGCCCAAGGGCCGGCGCTCGGCCTACATCTTCTTCGGCAACGCGAAGCGCGCCGAGGTCAAGGAGCTCCACCCGGACTTCTCCCTCGGCGACGTCGGCCGCGAGCTCGGCGCGCGCTGGAAGGCGCTCTCCGACGACGACAAGAAGCCCTACGCGGCCCTCGCGACCGCGGACGCGGAGCGCTACGACCGCGAGATGGCGGCCTACAAGGCCACGCGACCGGCCGCGGGCGCCGCCGAGGAGGAGGACGAGGACGAGGAGGGGGCCGCGGCGGCGGAGCCGCGCGCGCCGGCGAGGCGCGCCGCGGCCGCGGCCGCGAGGCCCCTCCTCGCCGAGGAGCCGGGCGGCCCGGACGACTCGGAGTCGGAGGATTTAAGTTAGGAGGCCAACTATCGCGGGCCGCGGCGGTTCCCCGGCGACCTCCAATTTCGCGAACAGGTCGAGGAGCTCGTGAGGGTCGTCCGCGCGATCCGCGCCGAGGAGCCAGTCCGACAGCGCGGCCTTGCCCCGCGCCGCCCAGTCGTCCGACTCGGTCGCGCACGCCACGAGCACGCGGTTGACGTCGTCGGGCGTCGCCCGCAGAACGCGGACGTTTCCGAAGACGGTTTTCACGTGCGCGCAGGTCTCCGCGTAGTCCTCGCGGCGCCGCGCGACGACGTTGACGACGAAGACGCCGCCGTCCCGGAGGTGGCGCCGCGCCTTCTCGAGGTAGTCGACGGCGACGAAGGCCTTGGGCGGGCAGCACATGCCGAGCGACGCGTCCTTGGCGTCGACGTCGACGGCGACGACGTCGAATCGGTCGCCGTCGCCGAGGCCCTCGAAGACGTCGAGGCCGTCACCGACCTCGACCGTCGTGCGCGCGTCGCGGTCGCCGTGCCGGAAGCCGAACCACTCGGCCGCGACGTCGACGATCGCGCCGTCGAGCTCGCGGACGGCGACGGCCGCCGCCGGCCGGTAGCGCCGCAGCGCCGACGCGAGCGCGCCGCCGCCCAGGCCCACGAGCAGGACGTCGTCGACGCGCGCCGCGCAGCCGCAGGCGGCGAGCATGGCCGCGTGGTACGCGGACCGGAGGTCGTCGCCGTCGACGCGGCGCGCGCCGTCGTCGCGCGGCGCCCGGGGCGCCTTCTTCTTGCCCTTGCCCTTGGCGGCCTTCTTCTTCGCCGGCGGCAGGAGCGCGACCTCGGTCTGGACGACGCGGTCGTTGGACGCGAAGACGAGGCGCCGCACGCGCGCGGCGCCCTCGTCGACCTCCTCGACGTAGTACGTGTCGCCGGACGCCGTCGGCCCGGAGGCGACGACGGTCCGCGACCCGAGGTCGCCGCCGGCGGTCACGAAGGCGATGCTGCCGGCGCAGCCCGGCGGCGCGAGGTCGACGACGGCGCCCTCGAGCTCCTTCTGCACGGACTTGAGATCGCCGAACGCGTGGCCGCCGCGCGACAGGAGCGACACCGCGAGGAGCCGGCCGCACTTGGCGCTCGCCGCGACCTGCGCGAGGCCGTCGTCGCTGCCGAAGACGTACTCGTGCTCGCGGCCCTGGGGCACGATGAAGCAGCTGCAGGTCGCCTCCTGAGAGACGTCGACGATGCGCACGTGGAAGCGCGGGCCGCGGTCGCGGTCCCCGCCGAAGACGTGCACGCTCTCCGCGCGCCCGACGACGAGCGGCGCGTGCTTCTCGTGCGTCTCGAACGCGGCCATCGTGCACAACGAGGCTCTTACCACAGGCCGCACATCGTTTTTGCTTAAGCTTCGCCGAATCACGACAAGTTGCCGCCTCCATGCAGTTGCGGAAGCCCCCTCTTGAGGACCCAGGAAAGAAGAAGAGAACTTAGAACACGTCGCCGCCGCTGTCGTGGAGCGCGAGCACGCGCGCCGCGCGGCGGCGCTCCGACGCCTCGCGCTCGAGGCGCTGGCGCCGGAGCTCCGCGAACGCGTCCCGGTCTTGGTCCTTGCGCTTGCGCTTCTTCGCCTTCTTCTCCTTCTTCTCCTTCCTCCGCCGCCGCCGTCGCCTGTCGTCGCTCGAGTCGGAGTCGGACGACGACGGCGCGGCGGGCGGCGGCGGCAGCGCGGGCGGCGCGGCGGCGTCCGCGCCGCGGCGGGGGATGGCGACGAGCCCGCGCATGGGGTCCGCCGCCCGCCGCCGCGCGTCGTCGCGGTCCTGGCGCGTCGTGCCGTCCCGGGCCTTGCGGTCGCCGAGCCGCGGCGCGCCCGGCGCCTCCGCGCCCGCGTCGACGGCCGAGGGGTCCGGCGCGCCCGCGTACCAGGGCCCCTCCGGCGCCTTGAGCGCGACGGGCGCGGCGAAGAAGCCCAGCTTCCGCTTCTCCCGCGCGTCCTTGGCCTCGTCC
>NW_008705561.1:1313806-1318029 GCF_000186865.1 Aureococcus anophagefferens
GCGCGTCGACGTCCGGCGCGTCCGGCCGCTTCCGCTTCGTCGCTTTCTTGTCGCGGCCGCCGCGCGCCTCGGGCGCCGGCGCCGGCGCGTCGCGCGGCTCGCGCGGCGCCTCGGGCTCCTCGGGCTCCGGCTCGCCGGCGGCGCGGCGCTTCATCTTCGCGACGTTGCGCGCCATGGCCTCGCGCTCCTCGATCTCCTGCTCCTCCGCGGCGACCTCCGCCGCCGCCGCCTCGTCGCGCCGCACGCGCGCGATGTTCTCCGGGTTCCACACATTCCACGACTTCTTGGGCAGGATGATGAGGCGGCCCGACATCGTCGCCCTTCGAGCGCTTTACGGCGTATCCTGCAGGCGTGCGCGCGGTGCCGCAGGCGGTCTCGCGCCGCACCGGTGGGCGCTTGCGGCGCGATAGGCGCGACGTCGAGGCCCGTGTTGACGGAGTTGCCACAAGAGCAGGGTGATGGCAGCGAAGAAGAGCGCCTGAATCGACGCGTTTCACAAGCGAGAAGACCAGCTGAATCGCGCCTGAATCGACGCGTCTCACAAGAGACAAGACCAATGTCCGACAGCGAGAAGCGCGCCGCGGCGCTGCGCATGCAGATCGAGACGAAGCGCATGTTCGAGCGCTTCAAGGCGCGCCTCGCCCACATCAAGGACCGGCCGACGCCACCCTTCGAGACCGACACGCGGCGGCGCCTCTGGTGGGAGACGCTGCTCGTCGGCGGCGGCGGCGGCATCGCGACCATGGCGGCGCTGCGGTCCACGCGCGTCGGGCGGCTCCTGTCCGCCGTCGGCGGCGTCGTCAACGCGCAGGTCGTCGGCGCCGTGTGGTTCGGCTCTCGCGCGCCGGTTTTTTTCGAGGACATCGTGCGCCAGCCGGAGCGCTCGCCCTTCGTCGACGACGCGCTCTGCCCGACGCTGCTCGACTTCCAGAAGATCGCGCGCCACCCGGACTTTTCGCCCGCGCTCGAGGCGCCGGACGGCGCGTCGCCGCCCGCGTCGCCGCTCGTCCAGCGCATGTGGAGCCTCTGCGCGGACCGCGCGGGCCGCTTCCAGGCCGCGGACGACGAGGCCGCGGGCGACGCGCGCTGGGGGCGGCCCGCCGGCGCGAGCGACGGCTTCGCCGACGCCGGCTTCCCCGCCGGCGGCGGCGCGGCGCAGGAGTGGTACACGCCCCCGAGCGAGCCCGCCTGGGGCGACGACGCGCCCAAGACCGACACGCCGCCGCGCTAGAGGGAATGTAGGAAGCTTGGCCTGTTAAACGAGGTTGCCTTGCGGCCAGTGGCATGGCTCGGCGTGCCGCGGCGCCCTTGCTGGCAACGCGCGCCGCCGGCCACTACGCCGCCTCCCTCCAGACTAGAGCCTCGCCACTAGGAACGCGACGGCGTCGGCGAAGGGGAACCCCTTGCCGCCGTGGCCCGCGCCCGCGACGACGCGGAAGTCGACGGCGACGCCCGCGGCCTCGAGCGCGGAGGCCAGCCGCGCGCTCTGCTTCGTCGGCACGAGGCCGTCGTCGTCGCCGTGCGCGATGAAGAAGGGCGGCGCGCCCGCGTGCGCGGCGTTCACGGCCGACGCCGACGCCAGTCGCTCCTCGCGGTCCGGGGGCTGGCTGCCCGACCCGTCGAGCGCGAAGCCCGCGAGGCGCGACTCCGGAGCGCCGGCGCCGTAGCCCGCGGGCTTGGTCCCCGGGCGCAGGTTCGCCGGCGCTTGGCCGACGTCCTCGACGAGCGTCGCCAGATCCGTCGGCGGGAACATGGCGACGGCGGCCTTGATGGGAAGGTCGCGCGGCGGTTTCGTGCCGGCGGTCGCGACGTAGGCCGCCAGGAACGCGCCCGCGGACGACCCGAAGACGGCGAGCCGCGCCCCGTCGAGCCCGTGCGCTGCGCACCGCGCGCGGACGTCCTCGATGGCGGCGAACAAATCCTCGGACTGCGCGGGCCAGGTGACCGCCGCGTCCCCCCAGAGGCCCGCCTCCGTCGTGAGGCGGTAGCTGAGGAGCGCCACCGCGAACTCGCCGGCCTCGATGCCCGCGGCGAGCTGCTTCGGCGGCTTGGTCAGGTCGCGGCCGAACATGAAGGCGCCGCCGTGGATGGCGAAGACGACGGGGAAGCCCGCCGGCGGCGGCGGTGTTTTGGGCACGCAGAGCGCGTACTCGAGGCGCAGCGGCGCGAGGCCGAGGAACGCCGCCGTCTTGGGAACGACGCGGCGCAGCCACGGGTGGCGCTCGTCCGCCGGCGCGCCGCCGACGACGCACGGCACGACGTCGTAGGCCATGGCCATATCACACGACTCGGGCTGCCATGCTCTCCGAGAAATTCAACAAGAGCGGCACCACTGGCCTGGAGTCGCTTACTGCTAGCCCGGGCCTAGCCGAGACCCACGGGGGAACCGGACTCTCGCTGGGAGGAGCGCCTAGGCGCGTCGCGTCCGGGGTGAGGAACCCCAAAGAGCGCGCTGGTCCAGCGCTCTCGCTGCCTCGTGGCCGTCTGACGCCGGGCATGCCACCGGACCTGCCGCGTCCTCCCGCTCGGTCGACCGAACGGGGCTTCGCTGCCAGGGCAGCAGGCGGGGCTGCTGACCCCAGTCCGGCGGGGATCCCAACGCCCGGAGCCTCTCGGGACGTCGCGCACTCTGCCCAGACCCGAAGGCCAACCTCAGGGCAGGCGACGTGAGCTTGCGCGTCGTGGAGTGACGACGCGCGGATGTTCGAGCGCAGCACGCGCCGTCTTCGGCGCGGTGCGCGGGTTGTGGTGGGGGTGCCTTTGAGCCGGGCGGGGCTGCCTTGGACAAGAAGCAGCGGATTTTGGGACGACGCGCGTATAACCTACGCGCCCCCTGCCGCGCCCCCACGACCATGTCGGGGCTCCTCTTGACCCCCGGGATGTTGAAGGACCTGAACGAGGAGGGCACGCGCCTCAGCGAGGTGACGAAATCGTCGTCGACGCAGACCGTCGAGCGCGGCGCGGCGCCGAGCGCCAAGGGGAAGGGGAGGCCCGCCGCGGCCGCCCCGTCCCCGGACCCGGAGCGCACGACGGTCCCCGTCGGCTCGGCCGTGGGCGAGGAGCCGGCGATGGCGCCCCCCGCCGCCGCCCCGGAGAAGAAGAAGAAGCGCGAGCGGAAGAAGAAGGAGAAGAAAGCCGAACCGATCGCCGCGGACGCGCCGGGCGACGCCAAGCCCGACGGGAAAAAGCCGGGCAAGCCCGGCCCGCCGCCCGAGTCGCCGCAGCACTTCGCCTTCTCGGCGTTCCAGATCTCCCCGGAGCCGACCGCGCTGCCGAAGCCGTCGATGATGTCGAAACGGTGAGCGCCGCGGCGCGCAGAAGATACGCCGAGCTCCCCGACCGCACCGGCGGGAGCGCGGATGACCACAGCAGAAAAAATAGAAAACCCAGAGAAAAAAGCGAGGAACGTGAAAACGAAGTCCTCCGACGAAAGCCGGCATATTATTCAAACCCGGCCCGCGCGACGCGCCGCCGCGTCGCGCACCACACGAAGCCACCCTGAACACACACGACCCCCCACGCGCCCGAATCGCGCACCGACCCTCCCCCCCTTGAAGCCCCTGATACATACATACTGTGAGACTGGACCTCCGCGCCGCGGTTCCGCTCCTCCGCGCCGGCGACTCGTCCCGCAGTGGGCCGGCACGGCGTGGCTTCGTGCGCGGTCTCCCGGCTCCGCGGCGGCGATGTCGTGCGCTGGCGCCGACGGCGTTTCTAGACTGCTGCGCCGACGCGACTCGTCGAGCTGGCTTCGATCCCCGGCGGCGGCCTCGACCTCCGCGAGGCGAGGTGAGGACGAGCTCGCCGGCGCCGCGGCCAACTTGTCGACGCGCGCGCAGCGAACACGGCCCGTCTCGCCGTCGTCTCGTTCGCGCAGCGGAAGCCGCCGTCGTCGCTGCCAAAGTAGACGCACCCGCCCGAAAGCTCCCGCTCGCCGCCCGCTCGCCGCGCCGCGCCGCGCGCCCATGGCGACGGCCATGGACGTGTCCCACGCGCACCTCGGCGAGGCGGCGCCGCAGAGCGGCGACGTCACGGGCATCATCCGGCCGCCGCCGGACATCCGGGCCATCGTCGACAAGACGGCGCTCTTCGTCGCGCGGAACGGCAAGTCGTTCGAGGCGCGGATCCAGGCGTCGGCCGAGGGCCAGAGCAACAAGTTCGCGTTCATGCGGCCGAGCGACCCCTACAACGCCTACTACGAGTTCAAGATCCGCGAGGTCGAG
>NW_008705561.1:1318079-1358856 GCF_000186865.1 Aureococcus anophagefferens
CGCCGCCGCGCGCGTGTGCTCGAAGAGCGCCGCGACGGCGGCCTCGTCCGCGGCGGCGAGCGCCTCCTCTAACGCCTCGGGCGAGGCCGCGCCGGGCTCGACGGCCGCGGCGTGCGCGGCGAGCGCGGCGCCGAGCGCGGCGTCGTTCCGCGCGGCGACGGCCGCGACGCCGCCCGCGACGACGGCCGCCTTGTCCGACGCTTTCAACGACGCGCACCAGGCGTCGAGCTGGACGCCGAGCATGGGGCCCGTGACGACGTGGCCCAAAGCGAGTTTCGGCGCGGCCGCGTCGACGACGCGCCGCGTCCAGCCCGCGCCGTCGTCGCGCGCCGCGCCGTCGCGCCGCGCGAAGACGGAGGTCACGAGGAGCCGCGCGTTGTTCCGCTTCGCGACGTCCTCGGAGAAGCCCTTCTCCGCCGCGAGGACCGCGCCCTCGAGGACTTTGGCGGGACCGACGGACGCCGCGCACGTCTCGAAGGCCCAGACCAAGTGCGGCATGGCGCCGACGACGCCCTCCTGCTCGCCCGCGTCCTTGCCGTCGCGGCCCGCGTTGTAGGCGATGCGACGCAGCACGCCGTCGAGGGCCGCCCAGGGCTCGACGGCGCGCGCGTGGTCGACGCCTCCCGGGGCCGCGTACGAGCACACGGATCCGCCGAGCAGCACGCACGCGAGGGCCTTGGCGCCCGCGCCGTCGAGGGCCGGGCCGACGGCGACGCCGCAGTCCACGAGCAGCACCGTCGCCTCGGCGCCGGCCTTGAGCGGCTCGGGCCTCAGCCACGCCAAAACGCTTCCGTCAGCCGGCGGCGGCCGCGGCGCGAGGCCCGCGCTCGCGGCGGCGGACCCGTCGCCGAGCGCGGCGACGAGCGCGACGCCGCCGGCGACGGCCTCGAGCGCCGACCGGCCCTCGGCGTGCAGCACGACGTCGCCGCCGTCCCGCGCGAGGAGGCGCACCCAGGACGCGTCCGCCGCCGCGGGCTCCGCGCTGCCGCCGAGGCCCAGCCAGCTCGCCATGCGTGCGTGTGTCTGTGCTGCGGCGACGCTGCTACTTGCGCGCTTAGCGCGATCCCGCGCCGGCGCCGACGACGCGCGCGAGAGGCGCCTCTCGATGAGCTCGAGACGATTGTCCGTGGACAGGAGGATTTAGCGACCGTTGCGATTCCCCGGGAGACGTTTTAGGCCGAAGCTGCCCGTTTTTGGGTTGCGTAATTATGATGGAGGAGGATGCATGCTCGAGCAGCGCCGGGCTGCTCTCTTCTGAAGAGGTGGCAGCGCCGACGTCGCAGCGACGGCGGCCCTGGGGCGCGTGGGCCGCCGCGGGCCTCGCGACGACGGCGCTCGCGTCCCTCGGCGCCGCGGCGACGCTCCACGGCCGACGCGGCCCCAGCGCCGCCCTGAACATCGTCACGGGCCGCGGGGCCTACGACTGGTCCGTCTACAAGTACACGATCCCCGTGGGCAACGCGTCCGCGGCGCCCCTCGAGGACCTCGCCTCCAAAATCTTCGGCCCCGTCACCGTGAGCGACCTCGGCTGCGGCGGGCTCAAGATCTCCGCGGGCACGACGGCGTCCGCGGGCCCGCGGCTCCACTTCGTCCAGTCGGCGACCCTGAGCAACGACCCGACGCCCATCGACGAGTGGGAGCGCTACTGGGTCGCGCTCCACGGCGACATGACCGCGTGGAACGGCTTCATGCACAGCAAGGCGACGCTCTTCACGACGCAGTTCGCCAAGGTGCTGGCGAACCTCGAGACGAAGGTGCCCGTCATGCGCCGCAAGTCCACGGGCTACACCTTCGACGCAACGGCGCACCCGGACTGGACGGGCGACGTCGCGCACGCGCTGTTCCCGATCCGCGGCCGCGTCTACGAGGTCGTCGGCCCCGCGACGACGGCCATGGAGCAGGCGTTCAAGATCAGCGACTGGGAGACCTGGGGCGCCGACGAGTGCGAGGCCGCGCACCGCTTGGACGACTCCCTCGAGGACTACGCGTCGACGTTCGGCGCGTACTCGACGGGCTACGACGAGGACGACAGCCAGTACGCGGACTGGGCGGCGTCGACGGGCTACTGGCCGCCCATGCTCGCCGCCGTGTCGACGGCCGTGCCGGAGCATTTCACGAAGGGCGTCGCGGACGGCACGCTGAAGCTCGCGGACGCGCTTGAGAAAATAACGGGCACGTCCCTCACGCTCGAGACCGTCGAGGCCGGCGCCTGCGTCGTCGCCCACGCGGCGACGGTGTCGACCTACACGGGCTTCAAGCTGCCCCTCAAGTACGTCTACAACGCGAAGGCGCAAGTCCGCGGCGAGTCGTCCGTCGACGACTTCAACCGCTACGTCGCCAACGCCCACGAGAGCATCGCGGGCGCCTACCCGGACTGGGCCGGCTGGGACCACTGGCTCGACTTCCACGTCGGCCTCAAGTACGGCCAGGAGCACGACGCGGCCGCGAACGCGACGGCGCAGAAGGCGAACGCGCGCCTTTTGGGCGGCGACGTGCCCGTGGGCCAGCGCTACGAGACGGGCGGCGAGATCCACTGGTACGCCGGCTTCGAGGGGGCCCTCACCGTCGAGCTCTGCGTCAAGCCCAACACGACGGACCTCGCCGCCGCGTCGCGCAACGACCTCGCGGAGATCTGCACCTGCCGCGCGGACAACAACCTCGAGCAGTACGTCGCCGACACGGGCACGAACTGTTCCATGGGCGCCGTGTCCCTCTAACCCGCGTGCTTCGCTTTTTCTGGCATCGCCAAGCTAGCATGCGCGTCGAGCCCAAGATGAAGGCTTGATGAAGTCGGCACAAAAGGCCGCTTCAGCGAGGGTGTGAGCTGCTAGGAGAAGCCGCGCGGCGCGGCTCCGCGTGTGCCCCTCTCGGCGGCTTAGCCATGGGCGCGTCGCAGTCCGCCCGCTGCCTCGGCGCCCTGGACGAGCCCGAGAAGAAGCTCAAGGCGCCGGGCCAGTACGAGCGGCTCCACGACGACGCGAAGCGCGTGACGGCCGTCAACACCTTCGAGGGCGCCAAGTTCGAGGTCGCCAAGCCCCTGACGCCGACCTTCGCGTTGAACCACAACTTCTGGCTCGGGGGCTCCTACTACCCCAACGCGAACCAGCACTACAAGTTCGGCGCGACCGTCGGCGACAACGAGCGCGTCTGCATGGCGTCGCTCGACCAGTACGGCACGCTCGAGGGCCAGTTCTACGGCGTCGTCGCCGGCGCGCTCCAGGGCAAGTTCATCTTCAACCTGCCCAAGGACCCCAAGGGCTTCGTCGCCGTGCTCGACGCGGACTACGGCGGCGCGACGCACTCCGCGCAGCTCAAGGTCGCGCAGAACATCCACGGCGTCGCGGGCCCCCACTGCGGCTGCGCCTACATGCAGGCCGTGACGCCCCGCTGGTCCCTGGGCGGCGAGGGCGCCTGCGCCCTCGCGGGGCCCAGCGCGACGGCGTCGTTCGCGGCGAAGTACGCGGGCAAGAAGTGGACGGGCGTCGCCGCGGCGACGCGGTCCGGCTCCGGCGCGATCGCGGACCAGCTCGCCTTCTCCTACGCGCGCGTCGTGAGCCCCCAGCGCGTGACCCTCGGCGCCGAGCTCGTCGTCCAGGCCGGCGGCGAGGCGACGTACGCCGCGGGCGCGGAGTTCGCGCTCAAGCAGAGCCGCGTCAACGTCGCCGTCGACGGCAACGGCAAGATGGCCTCCGTCGTCGAGACCCAGCTCTCGCCCGCGGCCAAGCTCACCTTCTCCGCCGACATGCAGCTCGGCTACAACGACGCGGAGCCGGGCAAGCACCGCGACCACTTCAAGTTCGGCTACGCGCTCCAGATCGGCCAGTAGTCCGGGCCGCCTCGCATGCGCCGCGCGCCGGCGCCTAACCGCCTCGCCTCGGGAAACCTACTTTGTGGGGTGGCGCTCGGACTGCTCGTTGAACTTCTTATTGAAGGTGAACTCCGCGATTATGGAGGCCTCGCTTGTGGATCCGTAAGCAGCGCAACGCGCGGCGCTGCGAGCGGTTCTAGCCCGTGCGCGCCGCGTCCGAATTTGTTCGTGTCGTGACAACTCGATGAACTACGCCCTGCTGCCGCCGACGGCGCACGCGGCCGTCGCGGACCGCGTGGACTGCGAGTTCCGGTCGCTGGACGTGGCGGCGCACGCGACGGCGCTGGCCTTCGACGCCGGCGGCCACTACCTCGCCGCGGGCTACGGCGACGGGTCGCTGCTCGTCTGGGACCTCTGCCTCCGCGGCGGCGCGGCGCTGCCGCCGCGCGGCGCGGCGCGCGCGCGGAGGAGCGCCGTCGCGGCCGTCGCCTGGGCGGCGGACGACGCGTCGGCGCTGCTGTCCCTGGACGTCGACGGCGTCGTCGTCGCCTGGGACTTTTGCGCCGCGGGCGCGCTCGCCGAGGCCGCGCGGCTCGACCTCGGCGCCGGCGCCGGCGGCGCCGCGGGCCTGAGCTGCGCGGCGGGCGTCGCGCTCGCGTGCGCGCGGGGCGCGCCGCCGGCGCTCCTGCGGCGGGCGGGGAAGACGCTGGCGCGCGCCGCGGCGTACCCCGGGCCCGCGGCGGCGGCGTGCCTGCTGCCGCGCGCGGCGCCCGTCGCCGTCGCCGCCGCGAACGGCGCCGCGCGGTGCGCGGTCTTCGGGGGCGGCGCCGCGACCCTGGGGCCGGCGCTGGCCCTCGGCGGCGGCGCGGCGACGGGCCTGTCGGCCGCGCCCGGCGGAAAGCTCGTCGCGCTGACGTCGGACGACGGCGCGGTGCGGCTTCTGGGCGTCGGCGCCGGCGCGCTTCCGGCGCTCGAGCTCCGCCACGCGCTCCGGGACCACGTGGACCGCCTGTCCTGGCGCGCCTGCGCCTTCGGCGCCGCGGGCGAGCGCGTCGTCGCCGGCGCGTCGTCGCGCGGCGCCGTCGAGCTCTACGTCTGGGAGGCCGCGTCCGGCGCGCTCCTGGCGCGCGTCGCCGACGAAGACGGCGACGCCGCGGACGGCGACCTCGCGGCCCTCGCCTGCCACCCGCGGGGGGCCATCGTCGCCACGGCCGCGGGCGCGAACCCGCCCGTCGTCAAGCTCTGGGCGTCCGACGACAGCCGGTCCTGGCGCGCGTTCGCGCCGGGCTTCGAGGAGCTCCACGAGAACACGCGCCACGAGGAGCGCGAGGACGAGTTCGACACGGTCCTCGACGCGCCCGACGCGGCCGCGCCGCCGCCGCCGCCGCGGCCCTCGTCGCCCGTGGAGATCCTCGCGCCGCGGCCGGGCATGACGCGGCCCGAGCTCGGCGACGCCGCCGTCCGCCGCGCGGCCGCGCCGCCGCCGCGGGCGCCGCCGGAGCCCAAGCGGTGCAAGGTGACCGTGGAGCTGTAACGGGCGTTGAGTAGGGAGTGGTGAGTCCCTGCAGGCCTCCTTCAAGTCGACTTCAACCAGCTTCGTTGAATGCGTCTCGACTTCCAGCTCTTCCGCGAAGCTCGGCTCTGCCACTGCCCTCGCACCCGCGACGCGCGCTCTTCGAGCGCCAAAAACCCTCGACAGAGCACCCGCGACGCGCGCTCTTCGAGCGCAAAAAAACTCGACGCGAGAACACGATGAGCTGCTGCCCTCCCGGTGCGACGGCCTACCTCGCGGCGGTGCCGACGACCGTGGGCTCGCTCAAGGAGTCGAACGGCGTCGAGTTCTACGAGACCGGCGCCGCGTCGAGCGCGGCGATCATCCTCTTCCCCGACGTCTGGGGCTGGAACAGCGGCCGCACGCGCGCGCTCGCCGACGCCTTCGCCGGCGGCGGCTACCGCGTCTACGTGCCCAAGCTGCTGTCGCCGCCGCTCGAAGGAGGCACGGACGGCGACGGCCTGCCGCCGACCTTCGACATGGGCGCGCGCGGCGCCGAGTTCGGGCCCTGGATCAAGACGGTGCCCTGGTCGTCCGTCGGGCCCAAGGTCGAGGCGCTGCTCGCCTACGCGCGGGCCGCGGGCGCGACGTCCTTCGGCGCCGTCGGCTGCTGCTGGGGCGGCTGGGCCGTCTTCCAGGCGTCCGCGCTCGACGCCGACGTCAAGTGCGGCGTCATCTTCCACCCGTCGTGCCACATCGAGGGCGTCTACGGCGGCGACGTCGGCGAGCTCTGCGGCCGCGTGCGGTGCCCCGTCTACTTCATGCCCGCCGGCGGCGACAGCCCGGACCTCTACGGGCCCGAGGGCTCGCTCGTCACGACGCTCGCGGCCAAGTTCCCGGGAACGAAGACGAAGCTCTTCGCCGACATGGCCCACGGCTGGACGTCCCGCGGCGACGCGGCGGACCCGGCCGTCAAGCGCGACGTCGAGCTCGCGATGACCGAGGCCAAGGCCTACTTCGCGGAGTTCCTCCCCGTCGCCTAAGTACAAGTTACTCGGTGCCAACTTACTTGTAGTACTCGGTGCCGAAATCCTCGCCGGGGCCTGACTTGACCCTGAGAACTCGCCTAAGCAAGTCAAATTACTCGGCGCCGAGGACTCGCCGAAGCAGGCCAAGCTACTCGGTGCCGAGGACGGACCGCGTCACCGTGCGGCACAGGGGGCAGGACACGACGGCGGAGCGCCGCGTCGCCGCCGAGAGGCGCACGGCGCCCGCGAGGCCGCGGAGGCAGTCCTTGTGGAACGCGTGGCCGCAGCCGTCGAGCGCGAACGCGTCGTCCGCGTCCATCGGCGACATGCAGATCACGCACGACGCGTCCGGCGCGGCGGGCGCGCCCTCCGCCTCGCGTCGGCCCCGCTTCGCGCGCGGCCGCGGGTCGTCGTCGTCGTCGTCGTCGTCCGTGCAGGCGTCCTCGCTCCGGAGCTCGGACGGGGGCACGCCCTCGCGGACGACGCCGTCGGCGAAGGCGACGTCGACGCGGTGCCCGTTCGCGGCCAGGACCGTCGCCGGGTAGAACTGGCCGTCCTGCGGCCAGAGGGCCGCGACCTCGTCGCCGACGTCGACGCGGAGCCGCTTCTTCCGCCGCTTCTTCCGCGTCCCGCTCCTCGCGCCGCCGCGGCGGTCGGGCGTCTTGGCCTTGGCGCCGCCGATGCCGTTCAGTGCGAGAAGTTGCGATCCCGCGGGCAGGGGTCGGCCCGAGGCCAGAGCGAGGAGCGCGCGCGTGCGCTCGGGCGCCTTGCGCAAGCACGCGAGCTTGAGGGTTCCGGTGCCTCCAAACTTCTTTTTGTTCTGGCACGCGCTGCATTCGCCGCAGTCCGCCGTGTCGGTACGGAACTGGAACTTGGCGTTATTGACAAAAGACTGCTCGAGCGACGCCTCCTCCATCGCCTCCTTGCGCTTCGCGGCGTCGCGCGCCTCCTCCACCGAGATTCGATACGTCGCGCCGTCGTCGTCGAAGAGCGAAACGCAGACGACGTCGTCGCCGGTCGCGCCGACGGCGCGGAGAAGCAGCGGCGCCTCCGAGGCCTGCTTCGCGCCTTCTTTCGCGCACGTTTCGCAGTGGAAGGGCTCGTCCCACGCGGGCACGGCCTTGAGCCCCGAGCAGCGGAGGTGCACGTCGTCGCCGCACCCCTCGCAGACGAGCACGTCGTCGAGCGCGATCCCCCGCGCGTCCAGCGTCGATCGCGAGCAGACGCCGCAGCGCGAGCAGTCGTCGCAGAAATAGGGCTGTGGCAGCTTCTTGTACGGAATGGAATCCATATCTACGCTCACTCCGCACTTTTCGCAAGCCACGACTTCGCCATCGTCGCCGGAATCGCGGCGCGCGCCATCGTCGACGGCATCGCCGCTTCGCCGACGCTCCCCCGGCGCGCGGAGCAACACGCGGCCGATGAGCGGGCAGCCCGGCTCGTCGTCGCGCACGGAGAGCGCCGCCGCGGGCCCGTCCGCGCACAGCGGGCAGCGGTAGCCGTCGGGCGCGTCGCCGACGAGGCCGACGCACCGCGCGTGGACGAAGCCGCCGCAGCGGCCGCCGGGGCCGCCCGCGCAGGCCACGAGGCCCTCCTCGCCCGCCGCGCCCTTGCCGCAGACGCACACCTGGATGTCGCGGCAGGCGAGGAGCGCGCGCTCCGCGTCTGCGCTATTCGCGAAGGACGACGGAAGCAGCAGGCCGCCGAGGCCGCACCGGGCGAGGAATTGGGGGTGGCACGTTTTGGTCGGCCGCCGGAGAGCGACGCCGCCTCCGACAACTCGCCGCTGCGACGCCTTGATCGGCGCCGCGCCGTCCGCGCGCCGCGGCCGCCGGCGCGGTTTCGGCTCGTCGGCAACGTCGGACGCGTCGTACAGGGCGACGCCGTAGCGCGCCTGGTTGACCAAGGCGACCATCTCGTGGAGCCCGGCGTTGATGCCGTAGGCCACGAGCCTATCGTCGTCGCCCGCGTCCTCGTCGAAGTCGTCGAAGTCCGCGAGCGGCATGCAGACGACGTGCCAGCCCTGGGCGACGCCGCCCTCGGCGTCCGCGTCGCGCCACTCGAGGGACTGCGATAGGACTTTGAACAGGCCGTCGCAGGACTCGGTGACGGCGTCGACGTCTAAAAAGACCATGAAGGCGTACTTGTCCAGCAGGCGGTCCTCCGACGCCTCGGACGCGTCCGCGACGGCCGCGGCCTCCCAGGGCTCGACCGCGTTGACGAACGCGCGGCTCGCCGGCACGGGCGCCGCGGCCGGCGCGCGCGCCGCGGCCCGCGCGGCGTCGACGAGCTGCTTCGGCCGCGCCTTGTAGGCCTCGACCTCGGCGAGCTTCGCCGCGGTGACGGGGCAGTCGCGGACCTCGCGCGTCGTCGCGTGCGAGGCGGTCCCGTCCGTCCACTGCACGAAGTAGCGTCCCGCGTCCCAGCGTACCCAGCGCGGCCGGGCGAGCTTCTTGGACCAAACGTCGCAGGGGGAGCGCCAGACGCCCTCGTAGAGCACGGCCTTGTCGTGGAGCGCGTCGTCGGGCGCGTTCTTGTCCAACGCGAAGGGCAGCTTCGGCTCCGGAGGCGGCGGCGCGCGCATCGCGTCCTCGGCGACCCAGAGGTCGTAGCGCGACGTGAAGCCGCGGAAGTGGACCTTGGCCATGCCGTCGTCGCGCGTCTCCAGGACGACGGCCCGGTACCAGCCGCCGTGGTCGTCGCGCGCCTCGACGGCCGCGCCGACGGCGTAGCCCGCGGGCGACGCGGCCGGCCGCCGGGGCGGCGCCGGCGCGGGCGACTTCTCGCGCGGGGGCGCCGGCGCGGGCGACTTCTCGCGCGGGGGCACCGGCGCCTTCGGCTTCCGCGTCCCCGACGCCCGCTTCTTCGGCGGCGGCGCCGGCTCGGCGTCCGGCGTGACGAGCGCGGCGCGCCGGCGGCATCGCGGCGTCGTCCCCGCGGGGAAGGGGTCGTTGCGGCCGATCGCGTTGTAGTCGGCGAGCGACTTCAGCGCCCGGGGCAGATCGCCGCCGCCGCGCGCGTCCAAGGCCATTTCTTCGCTCGTCGAAGCCCCC
The DNA here is from genome assembly GCF_000186865.1 of Aureococcus anophagefferens. Taxonomy (NCBI): domain Eukaryota; class Pelagophyceae; order Pelagomonadales; family Pelagomonadaceae; genus Aureococcus; species Aureococcus anophagefferens. The sequence goes on from NW_008705561.1 coordinate 1,327,461, forward strand.
GCGCCCCAGCGCGCGGCGACGGGGCGAGTCGTCTCGTTCCCGAAAACCTTGCGGTACTTGAGCTCGACAGCGCCCGGCGTCCGACCGGTGCCGAGCCGCTCCGCGACGGCCGCCCAGCTGTCTTCGCCGAGCTCGTCGACGCTACTTTTGAGCAGCGCCTCCTCGCCGGGCGTCCAACGCATGCGCTCTTTGCTCGGGGCCTCGGGCGCGGCCTCGGCCGCGGGCGCGGCGGGCGCGGGCGCGGCCACGGGTGCCGCGGGAGCTGCCTCGGCGGGCGCGGGCGCGGGCGCGGGCGCGGGCGCTGCCTCGGCGGCGGGCGCCGGCGCAGGCGTGGCGGGAGCGTACGGAGACGTCAAATTCTCCGCCGAGAGAACAGCCAGGAGGGCATCGACGCCGCACGGAGGAGCGTCGGCCTCATAAACATCGCAGTCCAATACAGAACCGGAGGCACGACTCCGGACGACGCCGGCGGCGTCGATCTTGACGACGCCAGGGCGCTCCATGCGAAAGAGTCGGCTCTCAGGCGCGATCCAGTACGGGAGCTCTCTCTCCAGTAGAATCGGCGACCAGCGATACCGCGGCCGCCGGAATCCGGCGGTGCCACTGCTGCGCCGTCTGGTGCCGGCAGCAGTGGGGGCTCACGAGTACTGAGCGGCGGAGGCCGAGAACCGCGAGCTCGAGGCGCTCCTCGACCAGCGCGCGCGCGCTGCTGGGGGAGAGTTAAGCGCGGATATTACGGCCCCTTCGTTAAAGGGAGGTAGAGGCGAAAAGGCAGGGGGGTGCTCAGACGCGGCCGGCGGTATGCCTCGACCGCGGAGCTGGGGGGGCAGGGCGGGGGTCTGGTGGCGGTGGCGCGTAGGCTGGCCGGGGGCGTTGTGGCACGGGGGCGGCACGCTCCGTGCGCGTGGGGTTCCATGTGCCCAACTAGATTCGGCTCCAAACCCACGGGTCCGCGTGACGTCGCCTATAAATCCGGCCTATTGTCGGGCGTAAAAACCGAGAACTGCGCGTCACCGACGGTCCCATCGCCGCCGGTCTCCTGGATGTCCACGGGCTGCGGCTCCGCGCGCGGCGGTTGCGCGCGCGGCGGCTCCGCGCGCGGCGGCTCCGAGTCCGTCGCGTCGTCCGCGGGCTCAACCTCAGTTGTGGTGGAGTGCTCCGCGTCTCGCTCCTCAGAGAAGTCCACCGCCGCGCGGTCCGAGAGCCCGCGAGCCTCTCTGCACGCGCGGACCGCGGTCTCCGTATTGTCGGGCGAGATCTGCGCGTCCCCGACGGTCCCATCGCCGCCGGTCTCCTGGATGTCCACGGGCTGCGGCTCCGCGCACGGCGGCTCCGAGTCCGTCGCGTCGTCCGCGGGCTCAACCTCTGTTGTGGTGGAATGCTCCGCCTCTCGCTCCTCGGAGAAGGCTACTACAACATCTTGTATTTCTTCCGGCCTCGTGGCCGCGCTCGCCGACGACGGCGGCGGCGGGTCGAAGAACTCACCGAGAGCACTCTCTTCCAGGTTAGTTGGCGCTGGCGACATTCCAATGACGGCGGCAGACAGTTTCTGTGCTGCGACACGCGCAACAATTTCGGGCTGAATTTCGCAGGTGTCGACGACGATCATGTAAATGGCCGCAACCAGAACGAGCGTCCCGATGATAACCATCACACAGGCAAAAATTGGGCCCCGGAATAAATCCCCCGGAGCGCCGCTCTGCTCGTCCATGTGCTTGATGAAAATCATCAGGGAGGCAATGAATACCTGCAAGTTCCATATGATCTTTCACAAAAAAGATATTAAACGCTGGACGAGGCACAAGAATGATCTGCGTGTTGCCCACGTTCGCCAGATTGTCGTCAGTGTCGTCGATGTAGGGACGGAAGTGAGCGACAAACTTCTCTGAGAGGACTGCGATGAGGAGACCGATGGCAATTTGCGTGGCCGAGCCGGCGAAGACGAAGATGAGCAACCCGGTCAGCGCTAGCTTACGGACGCACTCGAACACCACAAACTGGTAGCACCGCGGTTCATACTCCTCAAACAAGAAAAGAAGGTGGCGGATGGAGGGGTCCGCATTGCGTGTCAACAGCTTGCGTTCCTGGATCTCTTCCGTCGATACCTCGCTGTGACCTAGCAGTTCCGTCATCAAATTCCGCGCGGATGAATCTTGACGGGACAACGAGATCCGCTGCCTGAGCTCCATGTACGCCTCCGCCGATGGGCTTCGGGGTCGCTCGTCACTAGAACCTTCGATTTCGCTCAGCGGGTTCTCGCTGACGTCGGGATTGATGTGTGTGCGGTGTTGAAAGAGCAAGACCCAATACAGAAACGGAATGCCAATCGGATACACGAAGAGCATAAACGAGGCATAGGCGGTCCAGGCGCCATAGCTTGGTGATTCGCACGAGATATCGTAAGCGCTCTCTAGAATCTTCTCCGTCTTGGTGGAGCCGTCGGACTGTCCCACATCAAACGAGATGCAGTTGTAGTGACGGAGCACTGTCGTCGATACACTCGGAAATACGATGAACGTCAGCAGCAGGAACCACCCAAAGGAGTGATTCCAGATTCCATGAGCACGATCTGGAGCATGAGACAACACGGAGAGCTTGGCGATGACGAAGATCATGATCGTCAGGCCAATAGGAAATAGCGTGACGACCAGGAGCTTGCCATAAAAATTGAATGATGGCTGCAGGCAGGAGATGGGCAGTATCTGTATGATGTTAAGCTCCAAAAATGAAGTCCAAGCGATGAGCGCTTCGAATGCTTTCGGAAACGAGACCGTAGGGATCGTCCAAGGTATGGCATTGATTATCTGGTAGACGCCAAGCACAATCTTGAATTTGGTCTTAAGCGACCGCCTCGTCTCCTCCCGCCGGGCGGCGTCAGAGTCCGCATCGGCAGCATCGTTTTCTCGCTCTCCAGGGTCATTCGGAGTAGTTGTCGTGTTCCGATCATTCTCAGCGAGGTCGCTGTCTTCCTGCTCGGCAGCACCCTCTTCGTTGATAGGAGTTGTCGTGTTCCGATCATTCTCAGCGAGGTCGCCGTCTTCCGACTCGGCAGCACCCTCTTCGTTGATAAGAGTAGTCGTGTTTCGATCATTCTCAGCGAGGTCGCTGTCTTCCTGCTCGGCGGCACCCTCTTCATTACCTGCCTGATTTGCATTGTGGATTCTGTCAATCACGTGATCGAGGGCTGCGTCGTGTATCTCCGCAGCTTTATGCCCACCACCTTTACTCATCGCGACGGCTGCCGCAAACGCGCCCCATCCGCGCAAACGATTCGCTGCGTCCCATCCGCTCAAACGATACGCTGCCACGGCGAAGACTGCGATGAGGACGACGAAGCAGATGCCGCTCGCAATCGTGAGCGCGTCCAGCTTCGTGTCCTTGCATTCAGCGCAGCGGTTCAAAACGACATCGTAGTGGTACTCGTTCTCGCAGACCCGACACGTGACGCCCGTGTGTCCCTTTGCGCACCCGCCATTCTTGCAGGCGCCAGAGTATTTGCAGCGGTAGATGTCGTCCGAGTAGCGCGACCCGCGCCACCAGCCGCTTTCGATCGGGACGTCCGTCAACGTGTTCAGCGTCGCATTCTCGCAGTCCATGCCGCGCGGGCAGTCGAGGCAGCACTGGTCGAAGCACTTGGTGCTGTCAAGCGAACAGCTCGCCTCGAGCGCGGTCGCGTTGCTGCATCGGACAGGTTCTCCCTCGAGCTCGACGTCAAACGGAGAAAAATAGTAGTTCTCCAGGCACGAGTAGCAGCCCGTGGCGCCTTCGGCCAGCGTCGTTGAGAACGGGGGACATTGCCGACAAGAAGACTGACCCCGGGCGGACGCGTACGTTCCCGAGACGCACGGCGAACACTCGCTCGAGCCGCTCCCAGAGCTCGTCCCGACGGGGCAAGGGGTCTGCTCCGAGGCGCCCGTTCCCGGGACGTAAGAGCCAGGGTCGGCAAGCGCGCACGCGGCCGAGCCCTCGGTGTCCGTGTACATCGCGGTGGGGCACGGCTCGCACTCGCCCTCGCCTTCGCCCTTGTAGGTGCCGGGCGGACACGCCTCGCACGCGCTTGCGCCGGTGGAATCGCTGGAGTAGCCCGCGGCACACGACGTGCATGACGAGCTCCCGGCAGAGCTATAGGTCCCGACGTCGCACGCCGTGCACTCGGAGCTCGCCGTCGCCGAGTACGTGCCAGCTGGGCACTCCGCGTCCTCGGAAGCGCCGGCCGCATCCACGAAGCTGCCAGCCGCTGCAAGGACGCACGACGTCGCGCCGTTGGTAGGCGCGTACCTCGCCGTCTCACAGGAGCTGCATTCAGAAGCGCCGGTGCCGGAAAAGCTACCCGACGGGCACTCGATCTCTTCCGTGGCGCCCGAGCTTTGGACGGCTGTCCCCGCGGTCGCTAGCACGCACGACGTCGAACCTTCGGATCCCACGTACGTGCCAGGCGTACATTCGACGCAAGCTTCCGACCCCTGGCCGGCTGTGTATTCTCCGGCGGAGCACTCGAGCTGTTCTGTTGCCCCGGTGGAGGGCACGTACGACCCGGCCTGCGCAAGCGTGCAAGAGGATTGGCCCGGTTCATCCGAGTACGACCCGGCCTCGCAGTCGAGGCACGTAGACGCGCCGCTCTGCGAATAGGTCCCGGCCGGGCACTGAGACTGGCCGTCGGAGGTCTCTTCCTCCGTGAGCTGCTCTGACTCGGTGCTCGCCTCGTCGACCTCATCTATCTGCGCGTCCGTGTCGACAGTCGCGCCGTCGAGGATCGAGCTTGAGAGCGCCCGGGTTGAGGACGGACGCAATCGTCGACGCGCCCCCGTAATAGCCTCCTGCAATTCCCCCGAGGACACCTTCTCGAGAAATGCAGTTTTGAAGTCTTCAAGCAGTTGAGACTCCGCGAGCGTGACGTTCTCCGCAGCCGTCGCCGTGTAATTTGCGACGAGCTGGAACGGTATCACGGTGGCTCCAGTCTCGGTCTCAAAGGCGGGCCCAACGGAGGCGATCATCGCGGAGTCGCTGAGATCGGAGAACATGTCGTCCACAAAGACCGTCTCGAGAGCCTCTTGGAGCTGGAGATTCGCGGCTTCGTCCGCGTTGAGCGCCGCGGCGTCGACTCCTTGCAGCACGAGTGCTGAGTGGGTCGTGATCTCATGAAGCTCGTTGCTTGGTGCGACGTACCCCGCGTCGACCTTCGTGCAGCTGCTGGCTCCTTCGTCGCTTGTCGTGCCCAGAGGGCAGAGCGGACAAAACCTGTAGCCGGCCCCAGAGAAGCGACCGGACGCGCACGTGGACGGTGTGACCGCGCCAAGCGTGGCGACATACTGGCCACCGACCGTCGTCGCACACGTCGCCGCTCCAGACGTGGCGGCATACTGTCCCTTTGCGCAGAGCGTGCACGCTGTCGCGCCGGCTCCCGAGTAAGTGCCGGCTTCGCACGCGATCGGCGCCGAAGCGCCCGTCTCCGAGACGAAGTAGCCAGCGTCCACGAGCGTGCACGCGGTGGCGCCATCGTCGGGAGCGTAGGTGCGTACACCACACGGGGTGCATTCCGACGCCCCCGAGCCGCTGTACTTTCCCGCGGGACAAGCCGTCTCAGCCGTCGCTCCGGCCGAGGGCACGTGGGACCCGGAGTCCGAGAGCTGGCACGACGTCTGCCCCGCCGAGGCTTGGAACATGCCGAAGGAGCAGGACTCGCAGGCCTGGGCGCCCGATCCGGCCGTGTACGTCCCGGCGGGACACGTGCTTTGCTGCGTCGCGCCTTGGTAGCTGACGTACGAGCCGGCGTCCGCAAACAAGCAGCTCGTCTGGCCGGAGACGCTCGTGTAGGACCCCTTGTCGCAGGTAACGCAGTAGGACGCGCCGCTGAGCGAGTAGGTGCCCGCGGGGCATTGCTGCTGGCCGTCGAAGGAAGACGCGCTGAGCTGGAAGTACTCCACGCTGCTCTCGGCGATCACTTCGACGCTCGCGGACGTCGCGACATTCGCAGCCTCGAGAATGCTGCTCGTCGTGGCATCGAGCGCGTCTTGCAACGCGCCATTGTAGACATTGAGCTCGAGCTCGTCTTCGAAATCGGTCTCCACGAGCTCCACGGCGTCGCCGACGTTCTCCGACGCCGCGGCAGAGTAGTTTGCGAATAGGGCGAATCCAATCTCGACGTTGTCGCCGTAGGTCGAAGCAGGACCAACAGATCTGATGAGCACCGAATCTTTATCGACGAGGTCAGAAAAGACGTCCTGCACGAGGACCGTCTCGAGCGACCGCTTGAGCTCGCTCTTCGCCGCGTCGTCGCCGTTGAACTCGTCGGCGTCCACGCTCGCGAGGACAATCGATGAGACGATACTAATCCCGTAGATCTCAGCCGACGGGGCAACGTAGCCAGCGTCGCTCGTGGTGCAGGTCGACGCGCCCGCGTCGCTCGTCGTACCGTCGGGACAGATGGAGCAAAAGCTCGAGCCCGTTCCGGAGTAGCGCCCAGAAGCGCACTGCGAAGGCGCCGTTGCTCCAGGGACGGCAACGTAAGACCCGCCACTCGACAGCGCGCAGCTCGATTGGGCAGATGCCGAAGCGTAGCGCCCCACCTCGCAGGCCGTGCACGCGGACGCGCCCGTCCCCGAATACGCGCCGGCGGGGCACTCGAGCGCTTCGGAGGCGCCCATCTCCGACACATAGTAGCCCACGTCGACCAGCGTGCACGTCGTCGCGCCCTCGGAAGAGGCGTAGGTGGCCACGGCACACAGCTCGCACTCAGTGGCGCCAGATCCGCTGTATTCCCCCGCGGGGCACGCGCTCTGAGCCGAAGCCCCCGTTGTGCTGACGTAGCTGCCTCCGCTCACGAGCGTACACGACGTTTGGCCTTCGTCGGCGACATAGGTACCGGGCGAACACGCCGAACACGCCGACGCGGCGGAGCCGGAGTACTTCCCCGCGGGACACGACGTCTCTTTCGTGGCGCCGCTCGAGCCGACGAACGTGCCCGCGTCCGCGAGCTGACACGAGGTTTGCCCCTCCAGCGACTGGAAGGTCCCGGATCCACACGACGCGCACTCGAACGCGCCCGAGCCGCTGTACTTGCCGGCGGGGCACGGAGTTTCCTCCGAGGCGCCCGACGACGACACGAAGGAGCCCGCGGTCGCCGTCGCGCAGCTCGTGGCGCCGTCTTCGTCGCTGAATGACCCCGGCGCGCAATCGTTGCACTCGGTCGCACCCGATCCGGAATAAGCGCCCGCCGGGCACGGAACTTGCTCGTGAGCGCCCGCTTCGGAAACGTACGAGCCCGCGTCGGCGAGCGAGCACGCGGACTGTCCTTCGTCCGTCGCGAAGAACCCTACGGCGCACTCGACGCAGGACTCGGCTCCACTGCTCGAGTACTTTCCGTCTGGACACGCCGTCTCCGCGCTCGCGCCAGATGTCTCTACGTACGAGCCCGCCGAGACGAGCGCGCAGCTCGTCTGACCTCCGGAAGCGGTGAACGTTCCAGGTTCGCAGTCCGAGCACTCCGACGCGCCCGAGCCACTGTACGTGCCCACCGGACACGGAGTTTGCTGCGAGGCGCCGAACGCGTCGACAAATTGACCGGCGTCGGCGAGCTGGCACGCGGATTGCCCGGTCGCGGCCGTGTAAAAGCCGACCTCGCACTCCGAGCATTCCGACGCGCCCGAGCCGCTGTATTTCCCCGCGGGACAAGCCGTCTCAGCCGTCGCTCCGGCCGAGGGCACGTGGGACCCGGAGTCCGAGAGCTGGCACGACGTCTGCCCCGCCGAGGCTTGGAACGTGCCGACGCCGCAATCCTCGCAGACCTGGGCACCCTGCCCCGCCGTGTACGCTCCCGCCGGGCACGTGCTTTGCTGCGTTGCGCCTTTGGAGCTGACGTACGAGCCGGCGTCCGCGAACAAGCAGCTCGTCTGTCCGGAGACGCTCGTGTAGGACCCCTTGTCGCAGTAGACGCAGTAGGACGCGCCGCTGAGCGAGTAGGTGCCCGCGGGGCATTGCTGCTGGCCATCGCTGGACTCCTCGGAGATCATCTCGTGCTCCGCGGTAGCTGCTTCGACGCTGCTCACTGTGGCTTCCGTGTTCACGGTGGCAGAACTGAGCGCGGAGCTGCTCGAAAGCGAGCGTCGAAGCCGGCGGCCGTTCGATACGGCCAAGTAAATGGCGTAGTTCAGCGTGCCGTCGTTCACGTCCGAAATAAGATCGGACTGGAAGTCGTCGACGATCAGCTGCTTGACTTCCGTGATGTTCTCCGACGCGGCGGCCGAGTAGTTCGCGATTAAGCTGAAGGAGATTTCGGTGCTCCCGCTGACCGTCGATGCTGGGCCAACCGAAGAGATCCGCGCACTCTCGACGAGGTTAGTGAACAGGTTCGTGACGAGAACAAAGTCGAGAGCGGTCGCCAGCTGCCCGTTGGCTACGTCGTCGTCGTTGAAAGCGTCGGCGTCGACGCCGTCGAGCGTCACGGACGACGCGATACTGACCTGATAGACCTCTGGCGCGGGCGCGATGTAGCCCGCGTCGCTCGTCGTACATGAAGACTCACCAGCATCGCTCGTCGTGCCGGTGGGACAGAGGGCACAATAGGACGCTCCCGCTCCAGAGTAGCGCCCGGCGGCGCACGCCGCCGCCGCCGTCGCGCCGACGCTCGCGACGTAAGACCCGCCGTCCGAAAGCGCGCAGCTCGATTGGGCCGATGCCGGAGCGTAGCGACCCTCTTCGCAGTCGGTGCACGCCGAGGCGCCCGAGCCCGAGTAAGAGCCGGAGGGACATTCGGCTTGATTCGACGCGCCCGTCTCGGAGACGTAGTAGCCCGCGTCCACGAGCGAGCACGACGTGGAGCCTTCTTCGAGCGCGTACGTCGACGTCGCGCAGTCATCGCATTCGGTCGCACCCGATCCGCTGTATCGGCCCGCGGGACACGGCGTCTGCGCGGAGGCGCCAGTCTCGTCGACGAAGGACCCGGCGTCGACGAGCGCGCAGCTCGACTGTCCGGTTGCGTCGGCGAACGTCCCGACCGCGCATGCGCTGCACTCGCCCGACCCAGCGCCTTTGTACTTTCCCGCGATGCAGGGAGTGCATTCGATCGCGCCGGTGGAGCTGCTAGAAGTTCCCGCGCCGCAGGACGTGCACGAAGAGCTGCCCTCGGTGCTGTACGTACCGACCTCGCACGTCGCGCACTCCTCCGAGGCTGTCGCCGAGTACGTGCCAGGCGGACACGGCGACGACGACGACGCGCCGGTGCTTCCCACGAAGCTCCCGGCGGCCGCGAGCTTGCAGTCGCTCGAGCCCTCCTCGTCCGCGTACTTGGCCACGGCGCAGTCGACGCACTCGCTCGCGGCGGAGCCGGCGAAGCTTCCCGCGGGGCACGCCGTTGACGACGACGCTCCCGCGCTTCCGACGAAGCTCCCGGCGGCCGCGAGCTTGCAGTCGCTCGAGCCCTCCTCGTCCGCATACTTGGCCACGTCGCAGTCGAGGCACGCGCCGGCGCCCGCGCCCTTGTAGGTCCCGACCGGACACGCCTCGCATGCGTTCGCGCCCTCGGCAGCGCTCGAGTAGCCGCTCGAGCACAGCGTGCACGTGTCGCTGCCCTCGGTGCTGTAGGTGCCGACCTCGCAGGTCGTGCACTCTTCCGAGGCTGTCGCCGAGTAGGTGCCCGCGGGGCACGCCGTTGACGACGACGCTCCCGCGCTTCCGACGAAGCTCCCGGCGGCCGCGAGCTTGCAGTCGCTCGAGCCCTCCTCGTCCGCGTACTTGGCCGCGTCGCAGTCGAGGCACGCGCCGGCGCCCGCGCCCTTGTAGGTCCCAACCGGGCACGCCTCGCATGCGCTCGCGCCCTCGGCAGCGCTCGAGTAGCCGCTCGAGCACAGCGTGCACGTGTCGCTGCCCTCGGCGCTGTACGTCCCGACCTCGCACGTCGCACACTCCTCCGAGGCTGTCGCCGAGTAGGTGCCCGCGGGGCACGCGGTCGACGACGACGCGCCGGTGCTGTCGACGAAGCTGCCCGCCTCGGCGAGCTTGCAGTCGCTCGAGCCCTCCTCGTCCGCGTACTTGGCCGCGTCGCAGTCAAGGCACGCGCCCGCGCCCGTGCCCTTGTACTTGCCGACCGGACACGCCGAGCACGCGCTCGCGCCCTCGGCAGCGCTCGAGTAGCCGCTCGAGCACAGCGTGCACGTGTCGCTGCCCTCGGCGCTGTACGTCCCGACCTCGCAGGTCGTGCACTCGGAGCTCGCCGTCGCCGAGTAGGTCCCCGCGGGGCACGCGGTCGACGACGACGCGCCCGCGCTTCCGACGAAGCTCCCGGCGGCCGCGAGCTTGCAGTCGCTCGAGCCCTCCTCGTCCGCGTACTTGGCCACGTCGCAGTCAAGGCACGCGCCCGCGCCCGCGCCCTTGTAGGTCCCGACCGGACACGCCTCGCATGCGCTCGCGCCCTCGGCAGCGCTCGAGTAGCCGCTCGAGCACAGCGTGCACGTGTCGCTGCCCTCGGCGCTGTACGTCCCGACCTCGCACGTCGCACACTCCTCCGAGGCTGTCGCCGAGTAGGTGCCCGCGGGGCACGCGGTCGACGACGACGCGCCGGTGCTGTCGACGAAGCTGCCCGCCTCGGCGAGCTTGCAGTCGCTCGAGCCCTCCTCGTCCGCGTACTTGGCCGCGGCGCAGTCGATGCACGCGCCCGCGCCCGCGCCCTTGTACTTGCCGACCGGGCACGCCTCGCACTCGCTCGCGCCCTCGGCGTCGCTCGAGTACCCGCTCGAGCACAGGGTGCACGTGTCGCTGCCCTCGGTGCTGTACGTGCCGACCTCGCACGTCGCGCACTCCTCCGAGGCTGTCGCCGAGTACGTGCCGGCGGCGCACGCCGTCGACGACGAGGCGCCCGTGCTGTCGACGAAGCTCCCCGCCTCCGCCAACTTGCAGTCGCTCGAGCCCTCCTCGTCCGCGTACTTGGCCGCGGCGCAGTCGATGCACGCGCCCGCGCCCGCGCCCTTGTACTTGCCGACCGGGCACGCCTCGCACTCGCTCGCGCCCTCGGCGTCGCTCGAGTACCCGCTCGAGCACAGCGTGCACGTGTCGCTGCCCTCGATGCTGTACGTGCCGACCTCGCACGTCGCGCACTCCTCCGAGGCTGTCGCCGAGTACGTGCCCGCGGGGCACGCCGTCGACGACGAGGCGCCCGTGCTGTCGACGAAGCTCCCCGCCTCCGCCAACTTGCAGCTCGACTGGCCCGTCGCGTCCTGGTACGTCCCGGTCGCGCAGTCGTCGCACTCGCTCGCGCCGGAGCCGCTGTACTTGCCCTTATCGCACGCCGTCTGCTCAAAGGCGCCCACCGCGTCGACGAAGGACCCGGCGTCCGCGAGCGCGCAGCTCGACTGGCCCGTCTGGTCCTGGTACGTCCCGGCCTCGCAGTCACCGCACGCGCTCGCGCCGGAGCCGCTGTACTCGCCCGTGTCACACGCGGTCTGCTCAAAGGCGCCCACCGCGTCGACGAAGGACCCGGCGTCCGCGAGCGTGCAGCTCGACTGGCCCGTCTGGTCCTGGTACGTCCCGGCCGCGCAATCGTCGCACGCGCTCGCAGCAGAGCCGGAGAAGCGCCCCGCGGGACAGTCGGCCTGCTCCGAGGCGCCCAGCGCGTCGATGAAGGATCCCGCGTCAGCGAGCTTGCAGCTCGACTGGCCGGCCTCGTCCTGGAACGTCCCGACGGCGCAGCTTGAGCACTCGCTCGCGCCCGGCCCGGAATACGACCCCGCGGAGCAGCTCGTGCACTCGCTCGCGCCCGCGGCCGAGAACTCGCCCGCGGCGCATTTCGTGCACTGGTCGTCGCCCTCGGCCGAAGAAGTGCCGGCCTCACACTCCACGCACTCGGCGACGTTGAAGGAGCCGTCGAAGGACGCGGTCTCGACGGTCCCCGCGGGGCACGTCCCGTCCGTGCAGCCGCTCCCCGAGAAGACGTCGTAGCACGTGCAGACACCGGAACCGGAGATGCCGTCGTCGCAGGAGCCCCGCGACCGGCCGCTCCCGGCGACGCCGCACGTGTCCGTCAGGCGCGGCGCGTTGCGGTCCTCGGAGCCACCTTCCGGGCAGAGCTCGCACGTGGCGCCAAAGTAGCCGGCCTGGCAATCATTGCACTGGTCGCCGGAGTAGCCGCCGAGGCATTGGCAGTAAGCCTCGGAGAAGACGACAGATGTTTGATCGCACAAGCCGTTGGCGCTGCAGGCGGAAGTGCCCATAGTACAATAGCCGTTGACAAATAGGCCGAGGGCGCCGCCATCGCCCACGACGAGGTCGAGGTCGCCGTCGCCGTCGAGGTCGGCGAGCGCGCTGACTGAGATGCCATCGAAGGGGTTGGCGCTGCCGGTGACGGCCGTATAGCTCGGCGACGTCGCGGACCCGACGTTCTCGTAGTAGCCCACGCCCACGACGAGGTCGAGGTCGCCGTCGCCGTCGAGATCGCCGAACGTGGGCTCGTCTAAGCCACCGACGTCGATGCCGTCGAAGGGGTTCGCGGCGCCGGTGACGGCCTCGTAGCTCGGCGACGCCGCGGACCCGACGTTCTCGTAGTAGTAGAGGGTGCCGTAGTAGCCCACGCCGAGGTCGTAGTAGCCCACGACGAGGTCGAGGTCGCCGTCGCCGTCGAGGTCGGCGAGCGCGGGCTTGCTGTAGCCACCGACGTCGATGCCGTCGAAGGGGCTCGCGCTGCCGGTCCTGGCCACGTAGCTCGGCGCCGTCGGGGACCCGACGTTCTCGTAGTAGTAGAGGGTGCCGTCCCGAGCGCCCACGACGAGGTCGAGGTCGCCGTCGTCGTCGAGGTCGGCGAGCGCGGGCGAGCTGCGGGAACCGACGTCGATGCCGTCGAAGGGGCTCGCAGCGCCGGTCCTGGCCTCGTAGCTCGGCGACGCCGCGGACCCGACGTTCTCGTAGTAGTAGAGGGCGCCGTAGTATTCGCCCACGACGAGGTCGAGGTCGCCGTCGCCGTCGAGGTCGGCGAGCGCGGGCGCGCTGTTGGAACCGACGTCGATGCCGTCGAAGACGTCGATGCCGTCGAAGGGGTTCGTACTGCCGGTGACGGCCGCGAAGCTCGGCGACGCCGCGGACCCGACGTTCTCGTAGTAGTTGAGGACGCCCCAGTCGTCGCCCACGACGAGGTCGAGGTCGCCGTCGCCGTCGAGGTCAGCGAGCGCGGGCGTGCTGTACAAACCGACGGCGATGCCGTCGAAGGGGTTCGCGCTGCCGGTCCTGGCCGCGTAGGTCGGCGACGTGGCAGACCCGACGTTCTCGTAGTAGTAGAGGGCGCCGTTCTCTTCGCCCACGACGAGGTCGAGGTCTCCGTCGCCGTCGAGGTCGCTGAGCGCGGGCGTGCTGTTCCAACTGACGTCGATGCCGTCGAAGGGGTTCGCGGTGCCGGTGACGGCCTCGTAGCTCGGCGACGCCGCGGACCCGACGTTCTCGTAGTAGAAGAGGGCGCCGCCGGATTCGCCCACGACGAGGTCGAGGTCGCCGTCGCCGTCGACGTCGGCGAGCGCGGGCGCGCTGTAGTCACCGACGTCGATGCCGTCGAAGGGGCTCGCGCTGCCGGTCCTGGCCACGTAGCTCGGCGCCGTCGGGGACCCGACGTTCTCGTAGTAGAAGAGGGCGCCGTCGCCTTCGCCCACGACGAGGTCGAGGTCGCCGTCGCCGTCGAGGTCGACGAGCGCGGGCGTGCTGACCCAACCGACGTCGATGCCGTCGAAGGGGTTCGCGGTGCCGGTGACGGCCGCGTAGCTCGGCGACGCCGCGGACCCGACGTTCTCGTAGTAGTAGAGGACGCCGTAGTTTTCGCCCACGACGAGGTCGAGGTCGCCGTCGCCGTCGAGGTCGACGAGCGCGGGCGTGCTGACCCAACCGACGTCGATGCCGTCGAAGGGTCCATTTTCGAGCACCTCGACGAAGTAGTGAAAATCTCCCGAACAGCCAGACGAGTCTCGGAGTTGACAAAAGGCAGTCGAGTCGGCGGTCGGCGCTAGTACATAGGGCGTCCGGGTCGGCGCGTGCGTGGCGGTCGGCGCCGGGCTCGGCTGCGGCGTCGGCGAAAGCGCGCCCACCGTCGCGAAGTCGACCACCCAGCACGCCAGCACAAACAAGCAGCCTCTCGCCGCGCCGATCAGCCGCCCTCCGCGGCGCGCCCCGCCGCGGCGCGCCCCGCCGCGGCGCGCCCCGCCGCGCCGCGCCCCGCCGCGGCGCGCCCCGTCGCGCCGCGCGCCGTCGCGGCGCGCCCCGTCGCGGCGCGCCCCGTCGCGCCGCGCGCCGCGCGCCCGGGACGGCCCGGGTCCGCGGCCCGCTGCCCGCGGCTGCGCCGCGCCGGGGCTGCGCATGCTTGGTAGTGTCGGCGGCATTCCCTTTTTCTCGTGCTGCCTCTGTCGCCCCGACTTGATCCTTGACTTTTCATTCGAAAGCTCGGCACAGCAACAAGATTCATGGCTCTCGCCGCCCGCTGTTGTTGCCTTCAGTAACGCGAGAGCCGGCTCGGAGGCTGCGGACCGCAGGTCGACCCGGCCGATGCTGATCCCAGACTTGCGGCCGCGGATCATGTTGGCGACGACAGCCAAAGTTGAACTCCACACCAAGGGCAATCGATAAGCTGCACGAGAGCTGCTGAATGGGCCGCCTCAGCAACAACAAAGCGCCGCGCGCCGCCGGCGCCGACGGCCGACACCGCGCGCATCGAAGCGGCTCTCGCGCGCCAGCGCGCGGCGGCACCCATCCGAGATCCCGGGCTTCGCGCGTACGACGCGTCAGACTCAGGCTTCACCGGCGGCCTGAGTCAAGACCTGATCCGCGTGCGCCGTCGGCTGCCCACGGGCCGCCGACCTAGTCCCACGTTAAAGCACCCATAATAATAATAACCAACCAACCAAGCGGACCGACCCGCGCCACTACCACTGGCAATAGCCCAAAACTAAAAAAACACCGCCCACCTAGAGCTCCCTCAGAAGCCGAAGAAGCTCGACGCGCTCGCGACGTAGGACGAGTAGGACGTGTCGAGGGCCTTGTGGCGCTCGGCGCAGCGGTCGTAGGCGGCGAGCTGGTCCTGGCCCGCGGCCTTGGCGGCCTTGAGCGCGCCCGCGCAGACGGCCGCGGAGTCGCCGAGCGTCGCGGCGTCGAGGTCGTTGCGGAGCTCGATCTGCTCGTGGAGCCGGTCGACGAGCGCGCGCGCGTCGTCGACGACGGCGCTCCGGTTCCCGCCGTCGAGGTCGACGGCCGCGGCCGCGAGCTGGAGCTGCGACTCGAGGTCCTGGATCGCGTGCTCCTTCGCGCCCGCGCGGCTCCGGAGCGCCGCGCGCGCGCGCTTCGCGCCGTAGGTCAGCGCCGACTGGGCTTCCGCGACGCGGCGCGCGTGCTCGAGGTGGTCGTGGGCGCGCGCGATGGCGTCGCGGTCCTCGGACGCGAACGCGGCGTCGACCTCGGCGCGCGCGGACTCGAGCGCGGGCGCGAGGTCCGGCCGGAGCTCCAAAAGCTGCGTCGTGCCGCCGACGAGCGTCGCGAGCCTTTGCTTCTTGACGACGAGGGCCGTCTTCCGCCGCTTGGCCACGGCGACCTCGTTCGACGCGGCCGTCGCGATCTCCTCGAGCGTCGGTAAACTTCCGAAGGGCCGGCCCTCCGCGCGCGTGCCCTCGGCGGCCTGGAGGTCGAGCTCGTCGAGCACCTTGGCCGCGAGCTTCGCCGCGTCGCCGACGGCTAAAAGCCGCTTCCCGCCCGCGTCGGGCGCGTCGTCGTCGTCGTCGCCGTCGCCGTCGTCGGGCGCCGCGCGCGCGTCCGCGCGCGACTGCGCGAAGGCCCGCACGTAGGGCAGCAGCTCGGCGCCCGGCGGGAACGTGCGCACGCAGAGGTAGAGCAGGCGCCAGCCGCGCGTCGCCGACGTCGCGCCGCCGTCGTTCGCCGTCAGGTGCTTGAGCAGCTGGACCAAAATTTCGTCCGCGAGGTCGCCCGCGCCGGCCTTGCCGCCCGCGACGTCGTCGCGGCCTTTCGCGAGGAGGTCGCGGGCCATCTCGTTGGGGAACTGGTGGTAGAGCTCGCCGCAGAACGTGAGCACGTCGCGGTGGCACGCGCGCGCCGCGTCGCGCCGGTCCGCGTCGTCGAGCGCGCAGACGGACGCGTGGAGCGGCGTGGACTGGTAGCGCAGGCGGCGGTCCGCGGCGCGGCGCTTCTCCCCCGGCGAGTACAAACCCTCCAGGAAGGCGTCCTCCGATTTCAACGCGCCGTAGCGCGTCCAGTGGAACGCCGCGTCCTCGCCCGATTCCGCGGGCGCGCCCGCGGCGAACGTCACGCCCGCGCCGCCGCCCGCGAGCCGGCGCTCGCAGCGCCGCAGCGTCTTCTTCGCCGCCTCGAGGCTTTTCGGCTTCGCGCCGTCCTGGTCCGCCCCGCGGAGCGCCGCGTCCAGCGCCTCCGTCTTCTGTCGCAGGTCCGCGAGCGCGGCGTCCGCGCCGCGGTCGTCCGCGGACCCGTTCGCCGCCCGCTCCGCGAGGACGGCCTTGGCCGTGCGCAGGCTCGCGGCCGCGTTTCGGTCCGCGGCGCCGACGGCGAGGTCCGCGGCGACGTCGCGCGCGCGGTCGCGCGCGCCGTCGACGGCGTCGCCGTCGAGGTCGAGGGCTCCCGCGGTCTCGAGGGCGGCCTCGAGGGCGGCGACGAGGGCCGCGGCTTTGTCGTCGTCGCCGGCGTCGTCGGCGAGGAGCTTCGCGAGGTCGAGGAGGCACTCGGCCCTGGCGACGACCGGCTTCCGGGCGGCCCACGTGCAGTCGTCGCTCTCCAAGAAGGCCGCGTCCTGGACGTCGTCGTCGGGCAGCGCCGCGAGGTGGTCGCTGACGTCGCGGCGGCAGGGCGCATCTCTCAAACCCGCGAGCAGCGCCTTGAGCTCGGGCCCGGGCCGCCGCGCGTCCACGGCCTGGCGCAGCGCGCGCGTCCGCGACGCCGCCAAATCCATGCGCTCGAGCTCGCCCCGGGCGTCGGCGAGGGCCGCGTCGCTCGCCGCGTAGGCGGCGCCGGGGCACTCGAGCGCGGCGGCGTCCGCGGCCTCGACGGCCGCGCGGAGCACGGACGAACTGGCGCGCTTCTCGAGGGCGGCGCGCGCGGCCGCGGCCGCGCGGTCCGCGACGCGGATGGCGTGGCGCGCCGCCGACGCGGCCTTGAAGGCCGGCAGTTCCGCGTAGTACTCCGCGTCGCCTAGGCACTCGTCCAAAAGCCGATCCAGCAAATCGCCGTCGCCGTCGGCCGTCGCGCGCGCGAGCGCGGCCCCGAGCGCGCCGCGCCGCTCGCGGCTCGCCGCGGCCTTGTCGTCCTCCTTGGCCCGGGCTTTGGCCAACAACGCCTCCTGCTCCACGGCCTCGAGGAGGGCCCGGGCGGCCTCGACCTCGGCCTTGCCCGCGGCCGACGCCTCCGCGACGTCCGCGGCCGCGGCGTCGCGGAGCGCCGCGCCGAGGCGGTCGACGTCGCGCGCGCCCGTCGCCGACCGCAGGCCCGCGCGCGCCGCCGCCACGGCCTCGCGCCTCGCCAGCTCCCGCGTCGCCGACGCCAGCTCGACGCCGTCCGCGAGGCCCTTCTCCCGCTTCGCGGCCGCGATCGCGCTCCGGAGCGCCAAATTCCGCGCGTCCGGCGGCGCGCCCAGCGCCGCGACGAGCTTCGCGCGCGCCTCGGCCTCGCAGTGGAGCTCGAGCATCAAATCCTCCGCCGCCTCCAGATCCTCCTCGTCGTCGGGCGCCAAGCCCAACGCCTCCGCGGCCGCGCACGCCGCGTCGAGCTCTCCCGAGTCGCGCGTCCGCGCCGCCACGGCCGCCGCGCGCCGCACCTTCTGCAAACACTTGCGCCGCAGGTTCAGCGTCTCCCGCGCCCGGCGCGCGTTCGCCATCGCCGGCGTGTCGTCGGAGAAGAGCGCGCCGGCCTCGAGGAGCAGCGCGTCCAAATCTTTGACCTGCACGCCCGCCGCCGGGTGCCCCGCGTCGCCGCCGACGACGCAGGCCTCGAGGCGCGCCGTCGCGGAGCGCTGGGCCTCGAACTCCTGGCGCGCGGCCTCGGCGACGGCGATGTCCTTCGCTTCGACGTTCGCGCCGTGCGCCTCGATGAGCGCGCGGCGGATCGCCGGCGCGTCCTTCGCGTCGACGGCGGCGCGCAGGGCGAGCGTCGCGGCGCGCTTCGCGTCGCCCTTGCGCAGCGCCGTCCGCGCCTTGGCGAGCTCGCCGGCGGCCGCGCCGCGCGCCGCGCAGTCGTCGACGGCCGCGCGGAGCGCGTCGAGCCCGTCGCCGTCGCCGTCGAGCGCCGCGAGCGCGAGCGCCAGGGCCTCGCGCGCCCGCACGAGGCCGCCGAGCTTCTCGAGCACGGCCGCCGCGTCCGCGTAGGCCGGCGCGTCCTCCAAGCGCGCGACCGCGGCGTCGCTGAGCGCCGCGGCGAGCGCCTTGGCCGCGTCGCCGGCGTCGTCGCCCGGCCCGCCCAGCGCCGCCGACGCCCGCGCGGACGCGGCGGCCAGGGCGTCCTCGCAGGCCTGGCGCCGCCGCTGGAACTCGGCCTCGGCCTCGGCCTCCTCCGCGAGGCGCGCGGTCCTATCGTCCTCGGCCTGGAGCTCGCCGAGGGCCGCCTTCGCGGCCTCGACGGCGTCCTCGATGGGCGACACGTCGCCGCCGAGCGTCGCGTAGGCGTCGCCGAGCGCCGCGGACACGGCCGCGCCGTCGCGGCGCGCGACGGCGCCGCGGAGCGCGCCCGCGGCCCCTCGCTCCGCGGCGAGCCGCGCGAGCACGCGCCGCGCCGTCGCGACGTCCGCGCTCTCCGCGAAGCGCGCGGCGATCTCCGCCTCGGAGTCGCGCGCGGCGGCGGACTTTTGGAGCGCGTCGAGGGCCTCGAGGGCCGCGGACAGCGCGTCGAGATCGCGCGCGGCCGCCGCGTCGCGCGCGCGCGCCGTCGCGTCGAGGCCCGCGTCCACAAAACGCGCGCAGTCCTCGACGGCCGCCAGCTCCGGCACCTCGTCGTCAAAGCGGGCGTCGCGGGGCGCGGCAGCGGCCTCGTCGACGACGGCGCGCGCGCCCGCGAGCGCCTCGGCGTCCGGCGCGCGGCAGCATCGCGCGACCGCGCGCTTCGCGCGCGCGCCGAGCGCGCGCCGCGCCTCGAGGAGCGCCGCCAGGTCCCGGGCCGCCGCCGCCGGGCCGTCGTCCAGGCCGAGCTCCGCGGCCTCGACGAGCAGCGCTGCGCGGGGAGGAGGCGCGTGGACGGCCGCCGGCGCGCGCGCTACGGGGGGAGAATTCTACGGGGAGCGACGGCGATGGAGCACCGTCGAGGGCCGCGGCGTCGCGCTTCACCACCGCGCCGTTGAGGGCGGCGAGGCAGTCTTTGCGCCGCTCCTCCTTCTTCGCCTCCGCCTCCTCGGACCGCTTCAGAGCGACGAGCAGCGCCTCGGCCTCGCGGACCGCGGACCCGCCGACGCCCGCGGCCTTGGCTTTGCCGATGGCGTACTGGAGCGTCAGCGGGTTCCGCGACTCGCGGGCCGCGTCCATGGCGTCCGTCGCGTCGCGCCGCGCCTTGAGGTCGTCGAGCCTCGCGCTTAGCTTCGCGACGTCGCCGCCGTCGCCGAGGCCCGCGGCGCGGCACGCGGCGAGCACGGCCTCCAGCGCCGCCGCGTCGCCGCCGTCGTCGGCGAGGGCCTTGGCCAGGGCGTCTTTCGCCGCGCGCCTCGCGACGAGGGCCGCGCGCGCGGCCTGCGCCGCGGCCGCGGGCCGCGCGGCGCCGTCGACGCCCGCGACGGCCGCGGCCTCGAGGGCCGCGTCGATGGCCTCGACGCTGTCGCCCTTGGCCGCCGCGTCGAGGGCCGCCTCGGCGTCGCGGCGCTTCGCGAGGGCCGCCTCCTCCGCGGCGCGCTCCTCCGCGGCCTGGCGCTCCCGCTCCGCGCGCGTCTGCAGCCGGTCGAGCACTTTCTTCGCCTCGTCGAGCGACTCGAGCACGCGCCCGGCGATGTCGCCGCCGAGGGCCTCGTAGCATTCGGTGACCGCCGCCGACACCTCGGCGAGGTCCTCCGTGACGACGGCCTTGCGGAGCATCCCGTCGACGCGCGCCTCGGCCTAAGGGGTCTTTTCGCCCGACGGCAAAAAGTGAACAAACAGGACGCCGGTCGACGCGCGTCCAAACGTGCGGCGACGCGATTGGCAACGGCGAGCTCCGGCGAGTCGCCGACGCCCGGGCCGAGCTTGGCCGCGGCGGCGAGCGCGCCCGTCAGAGCGTCGCGGTCGCGCGCGTCGGCGGCGGCCCGGAGCGCGCCGCGCGCGTCGAGCTCGCGCCGCAGGACCGCCGCGAGGTCCTCCGCGGCCGCGAGCTCCGGCACCTCCGCGTCGAGGCTCGCGTCGCGCGCGCCGCCCGCGGCCGCGAGGACCGCGGCGAGCGCGTCGAGCGCCGCCGCGTCGCGCGCGCGCTCCGCCGCCGCCGCGGCCCGCCGCAGGTCGCCGCCGAGCTGGCGCCGCTCGTCGAGCGTCGCCTTGAGCGCCGCCGCGGCGTCGACGGTGCGCGACGCGAGGCCCAGGTCCGCGGCCTCGGCGAGGAGCCCTACGGACGCGCGGCCGTCGCGGCGGTCGCGCGCGATTTCGGAAAGGGGTGGCGGGGTCTACGGGGGCCGGCGCACAGTCGAGTTTCGTGAGGTCGCGCGCCGCCGTCGCCGCGGCGAGGGCCCGGCCCGCGTCCTCGCGCCGCTCCGCGAGCGCCGCGGCCGCCTAGGTCCGCGGTCGGTCGGTTTCCCCGTTCGGTTTCTCGGGACGCCCGGCGCGCACGGCGGCCTCGCGCTTGAGCAGCGCCGCCAGGCTCCGCGCCTCGCCGAGGGCGTCGTCGCCGAGGCCGCAGCGCGCGGCCGTCGCGAGCGCGGCGTCGAGCGCGGCGGCGTCGCGCGCGGCGACCGCGCCGTCGACGGCGGCCCGGGCGTCGCGCGCGGCGACGCCCGCGGCGACGGCGGCCATGGCCGGCGCGAGCTCGCGGCGGTCCAGGTCCGCGTCGACGCCCGCGGCCAGCGCGGCCTCGAGCGTCGGGAGGTCGTCGCCGGATAGCGCGCGGTCCAACGCGCGCCGCGCGGTCCGCCGCGCGACCGCGGCCCCGCGCGCGGCCCGGCCGCGGTCGAGCGCCGCGCCGTCGACGAGCGCCGCCGCCGCGTCGGCCAGCGCCGCGTCGAGGGCGTCGACGTCGTCCCGGGCCGCGGCGTCGTCGAGCGCCGCGGCCGCGGCCTCGCGCCGCCGCTCCGCGTCGGCCTTGGCGCGCGCTTCCTCGGCCGCGACGCGCTCCGCCTCGTCGGCCGCGCGCACGTCCGCCGCGACGGCCTTGGCCGCGTCTAAGGCCGCGCCCAGCCCGTCCGAGAAGTGCTCGCCGCCGAGGTGCCGGAAACACTCGCGGACGGCCGCGTCGACGGCGTCCGCGTCGCGCGCGTCCGCGGCGGCCGCGAGCGCGCCCGCGGCGTCGGCCTCGTCGGCGAGGCGGTCCGCGACGCGCCGGGCCACGGCGCACTCCGGCGCGTCGACCACGCGCGGGCCGAGGCTCTTCGCCGCGGCGAGCGCGGCCGTCAGGAGATCCGCGTCGCGGCGGTCCGCGGCCTCGGCGAGGTCGCGCCGCGCCGCAAGCTCGCGGCGCACGACGTGCGCGAGGTCCTCGCAGCGGTCCAGCGACGGCGCGTCGTTCTTCTCGCGGGCCGCGCGCGCGACGTCGCCCGCGACGAGCGCCTCCGCGGCCGCGAGCGCGTCCGCGTCGCGCGCGCGGTCCAGGCGCGCCAGCGCCCGCGCGACGTCGCGCTCCAGCGCGCGGAAGGCGTCGAGCTCGGCGGCGAGCGCCGTCGCCGCGTCGAGGGCCGGGGCGCCCGCGTCGCGCGCCTCGGCGACGGCGGCTGCGCGGTCGCGCCGACGGCTTCGGAGGAAAACTCGAGGGACGACGCCTCTCTGCTACGGGGGGTTTCGGGAGAGAACGTGACGGGACGCGGGGGGAACGCGCCGTTGAGCGCGTCGAGGTCGCGCGCCGCCGTCGCCTTCCCGAGGCCCTCGACCGCGGCCGCGAGCCGGTCCACCTTCTTCCCGTAGGCCTCGGCCTTGGCGACGAGCGCCGCGTCGCAGCGGCCGCAGGCGACGGCCGCGGCGAGGGCGCTCTTGAACGCGTCGCCGTCCGCGTCGACGACGGCGACGTCGAGCGCGGCGCGGAGGTCGCGCTCCGCGGCCACGGTCCTCTCGCAGGCCGCGAGCGCCGCGCGGACGTCGCCGAGCTCGGGCCCGTCGAAGCCCGCCGCGAGGCACGCCCGCTCCGCCGCGCGCAGCTCGTCGGCCGCGAGCGCCGCGTCGCCGTGTTCCACGGCGCCCAACGCGTCCGCGCAGCGCGCGGCGGCCGCGAGCTTCTGGAGCACGTAGTCGAGCTTCGACTTCGCGGCCGTCGCGTTCGCCGACGGTCGTGCGCGGCGAGGCTCGACGTCGCCGCGGCGAGCGTTCGCGTCCGGGTCCGCGAGGCGCTGGCGCTTCGCCTCCGCGTCGCGCTCCTCGGCGGCGAGGCGCTCGAGCGTCGCGCGCTCGCCCTCCCACTTGGCCAGCGTCTTCGCCGCCGCGGAGACGCGCGGCGGCGGGTCCCCGTGGTACACGTCCTCGGCGCCCTCGAGCGCCGCCGCGAGCGCGGCGATGCGGTCGCCGAGGTCGCCGTCGCCGGCCACGGCGGCCTCGACGTCGCGGACGCACGCTAATTCTTCGTCCAGGCGCGCCAGGATCTTCGACGCCGCCTCGAGCGCGTCCGCCGCCGCCGCGCTCTCGCAGGCCGCGGCGCCGTCGAGCGCCGCCGCGAGGCCGTCGCGCCGCGTCTCCAGCGGCTTCGAAAAGGACGACGCCTGCTTCGTCGCGGCGTCGAGCGCCGCGAGCGCCTCGACCTCCCGCTCGACGGCGGCGACAAAGTCCGCGCAGTCCCGGAGGTCGGCCGCGGGCACGCCCGCCGCCGCCGCGTCGCGCAGCAACGCCCGCAGCTCCGCGAGGTCCCGCGAGTCGCGCGCGCGGTCGAGCGCGCCGGGCGCGCGATTGACGATCTCGAGCTGCTTCTGCAGGCTCGCGAGCAGCGCCGCGGCGCCGGCGACGTCGGCCGCGGGCGCGTCGAGCTCCTGGGCGCGCTTGAGCAGGGCGCCGAGCTCCTTGGCGCTCGCGCCGCCCGCGGCCGCGAGCGCCCGGAGCTGCGAGACGACGTCCGCGCGCTCCTCGACCTTGGCCGCGGCCGCGGCCGCGGCGTCGACCTCGGGGCCGGCCATGCCCATGGCCCGGGCATCGTCGAGGGCCGCTTCGAGCGCCGCCGCGTCCTCGGCGCGGGCCGCGGCCACGAGGGCGGCCCGCACCTCGGGCTCGTGCTTCAGGCGGTGGCACAGCGCCTCCGCGGCCTCCAACACGGACGCGAGGCTCGCGTTGCCCGCGGCCTTGAGCTTGGCGACGGACGCGTCGAGCGCCGCGACGTCCCTCCGGTCCATGGCGGAGCGGCACTCGCCGATGATGGCCTGGAGGGCCTTCGATTCTTCCTTGAAGGCCAGGCCCCGCGCGTAGACCGCGAGGTGCTTGCCGCCGTGCGGGAGGAGGTACCAGTCGCGGAGCGCGTCCTCGCAGGCCTCGACGTCGCAGGACGCGACGGCCGCGGCCAGCTTCCGCGTGAGCCGGAGCCACGTGCAGAGCCGGCAGCGCGCGAGGTAGCGCCGGCCGCAGGCCTGCGCGTGGAGCATGATCTTCTCCAGCGCGCGCTCCCGCGCGGCCTCGAGCTTGTCGCGCGCCGCGGCCCGGAGGAAGACCTTGGTCTTGCCCAGGGCCCACTCGCCGCTCACCAAGATCCGCTGCTTCTCGAGGCCCGCCACGAGGCTCGGGCAGCCCTTGGCGGCGACGTCGATGTAGTGGTAGCGCCGCTCGAAGTCCGCGAACTTGGACCGGAACGGGAAGCCGGCTCGACGGATCTTGCAGACCTCGAGCACGCCCGCGCAGCGCATCTGCGACTGGACCATGGGCGCCGTGAAGACGCGGGGCCGCTTGACGCTGTTGGGCTTGATGCAGCGCACGAAGTGGGGCTCGCACGCGTTGAGCGCGTCGACCAGATCGCGGAGCTGCCCTCGAAAGTTCGCGCCGAGCGTCTTCACCTTCTTCGACTTCTTGCCGCTGCCCAGTTCCTTGGCGTCGGCGGCGAAGAGGGACGCGACGACGGCGTCGGTGCTCGCGCCGCCGCAGAGCACGAGGCCGTCGAGGAGCCGGTCGCGGTTCTTCTCGAGGAAGCCCGTCGTGCCGTATTTCACGCGCGCCGCGTAGTGGATCACGGCGAAGGACGTGCGCGCCTGCGCCTCCTTGGGCTTGCAGCGCTCGAAGTTCGCGTGCTTCTCGTGGGCCTTGAAGAGCTTGCTCAGGTAGCCGCCGTCGCTGCCGCGCGGCACGACGCACTCCTCGTCGAGCATGGCGAAGACGCCGCTCCGCTTGTGCTCCAGCAGCTCGAGGGTCGGCCCGTTGTTCTTGAATTCGACCATGGCCAGGTCGACGCCCTCGCGCGTGTACTCCGCGGCCTCCTGGGAGAAGATGTGGTCGTTGAAGTGGAACTGGAGCTTCTCGTTGCAGTAGTTGATGCAGAGCTGCTCGAAGGAGTTGACCTCGAAGAACTCGAAGCCGAAGATGTCTAACACGCCGACGGCGAGGCCGCCGGACGCGCCGCCGCCGATGCCGCTCAGGGCCGCGTTGATCTTGAGGATGAGGAAGTCGAAGAGGCGGCTGAACGCGGCCTTGGCGAAAGCGTCGCGCGCGTCGTCGGCCTGGGCCGCGGACAGCTCCGTGCGGATGATGGACCGCGTGCCGATGTTCTTCGAGATGAGGCCCTCCCGCAACGCCGCCGCGTCGAGGCCCAGCACCGCGGACCCCGTCTCGAGCGGCGCCGCGTCCGCGACGGTCGCCTCGTCCTTGGGCCCCGCGGCGAAGGCCACGTTGCCGACGTGGAGCAGGCCCGCGACGAGCTTCCAGACGCTCAGGCCCTCGTCGTCGGAGAAGTTGAGCGCCCGGAGCGCCGTCGCGACGTCGTCGTAGTCCCGCTTGTCGTCGATGCCGGGCACCTCGTGCGCGGACGACATGTTCACGTAGCGCCAGTCGTCGCAGACGGCGGCCCCGAGCCGCAGGTCGGCGCAGAGCGCCGCGTCGTCGTGGCAGTGGGCCAGGAGCTGGTAGAACGCGTGGTAGCCGCGCTCGCCGTCGGCCTGCCACGACACGCGCGACTTCTCGAGGAGGTAGTTCGTGATCGCCGCGGCGGTGATGCGGCCGCCGGGCGTGAAGCTGAGCGTCGTCCACTTGCCGAAGCGGCTCGAGTTGTTGTTCCGCAGCGTCTTCGCGTTGCCGAAGGCCTCCGTGACGGGGTTCGTCTGCAGGATCTGCTGCTCGACGGAGAGCTCGCCCGCGCCGACGACGGACGGCCGCTTCCCCGCGGCGCCGGACGCGCGGCCCGAGGCCTCGGCGAGGAACTGGAGCATGAGCTTCATGGACTCCGTCTTGCCCGCGCCGGACTCGCCGGAGATGCAGATCGCCTGCGACCTGCGGTCGCGGACGAGCGCCGTGTGGGCCATGGACGCGATGGAATAGCAGTGGGGCGGCAGGCCCTTGCCGCCGTCGGACCGCACGTAGCGCGCGAGATTCTCCGGCGTGTAGCAGTTCGGCAGCACCTGGAACGGGTTCACGGCGACGAGGATGGACCCGACCCACGTGTAGATGCCGTCCTTGCCGTACCGCTTCCGCAGGTTGTGGAGCAGCGGGCCCTCGCTGAGGTCGTTGAACTGCGTCATGTCCTCGAGCTCCCCGAGGGACTGGTCGTCCATGAGGTGGCAGAAGCTGCTCGCCTTGGCGTCGATGCTCACCGCGGACCCGTCCTCGGCCTCGGCCTGGCCCGCCTCGCCGGCCTTGAAGGCCGCGACGGCGCGCACGGGGATCCAGGAATCCTCGGTGCTGTCGAGCCAGAGCCAGTCGCCCGCCGCGAAGGACGCCATCGTCGGCAAGGCGGGATCCCCGCTCGCGCTCACGTCGGCGGCGGGGCGCAACAAGGCAGCCCCAGATCCGTCCCGACCACTGATGAGAGCTGCAAGGAGGCGATGATGAGGTATTGCTTGTCCTGGGGCAGCCTCCTCGAATCCTTCTGTGTTCGGCGCTTGTTCTCGCACGCAACCACTGCCGTCGTAGCCATGCAGCCCCCGCAAACTCCGCCAAATGTTTTTCGATTGCCCCAGCACCCTCATCGAAGCCGCCTTCATCAAGCTCCGCCAAAGCTCCCCATGCCCGCACCGAGGGACATCGAGACCGGCCTCGCGCCAGCCATGCCGCCCCCACCAAAGCTCGCGCCAGCCATGCGCCTCGACCCGGTGCTGCGCGAGCTCCTGCTGGGCACGGCCTGCCCGAGATCGCCGCTCCAGCTCCTCCGAGGCCAGCGCGACGTGCTGCGCGCCATCTGGCTCCGCGTCGTCGAGGAGTACTGGGACGCGTGCCTCGAGGCGCGCGACGGCGACCCGCGGCTCGCGCTCGACGCCGTCTACGTCGTGCCGTCCCTCCCGGAGCCGCTCGAGGTCCCGTCGTGGCTCGTCGTCGCGCCGGCGAGCCACGCGCGCCGCGTCGAGCCCGCGGTCGTCTTCCCGGCGTTCACCGGCATCAACGTGAACATGATGCCCTTCGTCGTCCACGAGCGGCGCGCGCAGCTCCCCGCCGAGCTCCAGACCTACATGCACGTCATCGACGCGTGCGTCCGGACGATGTCGCGACCGCCCGAGAACACGCCGATCGGCTACCTCACGGTCCACGAGAGCGACGTCGAGGACGGCGCGTCGCAGCGGCGGCCGGGCTTGCACGTCGAGTCGCCCGGGTTGGCGCGCGGCGCGGCGGCCGCGGCCCTCGCGCCGGGCGCGCACCACCACTGGGGGCGCGGCATCGTCATGAAGGACGGGTCCTTGTCGGCGTCCTGCGGCCGATTTTCGAGAGATTTTGACCGGGAAAACGATTGTCACCGACGTGCTTGTAGGTCCTTATCGGGGGGCATCTTCATGGCGTCGTCGGTCGACGACACCTGCCGGCTCTGGAACTGCCGCGTCCGCGACGACCAAGGCGACATCGTCGGACCCGGCGGCGATTGCGAGCGCCTGCGGCCGCTCCTCAAGCACGTCGAGACCGACACGCTCCGGGCCAACGAGCTCGCGTGGATGAGCGACATGACGCCCCACGAGTCCTTACCCCTGAAAGGCGGCGGGCGGCGGCAGTACTTCCGCCTCGTCGTCGGGGAGGTGAGCGCGTGGTACGCCGCCCACTCGACCCCGAACCCGAACTTCGACCTCGCGTCCGCGCCGGGCGGTCCCGCCGTCGTCGCGGGCGACAAGTTCGCGAACGCGGGCGCCTACGCGTGGACGCGGGGCGCCGCGGCGGCGGGCGCGTACGACCCCGCGGACGACCGCGCGCGGACGTCGTTCCGCAAGGCCATGGCGCGCGCGGGCCTCGAACACCGCCTCGACTTCTTCGCGGCGTGCGGCGTGCGGCGCTTCGCGGACCTCCGCGGCAAGGGCGCCGAGCTCCGGCGCGGCCTGGACCACTGGGACCAGACGCGGCTCCGCTACGCCCTGAAGAAGCCGGGCGTCCTCTGGTACGAGACGGCGCCGGACTCCGGGGAAGAGTAAAGTGAAGAGCAAGGCTCCCATTTGCTCCCATACGAGTCCGACAGGCTCATACGTTGAAGGGAAACATGGTGGTGCTTGCGGGAAGGCTGAAGGACACGACCCATGGGCTGCCACTGCTTACTTAACAAATGCGCGCGTGCGCCTTCGCGCTGCTCTACTCCGCAGCATCGCTGCCGCCCGAGAAGCAGTCGCCGAGCCTCGACGCCGCGGCGAACGACCGCCTATGGCAGCGGAACCAGACGGCGCCGCGGACGCTGCCCTGGCCGTTCGCGTGGCTGCACGCGCCCAAAACCGGTAGCCACTTCGGCGCGGCCGTCGCGGACCTGCTCTGCGACGGCCTCCACGGCTTCGTCCGTTACAAGGGGACCGAGCTCGTCGAGGGCACCGCGAAGGAATGGCGCGCGGGTCGGACGAGGTGCGCGGCCGACGCGTACTTTGGCCGCGCGACGACCGTCGAGCTCCTGCCGCACTGCGTCCGAGGGCACGAGCAGTTGAATAAGTTGCCCCCGTACTGCGTCGACGGCGCGTCGTCGTTCGCCGACGGCCACTTCCCGTCGACGCTCCGCGGCGGCCGGTTCCGCGTGCCGACGCTCCTCGTCGCCCGGCGCCCCGCGGACCGCCTGCGGAGCATGTACCACCAGGGTCTCGACGGCATGTGCGAGGGCGCCATCGACGCGCATCGCCAGGTCCGCCACGCCTGCCGCTTCAAAAAACTGAAGCAGAAGAATCCCGGGACCTGCGCCGGGTACCGCGCGTGGACCGAGCTCGAGGGCGTCCTCGGCTGCCAGGCGAAGCTGGTCCTCGGCCTTCCGTGTAGCGCGCTACGAAACGTGTCCGAGAGCGAGATTCGCGAGGCCGAAGCGCTCGTCCTCGCCGACGGCCACGCGACGAACCTCCTCTTCGTCGGCGACACCGGACGCTGGGATCAGACCGTCTGCCTCTTCTACGCGCTCTTCTCCCCGAGCGGACGGTGCCCGCCGGAGGAGGCGCTCCTGCCGGCGGCGAAAGCCGCGGCGCGGTCCGACGACGGCTGCGCGGGCGGCCGGGACGACGCCGCCGGCGGCCGCTTCTTCGACGCCGCGACGCGGCGCTTCGACCGCGACTGGGCCCGGGCCGCGCACCTCGTCCGCCACTGCCCCGCGTGCGCGGGCTTCCCCGACGCGTAAAGCCGCACGTTACGCGAAGCGCGCCTGGGTCCGGTACAGCTCGCGGACGACGTCGGGGTTCGACGCGTCGTAGGGCATGGAGTGGTGGAGCGTCTGCGTGTTGTCCCAGACGAGGACGTCGCCCGCGTCCCAGGCGTGGAAGTACGTGAAGCTCGGCGACGTCGCGTGCTTCAGGACCATGTTCAGCAGGTCCCGGCCCGCGTCGTCGGTCTCGAGCCCCGCGACCTTCATGTGGGGGCTGCCGACGTAGAGCGTGGCGCCGCCGTCGAGCGCGTGCGGCTGGACGACGGCGTGCTCCGCGTCGGGGAACTTGTCGAGGTCCGCCGGGTCGCCCTTCGCAAAGTCCGCGATGTCGCGGACGGACGCGCGGATCGACGCGCGCGCCGCGCGGTCCCGCAGCGGGCCCGACAGCGTCGCGAGTGCCGCGCGCAGGTCCGCGAAGCCCGTCTCGCCGCCCGCCGGCGGCGCGCGGCGCGCGTGGAGGATGGAGAGCACGCGGTGCTTCGGCGGGAGCCAGAACTGGCCGTCCTGGTGCCAGTAGGCGCCGAACTTCGTACTCGGGCCCTTCCAGGTGCCGTTCGAAAAGTAGTTCGTCACGCGCTGGATCTCCGGGTGCAGCGGCTCCGGGTCCTTGCCCTCGAAGCTCGGCGGCAGCACGACGACCTCGCCGAGCGCCGCCGTGAGCGCGACCTGTTCCGCGCGCGACAGGTCGAGGCCCTTGAGCACGACGACGCCGTGCGCGCGCACGGCGTCGAGGAGCCGCGCGGCGGACGCCGCGTCGAGCGGCAGGTCCACGTCGACGACCGCGCCGAGCCGCTCCGCGCCGCCGCAGAGCGCGCACTGGCCCCAGCCGCGCCGATGCAGCGCGTAGCGTTCCTGTGCGGGCGCGGCGCCGAACCACGGCGCGGCGGCGTTCGCGCACGTCTCGTCGGTGGCTGTTGTTGTTGTTGCGAGGGCCAGCAAGGCCAGCATCATCGTTCCACGACGAAGCGCAGCACGTGATTCATGAGCTCGTCTGTGGTAAATTTCACAGCAACTACTTCAACTTTCACTTCAAGCTACTCGTCTGCTTCTCTTCGCGACGAGGAAGTCGTGCAAAGCAGGAACCGGCCGCGAGTCTTCCTCCAGAAGGGTGGTGTTCGAAAACACCGGGTTGGTTTTGGGGTCGACGTCCGCGCCCGCGCGACTGAGTCGCCGTCGGCCGAGGGCCGGCGGCTTGCGCGCGAGCACGCGCGCGGAGCGCTTAGGACGAGGAGAACTTGGTGACGGCCTTGGTGCCCTCGGAGACGGCGTGCTTCGAGAGCTCGCCGGGGAGCATGAGGCGGACCGCGGTCTGGATCTCGCGGGACGAGAGCGTCGCCTTCTTCGAGAAGCGACAGAGCTTGGACGCCTCGAGGGCGATGCGCTCGAAGATGTCGTTGATGAACCTGCGGCGCGGGCGGAGCTCGGGAGGGGCCGCTCGACGCGGTCGGGACGCGGCGGGCCGCACGAGTTCATGATCGACATGCCCTTCTTGGAGATGCCCGTGTCCGGGTGCACCTGCTTGAGCACGCGGTAGATGTACGTGGAGTACGACTCGACGCGCGTCTTCTTCTTCTTGCCGCCGGCGGCCTTCTTGGGCGCCTTGGCGGATTTCTTGGAGGGAGTCTTGGCCATGGTGATTGCGAGTGTGTTTGGTGATTGCTGAGGACGCCGACCTCGGCCCCGAGTCTTTGTTTTTCCGGCGCGGGAGCGAGCCAGCCTGCGTTTCTGATTGGTCGGACGCCGTAACCCGGCGCGCTTCCGCCCCGGAAGCCCAGTCGGTCTCGGCGTCGAGCGCTCTCCTCAGCACATCCCAAACACACACACACACTCGAATCATGTCTGGCAAAGGAAAGGGCGGCCGCGGCAAGGGCAAGACCGGTGCCGGTGGCAAGGGCACCTCCAAGGCGGCCAAGGCCGGGCTCCAGTTCCCGGTCGCGCGCCTGAACCGCTTCCTCAAGAAGGGCAAGTACGCGACGCGCGTCGGCGTCGGCGCCGGCGTCTACATGGGCGCCGTCCTCGAGTACCTCTGCGCGGAGATCCTCGAGCTCGCGGGCAACGCCGCGCGCGACAACAAGAAGGCGCGCATCATCCCGCGCCACATCCAGCTCGCGGTCCGCAACGACGAGGAGCTCAACAAGCTCCTCGGCACGGTCACGATCGCGTCGGGCGGTGTTCTCCCGAACATCCACGCCGTGCTCCTCCCCAAGAAGAGCAAGTCCAAGGCGTCCGCCTAAGCGACCACGCTCGTCGCGGCCCGGTCGAACGGCTCGCGCTCGATCGTCCGATAAGTCGCGCGCACGGCCGGCGCCGCGGCGCCACTCACACAATCACACACCGGTTTTTTCGAAAACCACCCTTTCTTCTGAAGACACTCGCTGGTTCCTCTCTCCGCTACTGCTCTAATTCCAAGACGCCTATTCCCGCGCGAAACCGAGCGCCGCGCGTCCCTCCGCAGCGCGCCCGCCTCGACCCCGCAGGAGGTCTTCGGCCACTCTGGAGGCCTTCTGGCAGGTGGTATGGGGCGGGTCGCGCGCCCTAAGGCGTGGGCGGCGCGTCAGAGGTCCCCGGCGAGGCGTGAGCGGCGGTG
>NW_008705561.1:1359186-1386249 GCF_000186865.1 Aureococcus anophagefferens
TGCCACCGCGCCAGAAGCCCTCCAGAACCCTTCCAGAACCCTTCCGCGGACCCGAAATACCCCAAACCCCTTACGATTTTGCGATTTTGATTCCCCCCACTGCCTCGCCTTGGTAAACTGCCCTTCAAGTTTCTTTAAGGGCAAACTGCAACGCCGCCCCAAAGCACGTGCCAGAAGCCCTCCAGAAGCTTCCTAGAAGCCTTCTAGAACCTTTCCGCGGAGCCAAAAAATACCCCAAACCCCTTACGATTTTGCAATTTTAATTTCCCCCACTGCCTCGCCCCAGTAAACTGCCCTTCAAGCTTTCTTAAAGGCAAACTGCAACTCCGCCCCTTGAGCTTTCTCAAAATAGCAAAATAAAGTCTTCAGGGCAAACTGCACGTCGCCGCTTACCTTGCCAACTTGCGTTTCAAGCTCCTTCATAATGCCCTTCAAGCTTTTAGAAATCGGCGGGAAGATTTACCCGCCGAAGCCGTAGAGCGTGCGGCCCTGGCGCTTGAGCGCGTAGACGACGTCCATGGCCGTGACCGTCTTGCGGCGGGCGTGCTCCGTGTACGTGACGGAGTCGCGGATGACGTTCTCGAGGAAGACCTTGAGGACGCCGCGGGTCTCCTCGTAGATGAGGCCGCTGATGCGCTTGACGCCGCCGCGGCGAGCCAGGCGGCGGATCGCGGGCTTCGTGATGCCCTGGATGTTGTCGCGCAACACCTTGCGGTGGCGCTTGGCGCCGCCCTTGCCGAGTCCCTTGCCTCCCTTGCCGCGTCCAGACATGATTGAGTGAGTGTGTTTGCGTGTGTTTTGCAAAGCTGGGAGGCCGTCGATCTCGCGAGGCAGCCGCCGGAGCGGACCTCGTGATCTCCATTCTGATTGGATGAAAATCTTCAGGCACAAACTTGACGTTCAAAATAAAAGCCTGAAGAAATTCGACCAATGAAAAGCAAGATCACGAGGTCCGCTCCGGCTGCCGGTCTCGAGATTAGCAGCCCCTCTCCCAACCCAAAACACACGCATCACAATGGCCCGCACGAAACAGACCGCACGCAAGTCCACGGGGGGCAAGGCCCCCCGCAAGCAGCTCGCCACCAAGGCGGCGCGCAAGTCCGCCCCGGCCACGGGCGGCGTCAAGAAGCCCCACCGCTACCGCCCGGGCACCGTCGCGCTCCGCGAGATCCGCCGCTACCAGAAGTCGACGGAGCTCCTCGTGCGCAAGCTCCCCTTCCAGCGCCTCGTCCGCGAGATCGCGCAGGACTTCAAGACGGACCTCCGCTTCCAGGGCTCCGCGGTCCTCGCGCTCCAGGAGGCCGCGGAGGCGTACCTCGTCGGCCTCTTCGAGGACACGAACCTCTGCGCGATCCACGCCAAGCGCGTCACGATCATGCCCAAGGACATCCAGCTCGCGCGCCGCATCCGCGGCGAGCGCTCCTAAGCGGCGACGCTGCCGTCGCGCGCTTCGCGCGGCGGCGATCCCACACACAAAAACAAACCGGTGTCTTCGGACACCACCCTTCGGAAAGAAGAAGCTTCTCCCCCTTCCCTCGACTTGTGCACAAACAATCCGCCGGGTCCCACCCGACGCCCAACTCCGCTCGCCCTCGTGAATATACCCGCCCTTCAACTTACTTTATTTACTGAAAGATGAACAAGTGCATGATTATGTATGGGGCAGCATCATGACCGGTGATGGTCGCTGACGACGCGCGGCCTGCGACGCTCGTTTCGCAGCAGCAGCAGCGCGACGACGACGCGCGGCCTGCGACGCTCGTTTCGCAGCAGCAGCAGCGCGACGACGACGCGCGGCCTGCGACGCTCGCGGCGCAGCAGCAGCAGCGCGACGACGACGCGCGGCCTGCGACGCTCGTGGCGCAGCAGCGCGCGGTCTTCGCTGCGGCGGCGGCCGCCGCGCGGCGACGGAGCGATTTGTCGGCCGTCGCCGAGGCTGTGCCCGCGACGCGGGAACCGTCCGGCGCGGACGGCGGCGCGCTGACGACGGACCTCGCGCGCGTCGCGGGGCGGGGCGAGGCCGTCGGGTTCCCCGATTCGAGGGCGTCGGAGGCGCGGAGGCTCGTCGCCGCGGGCGCGGACGTCAACGCGCGCGTGGGCGCCGTCGGCGAGACGATCCTGTACCACGCGTGCAAGGCGGGCCTCGCGGACGTCGTCTCGGTCCTGCTCGAGGCGCCGTCGCTCGACGTCGCCGCGACGACGGACGCCGGCACGAGCGCGCTCATGATCGCGGCGGGATGCGGGCACGCGGACGTCGTCGACCTGCTCCTGCGCGACGGACGCGCGGCGCCGCTGCTCAACGCGCCGAACGCGGCCGGAGTGACGCCGCTCCGGACCGCGGTGATCTCGAACCACGCCGCGGTCGTCCGGCGCCTGCTCCGCGAGCCGTCGATCGACGAGACGCGGGCCGACGACGGCGCGCTCCGCGGCCACGCGGGCCGCGCGCTCCGGGCCGGCGACAAGGGCGAATCGCTCGGGCCGAAGCGATCGCTCTTCGCGTACGCGCTGGAAAACAACGGCCTCGAGACGCTGAGCCTCCTCCTGGCCCACGCGCCGGCCGCGGCGGAGGCGCCGCTCGCGTCGGACGGGGAGCTGACGACGACGCACCGCGCGCAGCTCGTCGGCGACGCGGCCGCGCTGCGAGCGCTCGTCCTGGGAGAGGCCGACCTGTCCCCGCCGTGCCCCACGATCCGGTGCGGCGAGACGATGATACCGACGGACACGCTCTCCAAGGGCTACACCTGCGACCGGTGAGCGCCAGCACAGAACACCGAGCGCGCGTCAAAAACACCCCCCGCCCCTAGGTGCGGCCGCGTCGCCGTGGACAGACGAGCCTGGCTCTGCGCGGCGTGCGAGACGACCATCTGCCTCTCGTGCGTCACGGCGCCGCAGATCGAGGTGCCGTCGGCCCACCGCGCCGTGCTCGCGGGGCGGAGCGTCGGCGCGCTGGGCGACGCGACGCTCGACGGCGGGCGGCTCCCCGCGGCGTACTACGCGCTCGAACTCGGGGACGCCGCGAACGCGCGGCGCCTCCTCGCGGGCGCGCACGGCCTCCCCGAGGCCCTCGTCGACGAAGCGCTCGCCGACGGCGTCGCCGACGAGTCCGCGGTCGGCGCGCGCGCGGCGCGGTTCCTCGCGCGCGCGCTCGCGTCGGGTCTCGTCGAGGCCGCGTCGCCCGCCGCGGTTGCCGGGTTCAAGGCGCTCCTGCTCCCCTTCTGCGCGCACATCGCGGCGCTCCGCTACTTCGACGCGCGCCCGGCGGCCTTCGAGGCGCTCCGGGGGCTCTGCGCGGCGCGCAACGCCCAGCGTCCTGCGGCTGTGACGACTTTCGAGAGATTTCGGGTGGGAAAACGATGAAAAATCGTTACCGACGTGCTTGGTAGGCAACGCCGCGATCTACGAGAGGATCGACGCGGCCGTCGGCCCTTCGACGCGCGCGCGCCTGCACGCGCTCGGCGCCGGCTACCCGGCCGCGCGGCCCCGGCAGGACGCGGACGGGCTCCTGCCGGCGCTCGGGCCCTTCGTGAGGGAGAGCCGCGGCGAGTACGAGATCGAGTACGCGATGGCGCTCGCGCTCCTGGCCCGGGCGGCGAACCCGACCTTCTCCGAGGAGCTCGTCGCCATCTTCGACGGCTTCGACACGTTCCCCGCGCCCTCCAAGGCATTCGGCAGGATGCGCAACAAGCTCGAGAGCGCGACGGAACACGGCGGCTGCGAGACGCCGCGCGCGGCGGAGAACGCGGACGTTCTGCGGCTCGGCGTCGTCCTGGACGCGCCCGAGGACTTCGAGGAGGCCCTCGCGGTGCTCCGGCGAAGCTACGCGATCCTGCGCGTCAAGAGCTCGCACGACGCCGTCGCTCCGTCCTACCGCTCGCTCCTGGTAAATTTCAGGTACGCGTCGACGAGGGCGCTGGCCGACGTCGTCGGCTCGCACGACGACGACCTGGGCCAGGCGTGGAAGGACCACTGCGAGACGCTCCCGGAGCCGCGGCACTGGCGCTACGCGCTGAACAGCCTGCACCGCCTCGCGGCGGCGCGGCCGGCGCCGGCGATCGCGCTCGCGGCCGAGGTCCAGTTCGTGCTGCGGCCCTACTACGCCGAGGGGCGCACGCGGTCGCACCTGCTCTTCAAGATCGCCCGCGCGGCGACGCCGGGCGAGATGGTGCGAGACTTCTCCCAGGGGCTCGAGCCTATTCGACTGCCGAGTGGCCCCATCGACCACCGCTCCTCGAGAGATCCGCAACCTCGAACGCAGAGCAGACGGCTCCTCGAGCAGATCCACAACTTCCGCGCGCGCGCGCTCGACTAAGGTTACGAGAACATGTTGCCAAAGGCCGCGGCGGCGCCCGCGATCGATGCCTAGGCTCTAACGCGAAGTTACGAGAACATGTTGCCAAAGGCCGCGGCGGCGCCGGCGATGCCGCCCCCCGCGGCCCCGAGGTCGTCGTCCTCGCCCTCCTCGGAGACCGTCTCCAACGACCGGTTCTCCTCGAAGGAGGCGAGCGTCGCGTCGTCGACGTAGTCCGCGAGCGCCGTCGTCGCGTTCGGGTGGACCGCGTAGCCGTCGTAGATCGTCGCGAGGTAGGACTCGGCGGCCGCGGACGTCACCGAAAGCTGGTTCTTCGCCATGGCGCGCCGGCCCTCGGCGATGAGCATCTCGAGCGCCTCGGCCCGGAGCGCCGCGTGGCGGAGGAAGCGGCGCGCCTCCTCCTGGTCCGCGCGCGCCTCCTCGTCCTCGGCCGTGTAAGCCGTGCGCGTCGTCGCCATGGAAGTCGCGTCGAGCACGGACGGCCCCCGGAGCGAGTCGCCCGCGGAGTACGCGTCGAGGTCGTCGGACGAGTCGCGCGCGGACGACCCGCGCGCGCTCGTCGCGGGCGTCGTCGCGTAGGACCGCTCGGCGGAGAGCGTCGCGTCGCTCGGCGTCGCCAGCGTGCCGCCGGACCGCTCGGCGGACAGCGTCTCCGGCGGCGCGGACGACGACGCGACCGACCGCTCCGCGGACAGCGTCTCGGGCACGGACGCGGCGAAGGACACGCGCGCGAGCGACGGCTCCTCGTCGACGGGCGCGTGCGGCTCCTCCGCCGTTGGGACCACCAACTCCGCCGGCTCCGCGGGCGCCTGCTCGGCCGTGCGAAACGACTCGTCGTCCGCGGCGGACCGCGACCGCGACGCCTCGTCGACGGCTCCGCGCGACGCCTCGTCGACGGCGCCGAGCGCGGAGCCGCCGGACGCGAGCGACGACGCCGCGAGCGACGACCCCCGCCTGATGTCGTCCTCGGACGGCGGCTCGGACTGCGACGCCGGGTCCTCGGAGGCCTCCTCCTCCGCGGGCGGCTCGTCCGACTCCGAGTCCGACTCGCCCGCGGCGCCGCGGCGGTGCGGGTCGTAGACCTGCGTGACCATGCGCCGGCGCACGCCGTGGACCATCTCCGTGGCGATGCCCTCCTCGCTCTCCTCGGACTCGCTGTCCTCGTCGCGGTAGACGGGCGCGCGCGGGTCGAAGACCTCCGTCTTCCGCGACACCCCAAAGTCCGGCGGCCGCCAGACCTTGACGACGGGCGGCGTCGCGGGCTTGGGCGCCGGCGCCGGCTCGGGCGCCGGCGGCGTCGGCGGCGGCGTCGGCGTGCGCACGAAGAAGTCGGCCATGGACGACACGGCCTTCTGCGGCTTGCGGTCGCGCGGAACGCCCGCGGGCGCGACGCCCGGCGCCGGCGCGGCGATGGTGAGCACCTCGGCGACGGAGCCGTCGCGCGTCGACATGAGGCGCCGCGGCGGCGGCGTCGCGGCGCCCGCCGGCTCGTCGGCCCCGGGCCGCGGCGCGGTCCGCGGCGGCGGCGCGGTGCCCGGCACGGCGACGCCGTCGTCGAAGAGGCGCAGGGGCGTGCCCAGGGGCGTGCCGGGCTGCGCCGGGCCGATGACGATGCGGCCCGACTCGTCGATCTCGAGCACGAGGTTGTCGCCGAGGCGCACGCCCGCGGACGCGGCGCGCGAACCGGGGCGGCTCGGCGCCGTGCCGGGCCGGCTCGGCCCGACGCGCGCGTCGAAGAGCTCGGGCGCGTCGCGCGCCGGCGGGCGCGCCGCCGGGGGCGCGCCGTCGGGCGCGAGGCCGAAGAGGAGCAGCGCCGCCTCGAGGTGGCCGTCGTCGTCGTCGTCGAGGGGCGCGTCGGCGCGCCCGCTGAGGAGCGCGGGCGCCGTGCCCGGGCGGCTCGGGGGCGCGCTCGGCGCCGTCGCCGGCCGGCTGCCCGGGCGGCTCGGCGCGGGCGCGGCCGCGGGCTCGGCGACGACGAGGACGTCGGCCCGCGGCGCCGCGGCGACGACGTCGGCCTTGGGCGCCGTGCCCGGCCGCGACGGCGTCGGCGTCGGCTGGCCCGACGTCTGGCGGCTCGGGAACTGCTGGCTCGCGTCGCCGGAGCCCGGCCGCTCGAACTGCGGGCTCGACGCGACGCGCGCCGCCAGCCTTAAACCGTCGGCCGCGTCGAGCCGGTTCGACGCCACCCTGGCGTCCGCGCGCAGCGCGTCCGCGGAATCCAAGCGCGTCGCCGCGGTCTGCGACTCGTGCTGGAGGTAGTCCGCGGCCGCGTCGCGCTCCGCGACCGCCGTCGACGGCATCGACGAGTAGTCGCGCGTGGGCTCGGACGCCGTCGGCTCGGACGCCGTCGGCTCCGTCGCCTCGCTGCGCTCGCCGAGATCCCAGGTCGGCGCGTGCGACATGTCCTCGGGCGTCGCCGCGGAGGCCGGGGGCAGCTGCGAGCCCATCGTGAGGCGACTCACGTGCGACTTCGCGGACGACGGCCGCGCGGACGCCGCGGACGACGGCCGCGGGCCCACCGTCGCGCGCAACGTCGGGGCGACCGTCGCGCGCGGCGCCGGCGCGCTCATGGGGCCGATGGAGCTCACCTGCGCGTCCACCTGAGCGTCGACGCGCGACGCGTCCTCGGACGACGGCTCGTCGGCGCCCGCCGCGCGCGCGGCCGTCTCCGCGAGGAAGCCCGTCGCCTCCTCGCGCGCGGCGGCCCGCAGGCCCTCGTTCCGTAAAAACCCGGCGGCGGAGTCCTGGTCCATGGCCGCCTCCGCGCCCTCGCGCAGATCGCGCGCGGCCGCGGACATGTCCGCCGCGACCGTGGACGGCAGCTCCGAGTAGGCCGCCGTGTCCGACTCCGCGTTCCCCGGCAGCGAGCTCGGCGCCTCGGACGCCGGCTCGGCCGCCGACGGCTCGCTCGCGGCCGCGGCCGACCGCGCCGCGGACTGCGCCGAGGGCTCGTCGAGCGACGGCGCGGGCAGGTCCGTGTACACGGTGGCCTGGGGGCCGACGGTCGCGCCCGCGTCGAGGGACTGCACCGTCTCCTTCGGGGACAGCGCGTCCTCGGCGACGGACGGCTCCGCGACGAGGGACTTCTTCTTCGGCGCGGCGCGCGGGGGCGACGGGTGCGGCGACGTCGTCGACGAGTTCGACGCGAGGTCGAAGGGCGTCGCCGCCGTCGCGGACTCGTCGACGTCCGTGTCGTAGGTCAGCACGGACGGCCGGCTCGTCTCCGCGAGCGACGGCTGCGCGGACACGGCGGCCGGCGGCGCGTCGGGCGCGTCGTCGCCGCCGCCGCCGTCGTCGTCGTCGCCGCGCGGGAACGCGTCCTGGTCTTCCTCGTCGTCGTCGTCGTCGTCCGGCGGCGGCGCCGCGGGCGGCGGCGGCGGCGCGTCGTCGTCGTCGGCGCGGACGTCGCGGACGCCGCCGCCGGCCTCGAGCGACGACGGCGCCCAGACGACCTGGGAGTCGCGCTTCGGCGGGTGGAGCTCCGTCGTCGCGGCGAGCACGTCGCCGCCCTCGACCTCGGCGGGGAGCCGCGTCTCCGCGAGGTCCGGCAGGAGCTCCGCGGACGTCGCGACCTCCGTTGGGAGCTCCGGCGGCGCTTTGAGATGCGGCGGCGGCGCGTAGGACTTGCGGTGCTCCACGGGCGGCGTGCGGCCCAGGGCCACGTCCATGGCCTGCTGCTTCGCGAGCGTCTTCCGCTCCGGCGACAGGGGCGTGAGCGCGTGCCAGTCGCCCGCGTTTTGCGCGCCGGAATTCGGGCTCCGCGGCGGCGTCCGCGGCGCGCGGCTCCGCTCGAGGTTGCGCCGCGCGTCCACGGAGAGCCCGGACGACGACCCGCGCGAGTCCGGGAAGTTCCCGCCGCCGGGCGTCGCCGGCGTGCGGAAGCCCTCGGTGACGGGCGTCGGCGGCTCGACGAACGGCGCGCCGTCGTCGTCGTCGTCGTCGGAGTCGTCGAACGCCTCGCGGCGCGTCGGCGCGGACCGCGGCCGCCGCTCGCGCCGCGACTCGGCCCGGAGCCGCGCGGTCTCGAGCTCGACCTCGAGCTCGCGGCAGCGCGCCTCGCGGCGCACGAGGTCCTGGCGCTCGAAGAAGATGACGCGGTTCTTCTCGCGCCGCTTCGCGTCCAACGCCCGGAGCCGCTCCCGCAGCTTCGCGAGGCGCACGTCCTGGGAGAAGGCGAGGGGCTTCCCCCGCGCCTCGAGCTGGACGTCGTCGATCCTGCGCGTGAGGCCGAGCATGTCGCCGCTGAGCTTCGCGAGCGCGTCCTCGGCCTCGCGCTGGCGCCTCCGGCCGCGGCGCATCTCCGCCTGCATGAAGGCGAGGTGGCGCCGCGGCGCGTCGACGGCGGCGTAGTTGGCGCCCGAGTCGTAGCACACGGGCGCGAGCTGGCCCGTCGTCGCCGGCCCGCCGTCGCCGTAGCCGTCGACCTCGATCTTCTCGGGGAAGCCGACGGCGCCCGGCGACCGCGGCGCGCGGTCGTCGTCGGCCCAGGTCACGGCGTTGTTCGGCGTGCGCTCGGGGGAGGCGTCGTAGGCGGACCCGGGCACGTAGGGCGCGGCGGCGTCGTCGCGGCTCTTTCGCTCGTCCGCGACGTACTTGTCGACGCGCGTCTGCGGCATCGCGCGGAGTTCGCCCAGCAGCGCCCGCTCCGCGTCCGTCTTCGGCCCGTAGTAGTGGGGCAGCGTGACGACGGCGCCCCGGCCCTTCTTCGCCGATGGCACGTAGTCGTCGCCGCGCAGGTCGTCGAAGCCCGGGTGCGCGTGCGGCAGGAGGAGCGGATTCCGCTTCGCGGTCTCGAACCCTAAATCGAGCTTCCGCGCCACGTTTTCTAGAAATTCGACGTCCCGGAGCATGGTGAAGACGTAGGGCGTGCCGCCGAGGTCGAAGGACGGCGCGTGGCTGCCGAGGAGGCTCCGCCGCCGCGCGAGGCACGTCGCGATCTTCATCGTCAAAGTCCGCAGCGTGTCGACGTGGCCCGCCAGACCCCGCGGCGGCCCCGCGGCCTTGGCCTGGATCGCCAGCACCATGGAGTCGTCGTCGGCGAGGTCGTGCGCCAGGGGCGACGGCGGCGGCGGGTCGTCGCCCGTGACGAGCTCGTGGGCCATGCGGAGCACCTCGTTCCGCTGGAGCGCGAG
Organism: Aureococcus anophagefferens; assembly: GCF_000186865.1. Classification (NCBI taxonomy): domain Eukaryota; class Pelagophyceae; order Pelagomonadales; family Pelagomonadaceae; genus Aureococcus; species Aureococcus anophagefferens. The sequence goes on from NW_008705561.1 coordinate 1,368,628, forward strand.
GCGCACGAGCTCGAGCTCCGTGCCGTAGCCCGCGCCGATCTTCTCGTAGGTCACGGCCGCCGACGCGTCGCCGCCGTCGGACGTGCGCACGACCAGCAGCGGCAGCCCCTTGCCCAGGAGCGGCACGGGCTCCGCGACGGGCCGCGTCGCCGGCACGCGCGCGCGGGGCCCCGGCGCGCCGTACTCGCCGCCGCCGCCGCCGCCGGGCGCGGCCCGCAGCTTGACGCCGACCTCGAGGCGCAGCTTGTTCGCCTTGACGCGCTGCTGCTCGTTGAAGATGGCGCTCATGGCCCGCGGGCAGTTCGGGTCCCGCATGGCGTCGTAGCGGGGCAGGCCCTCCAGCGACAGGCGGCCGTTCCATTTGTCCTCCTTGAGCCGGACGCGCAGGTCGCCCGTCCCGCCCTTCTTCGGCGGCCGCCGCGCGACGCCCGGCGACCACGCGGCCGCGTCGCCCATGGCGTCGGACGACGACACCGGGAGCCCGAGGCAGCCCGGGCTCCTCGCAACGCGCTTTACACGAGGTGCATCTTGACGAGGAGTGGCAGGACTTCACCTTGACGAGGTCCTTCGTGAACCTCATATGGAGAGCATGCTTATGGGCAAAGTTTGTGGCCTTTGAGATCGCCGTGATACCGCGCGCAGCGCTCGAACACGCGGATGGACGCGCCGCCGCCGGGCGCCGCGCCGCCGCCCACGGCGGCGCCGGACGGCGCCTTCCGCGCGCGCGTCGAGGCCTACTACCGGGAGCACAACCCGGCGCGGCTGTCGCTCGTCGACGAGATCGTGGCCAAGTACGCGGGCCGCGAGGAGGCGCTCTGGGCCAAGCTCGCGAAGAAGTACGACGGCGCCGCGACGGCGGCCGACCGCGTCGACTTCCGGTCGCGGACCTTCGACGCGCTCGCGGCGCTGCGGACGCCCGGCGTCGCGCCGCCCGCGCCGTCGGCGCGGCCGCTGGACAACGTGCACAAGTTCCGGCCCTTCCTGCCCGCGAGCAGCGGCGAGCGCGACGACCGCGTGAAGCAGAGCGCGCACCACGCGCCGCGGCCCGAGCCCGACGCGGCCGCGTCGTCGCGCGGCGCCGAGCTGCTCGAGGCCGTGACGGACCCGCTCCGCGACGGCCCCCACGGCGTGCTCTGGCGCGCGCTCCGCGACCGCGCGGCCGTCAAGGTCGTCCTCCGCCGCGTCAACTGCATCCGCGGCAGCTGCGTCGGCCTCCTCAAGGCCTTCGACCGCCACATGAACCTCGTCCTCGTCGACGCCGCGGAGACGACGGTGCCGCCCATGCGGAACCCGGACCGCGCGCGGCCCGTGACGCGCTTCCTCAAGCAGGTCCTCATCCGCGGCGACAACGTCGTCCTCGTCTGCCGCGCGCCGAACCTCGTCGGCCACGACCGGCACCAGCAACGGAGCAAGCGCGGGCCGGGCCGATCGTAAGACCCGGCGCGCCGTCGTTGCGCGGCTACTCCTCCGCCCGTAACATATCCCGCCGGCGGGACGAGCACTGGTGTGTGCGCCTCAATGAGCCTTCAAACACATCCAAAATCAGCTCAGCCAGGGCCCTCCCCGCCGCTTAGACCTTAAGGCACGTCGCTGACGCCGCCCGTCGCGCGGTTGGTACGCGGGGGTCCCCCGGTGAGTATAAGAACGCGGCCGGCGCCTTAAAGTACCGCCGAACTCGCATGTCGCGCCGCGGTCGCGCGGCCCGTCGGGCGCGTTTCGCGCGCGCGTGTCGGATATCTTGGAGGTTCGCACGAATCACCACCGGCCCTTCGCCGACTGCTTTCCTGCCGCGAGCTCTCCGGGTTTCGGGTACTGCCTGCGCTGAGCCCTCGTGAACCAAGGAGAACCAAGGGCTCGAAGTTTCGTTGATAACTGCACAAAGCAGCCACGATGCACTCGGCGGAGAGCATCTCTGGAGGTCCTTCTGGGCTGCTGGGGCGGCGCGCGCAGCGCATGCACAAAGGGCGCCACATCTTCTGTCGCGCGGCCTCCATGGCGCGCATCAGCGGCCGCGAGCGCGCATCATTGGTGCGGCGGGTCGGCGCGGCGGTGGAGCGCCACGCCCCGAAGATCATGAAAATGTCGATGCTCGTCGGCGCGATGGCCTGCCTCGCGGGGACGCGCTCGTCGTCGTGCATTGCCGCGGCCCGTGGACCTCGACGAGACGCTGGAGCCGACCTTCACGGACGGCGCGCGCAAGTACTGGCACCTGCGGTTCACATGTCCGTGCAGCGAGAAGACGGTGACCGTCCGGAAATACCTCCGGAAGCTGTCCGACGGCGACGACGTGGAGAAGGAGAAGGAGGCGGCGCTGGAGCGGCTCTGGGCGGGGCTCATCGATGAGCACGGAGAACACCTGGGCCTCGGGGTCGTCGGCGGCGACGGCGCGATGGACGAGGACGCGGCGCCCGAGGAGGCGGGGGTCGTCTGCCAGCCGTGCTCCCCGCCGAGCTCACCCGGGGCGAAGCGAGGGCGTGTTGCAGCGCAGCACCCGACGCCACAGTCGATGCGAGACGCACGAGAAGCCCCTGCGGCGGAGCCCGAACCGGCGCCGGAGCCCGAGCCGGCGCCGGAGCCCGACGACGGACCCGAGCCGCCTCTGCCGCCGGCGCCCCCGGCCCCACGGCGCTCGACACGCCCGCATCATGCTCCTGTCGACACCTACCAACCCCCTGTTCCCCGTGACCGGACGGCGTTCGCTGCCGCTCTACGTCGCCAGTACGACTCGACGCCGCGGCAGCCAGCAGCAGCCCGCGGGCCCGTCGTTTCGAGCGACCGCATCGACGAGGGCGTCGGCTCCAGCGACTCCAGCGACGAGGGCTGCGCGGGCTGCGCCAAGTGCGTGACGAAGGACGCGCTGCTCCGCGAGGCCGACATGGAGATTCAGAGCCTCCGCGCGAAGTTGTCGACGCCTGGGGCCGCGTGGGCCAAGACCGTCGAGGCGCTCCCGAACCGCACGCAGGGCATGGCGAAGAAGGGTTTGGCGCTCATGGCGCGCCTCGAGCCGACGAGCACGCCGCGCGCGAACGGCGGACCCGACGGTAGCGGATCCGACGACGACTCCAGCGACGATCCGGAGCCCCCCCGGCCGCGGCGCCGGGTCACAGCCGCTCGTGTCGACGAGCCATCGGCGGGGCCGGCGACAGAGGCGAAGGCCCGTGACGTGAATCCTGTGCTCGCGGCCCTCTTCGTGCACGGCGGAGGCGACCAGAGCCGGACCGCGGCGATCCTCCAGGCCGTCGTCGCGCGAGCAGGGAAGCTGCTGCGACTGGACTTGAAGGAGATCAAGGCCCTACGCGCCATGGGCCGGGCGATCAAGGGCTACTTCTCGCTCGCGGCCCTTCCGAACGGCGGGACGCGTCGGAAGTATGCCCAGCAGAAGGTGGACGCGGTGATGGAGGCTGTAACGCCGGCGGATGGCGCTGCCAAGAACTTGCTCCGGGGCATCTCGCGGGTCTGCTGCGGCGACAACGTGAGCCACAGCGTCATCGGTCGCTTCTCGAACGCGGCGGATCGACGGAAGCTACAAGACGACGCGGGCAAGCTTGCACGCCACCGCATGCGGGCTCTGCGCTCTGATCTCGTCGACCTCGCCTGTGCTCGTGAGTATTGGCACCAGAACGACGACGTGCGACTCGACACTTTCGCGGGGAGGTGCACCAAGAAGGTGAAGATCGTCACGGTCCAGGTCGACTCCGACGGGCGGAGGACGCTCGTCGTGAAGGAGGATCACCACCAGCGCCACACGAAGCACGCGGGCGATTTGGAGATCTACCAGGCCTTCCTGAAGTCGGCGGGCTACGCCTCTCACCTCGCCGCCCATCCCAGCCACAAGATCTCCTTCACGCTCTTCAAGCGGGCCAAGTGCCCGTGCATCGCTGTGTGAAATCAAATCTTCAACCCGACTTCAGCACCTCCGCTGCGCTTCGAGAACTCGATGAGAGCAATCGATCCGTCCAAAAATCAGCCGAATCGACTTCGATTTGACCGAGCTAGAGAATTTCAAAGTTTGGTCGGGACGTCCCAAACCAGTCGTTGATTTGCACGTGTACAGGTGCATCGGCGAGCCGCACCAGCGCGAGTGCGCCGACGAGATCAAGACCAGCATGAGGGAACGACTGCTCGCTCTGAACCGCCTGCGCCTCTCGGTCAAAGAACGGCAAGCGACGTGCCAGGGCCCAGTCTGCCGTGCACGGCGTGCAGCCGTCGACGCACGTTCTGCGGCGCCCGAGGCCTCGTACCTCCAGGCAGAGCAGACCGCCGCCTACAAATTCAGCAAGATCCACGAACGATCGAATCTGTCCGCGGGCATGTTCTCAAGCTGCATGCTCTGCCCGGCAATACGCTGTGAAGATCTCGAGCTGACGACCGACGATGACGAGCGTGTGTTGATGCACAGGAAGGAGTGCGCCTACGGTGATTGCGATGAATGTGGCGTCGACCAGCGCTTTTTTCGTTGCCCCTGCGAGGACACTGACGTCGAGGTGAAGCTCCGCGAGTACCGGCTCCAGCCCCGGACGGTGAAAGGCGAAGACGACGAGGGCAACAGTATCAGCTCCACCATGGCCGTCAAGGAGCTCACGGAGGTCATGGTCACGGGCAGTGAGCTCCTCACGAAAATTGAAGCCGCGGCAACAGAGTATTTCACGCACTGCTGGAATTGCCGATGGGCCAACACGGCTCGGCTGAACGACATGCATAAGTTCACCGATACCGAGCTATTCATTCAGACCGATTTCGCTGCGCAGATCTCCAACGCTGCCCAGGACAACCTCTGCTGCACACACAGGAACCATACGAATCTCGACGTGTTCGTCGTAGCATCGGATCCACGACTCGTCGACGTGACGGTGAAGCATGCCGACGGGTCCTCTTCCTTCGTCAAGAAACGCATCACACGCCAACTGCGACGGCCTTTCGCAGCGATGGCAAGGCTTGGGTCCTCGAAAGCGACTCGGACACTGTTGTGCTCATGGACCTAGACTCCAGAGAACGCCTCGAGGTATTAGACGCTACCTTCTACATGTTTCCTCAAGATCTCGCGATCGCTGGAGACAAGCTCTTGGTTCTTTATCTCGAATATGATGAAGAAGCTCGTGCTACTGGCGGCATCTCGGTGTATGATGTTGTCACTGGCGAACATCGGTTTTCATTTGGATGCGATTCACCTTCTCTGTCCATTGAGCGAGTTTTGGTGCGCCCTTCTTCTCTCGTCGTCGGCGGTGATCTGGTATACGTGGCTGATTCGAGAGCCCACGCTATCAAGGTCTTCAATCACGAGACAGGCGCCTTTGTCCGCAAGTTCGGTGCCACTACGCCGCAGATAGACATGGAAGTTTGGGAGGACTTCGACGTTGAAGATTCCATCGAAGAGCTCGAAAAACTTCGGCCTGGGGAGTTTCTTTGGCCGTTTGGTGTCGACGTCGCCCATGGACGAATGTATGTGAGCGAGCGACTAGGCCGACGAATCCAAGTTCTGGCACTTCCAGATGGCAAGCCGCTGCAGGTCATCGAGTCGCCGGACGGAGAGATGCTTGGTCGCCTGTGCGTTGATGGCGAGAATGTTTGGTGCCTCGGGCCGTATAGTCGCGACACGCACTGCCACATCTTCGCGCCCTACCTCTCGGACCCGGCGATTGCCGAGGCCGATCGCCGTGCGCGAGCCGAGGCGGCCGCGAGCAGGCGGACCGAGGAGGCCGCGCGCGCGTTCGTCCTCGCGAGCAGCGACCGTCGCCGCCGCCGTCGCGCCGCGAGTTGGCCATGACGTTCTAAGGTCCTCCTCGCACGCCTCCATCTCCTTCAAACAACCTTCTTGCCCTTTCGTATCCGGACGAAGAAATTGCCTCAGCCCGAGATGGCGCGCGCCCCGGCCGTGGACGGGCCCCTGCACGACGGTCCGGCCCCGGGACGGGGGCCGGGGACGGCGGGCATAAGGCGGGCACGGGGGTTCCGGCACGGTAAATGCGCTCCGGGCACGCGGCCCGGCACGGGCCCGGCACGCGGCACGGCACTCGGCACGGGCCCCCGGGCACGGGCCGGGCACGGGCCACGCGGCCCGGCACGGGCCCGGCACTCGGCACGGGCCCCGGGCACGGGCCGGGCACGGGCCGGGGAGGCCCGGCACGGGCCCGGCACGGGGCCCCGGGCACGGCCCGGGCACGGGCCGGGGACGTGGCCGGGGACCGCGGCACGCACCGTTGTGCAGGGCCCCCTCCGTGGCGGCACGCGCGCATCCTGTGGTAGCCTTGTGGTGGCCTCAGCGCCGTCGCGCTCGCGGCGCTCCTCGCCGGCTCCGCGGCCGTCGCGCCGCCGACGCGGCGCGCGACGCTGCGACTGGGCTGCGGCGTCTCCCGGCTCGATCCCTGGCTCGATCCCCGGGCTTCAATAACTTTTGGTGAAGTGGCCACTCACCGATGATGGTTCACTAAAAAAGGCATCGATCGGATGCTGGGCTGCTGCCTCGCGCTGCTGCTGCGCGCGGCGGCCGCCGTGCCCGGGGGGCGGCCGGGCCGCGACGTCGGGATCTGCTACACGCGGAACATGGTGCACCTGGAGAGCCACGTGCTCCACGTCGACGCGCTGCGCAAGGTCGTCCTGTCGGCGTCGTCGCTGCGCCGCGCCGACGGCGGCCTGGCGACGTGCCTCTTCACGGAGATGGACGCGGCGACCGTGCACGCGACGACGCGCGAGCTCGTCGGCGCGAAGCTCTTCGACGTGGTCCTGCCCGACGGCGGCGCGGCCTTCGCGGGCCGCGACGCCGCGGAGCGCGCGCTCCTCGCGGCGCCGGAGCGCCGCGGCGGCGACGCGGCCGCGGCGCACCTGCGCCACATGAAGATGAAGTCGCGCGTCGGGCGCATCCTGAATTTGGGCGCGGCGCCGTTCGAGCTCACGCTCTTCGTCGACGACGACACGTTCTTCTGCGACGCGCCCTCGGCGACGCAGACGTCGATGCTCCGCGAGGCGCTCCTGGACCTGCACCGCGCGGCGGACATGGACGGGTCCTACGACGTCCGCGCGCACGTCTTCAGCAAGCGGCGGAGCGAGAAGGTCGCGCTCCGCGAGAGCCACGACTGCGTCTGGGCCCAGGCGCGCGCGCGGCCCTTCGGCGCGGGCCTGGAGCGGAAATGCAACGACCTGCTCATGGGCGGGCGGCCCTTCTGCTCCGGCGCGCAGGGCGGCGCCTTCGCGGTGTCCCGGGGCCCGCGCGCGGCGGCGTTCGCGCGGGACTGGCTCGACCGCTACCTCGCGCACTACGCGAAGCTCGCGCGGCGCGCCGGCGCCGCCGTCGACGCGTCCTGGGGCGGCGACCAGGCGCCCCTCGCGGAGCTCATGGGCGCGCGCTGCGGCGGCGCCGCGGGCGCGGACGGCGCGTGGACCTTCGGGAGCCTGCCCTACGCGCTCAACGTGCGCGACGCCTTCGAGCGCGGGAGCGACGGGTCCCTCGACTGCTCCGTGCCCGTCTTCGGCCCGCTCCTCGTGCTCCACCAGAAGCGCTACCTCAAGACGGGGACCGTCGCGGAGCTCCTCGGCGAGCTCGCGGGCGTCTGCGGCGCCTTCAACGCGCCCCTCGAGGCCGGCGGCCACGTCTGGCTCGGCCGGCGCGGCGACGGCCACGCCGCCGCGCGGGCCTGCGACTGGATGACGGGGCCCAACGGCACGGACGCGAACGCGACGCGCGGCGACGCGGCCCGCCGGCCGCCGTCGCGGCCCAAAGCCATGCGCCGCCGGAGCCGCGGGCCGCCGGAGCGCGTCTCGGACCGCGAGGAGGCCATCGCCGCCATCGAGCGCGCGGCCGCCGAGGGCCGCGCGGCCGCGCGGCCGCCCGCGGCGCCCGCGGCGCCGCGGCAGCCGCCCGCGCCGCCGCCGCCCGCGGCGCCCCTCCTGGCGCCGCCGGGCCTCTCGACGTCGAAGCAAAGGCGCGCGGCGCGCCTCGCCGCGGCGGAGAAGCGGCGGCGCGAGCGCGGGGGCGCGCTAGCGGGGTAAACGCTGCAGTCGTCGTTGATGCATCCGACCACGAGCGAAAAGATTGGGCTCGAGCTGGGCTGCCCCGTTTGTTCGACGGCCGTGGCGCGGGCGTCGTCGCGGCGACCCGGAGGATGCTCCTCTCCGCCATCGTCGAGGCGCGGTCGAAGCTGCGGGAGGAGGTCGCGCGCCACGAGGAGGTCTTGAGCGGCTGCGAGAGCGAGCGGCGGCGCTGCGAGCAGGCCGCGCGGCGGGAGGTGGAGCGGGAGGTGGCGAGCGCCGTCGCGTCGGCGTCGTCGGCCTCCGGCGACGCGCCCCCCGCCGACGCGCCGTTCGCGCCGGGCGCGGCGCCCGGCGCCGCGGCCCCGGCGGACGACGGCGGCGCCGCGCGCGTCGGCGGCGGCGGCCGGCTGCTCTTCGCCGCGGCCGCGTTCCAGTTCGCCGAGGAGCGACTGTTGCGGCGCGAGGCGCTGCGGCGCGTCGGCGTCGTGCGGAGCGGCTACCTGCGGCGCGCGACGCGGCGGAAGCAGGCCACGGTCTGGCGGTTCCACCGGGTCGAGCTGAGGCGCGAGGCCGCGGGCGGCGTCGTGACCTTCTGCTGGAGCGGCGTCGGCGACGGCGGCGTGCGCGGGGACCGGTCCGGCGAGCGGCGCGTCGCCCTCCGGCGCGGCGAGGCGTCCTGCGCGGCGGCGCTCGGCGGCGCGCGGCCCGGCGGCCCCGGCGACGACGACGCCGTCTTCGTGCTCGGCGCGGGCGACGACCGCGTGGCCTGGATGGCGGCGTCCATGGGCGAGCGCGACGCCTGGGTCGAGGCCGTCGCCGCGTGCCTCGAGGAGGGCGGCGACGCGAGCCGGCCGCCCGCGCGGGCGCCGGACGGCGGCGACGGCCCCGCGCGGCGCGGCGTCGCGGCCTTCGAGGCGGCCATCGCCCGCGTCGCGCGCGCGGGCGACCGGGCCGCCTTCGTGCGCGCCCTCTGCGGCGCGGACCTCGCCGCGCCGCCGCGGGCCGAGAGCGACGGCGAGGCGTCGCGCCGGTTCCCCGACGGCGCGCGCGACGCGTTCCCGGCGACCTCCGCGTCGTTCCGCGTGCCCGTGGCCTGGGTCCGCGACCGCCACGGCGCCCCGCGGGCCTCCGTCGAGCCGTCGCCGCGGAGAAGGCGGCGGCCGCGGCCCGCGGCGGCGAAGCGCGGCGACGGCGCCGCGGGCGACGGCGGCGCCGCCGCGCGCGGCGACCCGCCGCCGGCCGAGGCGCTGCGCCAGCGCGTCGTCCAGATGCGCAAGGACATGCGGCGGGACCGCGTGTCCATCGACGGCGAGGTCGTCGCCGCGGACGGCGGCGACGGCGCGCCGGGCGGCGGCGAGTACCACGAGCGCGTCGCGGCCGCGCTCGCGCGGCGGCTCCTCGAGGAGGCGCGGCTCGACGGCGCCCGGGGGGGCGCCGACGCGGCGTCGCCCCGGCCCCTCGCGGCGCTCTCGGAGGCCGGCGCCGTGACCCACGCGGCCGCGGTCCTCGTCGCGTGCACGCGGACGTGCTCGGGCGGCGACGCGTACGCGTGCGTCCACGCGCTCTGCAAGCCCCTCGGCGCGCTCATCGTGCTGTGCCCGCTGAGCACGCACGCGTCGCCGCTGGAGCTGCGCGTGTCCTTCTCGCGGCGCCGCGAGAGCGCGGGGCCGCCGCGGCGGCCGCCGCCCATCGGCGCGGCGGGCGCGGCGGCGCGCCGCGGCAACCTGGGCTCGCCGAGCCCGTCCTTCGCGCAGAAGCTCCTGGCGACGCTGACGACGTCGCCCGCGCCGCCGTCGCCCGCCGACGCCTGGGCCGCGTCGCCGCCGTCGGCGGCCGGCGGCTCGCCGCTCGACGGCTCGCACTCGCCGAGCGACGCGTGGGCGTCGACGACGGACGTGCCGCGCGACGAGTCCGGCGCGGCGACGTCCGACGACGACGACGGCGACGGCCGCGACGACGACGCGTCGCCCGCGCGCGGCGGCCGGGGCGCCGCGTTCGCGGCCGCGCCGCGCGGCCGGCGCCGGCCGGGCGGCGGCCTCCGGTCCCGCGTCGACGTCGACGTCCGCGCGACGACGGTCTACCGCGTCTGCACGGCGAACCCGCAGGACGAGCCCTCGGACACGTGGGCCCTCGTCCGCGCCGTCTGGACCCAGTCCTTCGCCGTCACGGGCGACCCCGCGAAGGGCGCGACGAACTTCAAGGCCTCCGAGCCCCAGGTCCACATCGGCATCTCCGACTTTACGCTCTGGGACCCGACCGAGGAGCGGTAGTCCTTAAATCTTTTGTTGTTTTTTGGAGTCGGAGGTGGTCGCCCGGGCGCGGCGCGAGGCGTCGACACAGCCTATCGAGCAAGATGTGAGATTCTTGCCTCAGACAGTCTGAGAGCATTGCGAGTTGCGGCTTGTTGCGCACTCCCGAGAGATCTCGCCCGCCCCTCCAGCCGCTTGTCAATTTGGCACCGTCGCGCCTTTAGACGTCGCCGCCGTCGGCCCGTCGCCGGGAAACGATGGGGTGCGGGAGCTCCACCCCCGATGTCATCCTCGACGATCCGGGAGAGATGGAGCCGATCAAGGTGTCCATCAAGAGCAAGATGATGGGGATGAGCGAGGATTACAACGCCGTCAACGAGGCCGGTCAACCATGGTTCTTCATCAACAAGACTGGGAGTTTCTTCGGGTCGGGTAAGTGTATCGTCGAGCTCGAGAACTTTAAGACGGGCTCGAACCCGGAGAAGCCGAAGAAGGGCGAGGTGCTGTGGACGGCGAAATTCAACCAGACCCCCCGTTTCGATCAGATGATGAAGCCGAAGACGGGCGCCTACGAGCGCTACGCGCCCGCGTTCCAGAGCCTCCTCGCGGGCGACTTCCAGGCCGCGTTCCGAGCCGCCGGGTCGTCGGGCATGGACCAGGAGGACAGCGCGTACTTCCAGCGCATGGGTCGCAGCTTCAACGACGGCGGCCCGTATCGGGTCATCAAGTGGCAGCTCAACACGTCCGCGCAGATCGTGCCGGGGACGCGCGGCCAGGCCTACGGCGAGCACCGGCTCGACGTCTGGAGCAGCGGCACGGCGATCTGCGACTACGACTACAAGGACGGCCGGTATCACAAGAACGAGGCCGAGTTCGTGGACACGCTCAGCTTCAACCTCGTGCAGTGCTCCACGAACCAGTCCGTCGCGGCCTGGTACGTGCCCATGGACATGACGTCCCGCTACGGGTCGACGAGCGCGAACGACGTCTTCCAGGACACCGCGGTCTTCGCCATGTCCCAGAAGGGCGGCTGGTTCGCGACGCCCGAGGTCGCGACGAAGCCCAACTTCGACCCGACCTTCGCCCTCGTCGTCGCCTACCTCTGCTCCAAGGAGTACAGCCCCAAGGCCATCATGCAGGACCTCAAGCCCGTCTTCCCCTCGCGCCCCTGAGCGGGTCGAGATAGCGCGAAGCATAAGTGTAGCGGTCGCTTACGAGAGCGCCGCGGCGCGCTCGTCGAGGGCCGCGGCCGAGGGCGAGCTGCTGCACGCGCAGCGGTCGTCGTCGCCGGACGTGCGCGCCATGAGCACGTCGGAAACGAAGTTGGCCACGTCCCACGGGCCAACATAAGCCTCGTCGAAGCCCTCCGCGTCGCTCGTGAGCGCCTCGCCGACGTGCTGCAGGATGCCGCCGATGTCGTCGAGGCCCGCGGCGCGCGCGCTCGCGTACGACTCGCGCGCGCGGCGGCCGAGCACGCGGTGGCAGTCCTGCTCGATCCACTCGCGGTCGAGCATGTCCACGAGCTCCGCCTCGATGAGCTTGCCCGTCAGATCGTCGTCGAGTGCTTCGACGTTGATGGGCACCACGCGCCGCGCCGTGGCGATGCTGCGCGCGGACGGCGCCGATCGGATCGTGAAGGCGCCGGCGCTGGCTGCGAGCACCGCTGCGATGACGCGGAGCATCGTCGGAGCTGTTGGAGGTCGCCCGGCTTCGCGTCGCAGCAGCGCGCAGGGTTGTGTTTTTTAGCCCCCCCCCCCGGGGGGCCTTGGGGGGGTTTTATGGACCCTCAGCGACCCCCCCACCCCCCGTCCCGGCGACTCCCGGCGGCCCGGACGCGTACTGGGGCGCTGTTTTCAGGAGGTTGTCGCGCCCGAGCCGAGCAGAAGTCGACCCCCCCCACCCCCGTCAAAACCCCCCCAAGGCCCCCCCCGGTGGCAAAAAAACACAACCCAGAGACGAGGGAGACGATGACGCGACTGCGGCCGCCGCTAGCGGCTACGGCAAATTGAGTTCAACATGTGTTCAACAACCACCCCAACAAGTCCTTCAACTGAGCGACGCGTCTGATCGCGTCCACCATGCTACCCCCACACACGGCCAAATCCAAGTTCCAGCGAAAAATTACGACGGCGCGGGCAGCCGGACGACGGCGACGCGCGCGTGGTCCGCCGCGAGGCGCCGCGCGGCCGCGGCCGAGACGCGGTCCTCGCGGCAGCGGACCTCGAGGTCCGCCGTGATCCGGACCGCGTCGCGGCCGCGGTCGTCGTCGCCGAAGCCGCCCGGCGCCGACGAGGCCCGGCCCGCGAGCGCGCGGCGGAGCGCCGCCTCGTCCGCCCAGTCGCACGCGGCGACGTCGAGGACCTCGAGGCCCGTGAGCAGCCGGAGCGCGTCGGCGATGGCGAGGCATCCCTGGCCCGGCGCGACGAGGCACGTGGCGCCGAGGCGCAGGACCGAGAGCGTGGGGACGGCGAAGCACAGCCGGGCGACGAAGTCCGCGGTAACGCGCGGGCTGCAGAGCGAGAGCTCGAGCAACGAGACGCAGCCCCGGAAGCGCGGCACCGCCCAGGCGTCGCCGTCGCGGTCGGTTGATGCCGGCGCGCGCCGCCGCGGCAGGAGCCGCTCGAGCGCGTCGTCGCCGACGTCGCCGGCGACGGCGAGGCGCTCGAGGCGCGGGTTCGCCAGGAGCTCGACGTTGTCGTCGCGGACGCGGCGGCCCCGGGCCGCGGCGGCCGAGATCTCCTCGACGAGGTGCGCGGGCAGCAGCGCGAAGGCGCCGGCGGCGGACGCGTCGTAGCGGTGCAGAGACTCGCCGACCGCGCGCGCGGCCGCGAGCGCGAGCGTCGCCGCGGGCGCCACGGGCTCGGCGGCGCTCGCGGGCGCGGGCGGCGCGGCGGCGGGCGGCCGCGGCGGCGCGCGCGGGATCAGGCGCAGGAGGTCCTTGACCGACGGCGCCGCGCGGCTCGGACCGCCGACCGGGCGCGCGGCGTCGCGCGCGAGGTCGTCGCGTGCGTTGGACCAGCGCTGGCGCTCGACGGCGGCGCGCAGCGCCTTGGATCCGCAGCCGGCCGATTGCTTGCCCTTCTTGCGACCCATCACGTGGACGAATCTCGGCCAGCTCTCGTCACCATGCTTTGGCCCAGCACCTTGCACAGCAGCATCGACCCGGCAAGCAGCCCTTGCACGCGCGATGGTGGGCTGCCGCGCTGTGGCAGTCCTGCTGCTCGCGCTCGTGTCCGCCGTCGCGGAGGACGCGGCCGAGGACGCGGCGGCGCGGCTCTACCTCGTCGAGGGCGTCGCGCCGGCGGCGGGCCGGCTCGAGGCGGCGGCCGTGGAGCGCGCCGTCGAGGCGTTGAGCCTCGACGTCGCGGCCGGCGGTCTCGCGCCGCCGGACGCGGTCGCGGCGGGCGAGCGCGCCGTCGCCGCGGGCCTGGGCTTCGCCGGCGCGGCGCTGCTGAACAACGCCGCGTCCAAGTGCGGCGCGCTCTACGGCGGCGACGACCGCTGCGACCGCCGATCCGCCTACGCGGCCGCGCACGGCGCCGCGCCGGCCTTCGCGGGCGTCGCGCTCAACTACGCCTACTTCCTCGAGCAGGCCGGCGACCCGGCGGCGGCGGCCGACGCCCTCGACGCGTCCGTGGCCGCCGTCCGCGCCGACGGCTCCGGCGACCGCGACGACGGCCTTAGGATCGCCGCGGCGTCGCTCTGCGCGCCGCACGCGCTTAGCGCCGCGGAGCTGCCGGGCCGCTACGCGCGGCTCCTGCGGCGCCTCGAGGCCCTCGCCGTCGAGCTCGAGGCCGCGCCGGACCCGCGGACGGAGCCGCGGGGCCTGCGATTGGTCGGGAACCTGCCCATCGCGTGGCCCTACCTCGGCTACGCGGCCTTGCCGCTCACGCGGCGTCTCGGGCGGCTCTACGCCGCCGCGGACCGCGCCTGGGCCGGCGGCATCGCCGCGCACGTCCTCGAGCGCCGCGGCGAGCCGACGCCCGTGCTCCGGAAGCCGCGCGTCGCGATCTGTGTGGAATTCAACCACTGGTTTGGGTGGTGCTGACCAAACTTCAGAATTCTCTAGCTCGATCAAATCGAAGTCGATTCGGCTGATTTTTGGACGAATCGATTGCTCTCGTCGAGTTCTCGAAGCACGGCCGAAGAGGTTGCGTCGAAATCGTCGCATATGCTCACATTGAAGTCGGGTTGAAGATTTGAATTCCACACAGGTCGCGATCGTCGCGGAGCTCGGCGCGAACACGTCGCCGGGCCTCCTCTTCCACGGCGTGTTCCTGGGCCTCGCGGCGCGCGACGACCTCGAGCTCTGCTTCGCCGCGCCGCGATCCCTCGACAGCGACTTCGCGGCCGCCGCGCGGGCCGCCGCGGCCGCCGTCGTCGATCTCGACCCGGGCGACCTCGCCGCGTCCGCGACGGCCCTCGCCGGCGCCGAGGCCGACGTGGTGGTCTACCTCGCCCTCGGCCTGTCCCACGTGACCTACAACCTCGCGCGCTGCCGCCTCGCGCCCGTCCAGGTCGTCTTCGGCCACGGCCACCCCATGTCCGCGGGCCTCGGCGATGCGATCGACTACTTCGTGTCGAGCAAACTGTACGAGGCCGACGTCGCGAACCTGATGGACGGCGACGCGGGGCGCCTCGCCGTCTTAGCCGAGGCCGCGGTCCTCGCGGACGTCCGCGAGCCGGGCCTCGCCCGACCGCCGCCCATCGTCCTGCCGGACCCCGCCGCGGCGCCCGCGCGCGCCGTCGACGCGGCCGCGCGCCGCGCCGCGCGCCTCGAGGCCGACGCCGGCGGCGACGCGGCGGCGCTCCGCCTCGCCGCCGCCGTGCCCGACCGCGGCGACGGGGGCCAGGCCTACGACGAGCAGCTCGTGCTCTTCGAGAGCCCGACGATCGGCTTCCCCCGGCCGCCGGAGCCGCCGCGCCACACGCGCACGGCCCTCGGCCTGCCCGAGGACCCGCCCCTCTTCGCCTGCCCGCGGCCGCGCGGGAAACGAACAAGCGTCGCGCTCCGACGCGCGCGTCGCGCCGCGACCCGCGCGAAAAGGCCGCGCGCCGCGCGCAGGCCTCCAGCACAGCAAGAAGCTGCACCCGGACTTTGACGCGTCGCTCGCGGCGGTCTTCGCCAAGGCGCCCGGCGACGCGCTCGTGCTCATGCTCGAGGGCGCGCGGACGCACCTCGCGCGCTGGAACGCGACCCTGGGCCCCGCGGCCGCCGCGCGGCTCGTCTTCCTGCCGCGCATGCCGCGCGAGGACCTGCTCGCGATCGTCCGCGTCAGCGACGCCCTGCTCGACACGCACCCCTGGGGCGGCGGCGTCACGGTGCTCGAGGCGCTGGCCGTCTGCACGCCGCCCGTGGTGCTGCCGTCGCGGACGTCCGTGCTCCAGCTCGCGCTCGGCCACCTCCGGACGCTCCAGCTCGACGACCAGCTCGTCGCGCGCGACTCGGAAGCCTACGGCGCCCTCGCCGCGCGGATCGCGACGGAGCCCGCCTTCCGCCAGCTCATGCGCCTCACGATCTGCAGGCGCAACGCCTGGCTCTTCGAGGCGGACAAGGCCGTCGACGAGTGGGCCCGCTTCCTCCGGAACGTCGCGCGGCGGACGCACCTCGTGCCGCCGCCGATGGTCTGGCCCTGGGCCGCGTCGCGCGACGCCCACGCCGCGCAGCGCGCGAAGGACGTCGAGCGGGGGTATCTCTAGCTAGCTCTGAAGAGTTTGCTGTCAGGCGATCCCGCGTGCTCCAGCGTCCTCTTCGCCGGCGACCTCGCCTGGCGCCTCGGCGACGAGCCATGGACGGAGAAGTGGGCGCCGTGGCCCAGCCACTAGCTACCTGGCGTCCGCGGCGCCGCCACCACGTCTAATAGTAGCACCCGGACGGGCGCCGCGAGCGCGAGTCCCCTTCAATAACTAGTCCAACAAGCTGAAGATTCTCCACAACTCGCTCGCTTCGGTGCTCACCGGTGAGAAGCAAAGGCTGCCGCGTCGCAGCGTCGCAGCCATGCGGTTGCTCCTTGTTGTGGCGGCCTGCTCGGCGGTGGCGCTGGCGGACCCGGAGGCGGATCCGGCGGCGCGCCACCTGTTCAATGAAGAGCAGGCCGAGGAGGCCGTGCACCTCTTTCACGTCGACGGCGATGCCGCGGACCAGGACATCATGGTGCAGTCCGTGGCGGCGGACGCGGAGGCGGGCCGGTCCGTGGCGGCGGACGCGGAGGCGGGCCAGTCCGTGGCCGACGCGGCGCCGGAGGGCGAGGCGGCCGAACCCGCGGCGGAGCGCGAAACCGCGATCGACGCCGAGCCCGCCGCGGACGGCGGGCCCGCCGCGGATGCGGAGCCCGCCGCGGACGGCGAACCCACAGTCGATGCCGAGCCCGCCGTCGACGGCGAGCCCACAGTCGACGCCAATCCCGCGGCGGAGGGCGAACCCGCCGTCGACGCCGAGCCCGCAACTGACGCCGAGCCCGCCGTCGACGCCGAACCCGCCGTCGACGCCGACGCGGCCGACGCGGAGCCCGCCGCGGAGCCCGCCGTCGACGCCGAGCCCGCGGCGGCGGCGGCGGGCGCCGTGGGCAGCGAGGCCGAGGCCGTCGCGGCGTTCCGCGCGGAGGTGGCGGCGTTCCTCGCGGCGCGGGGCCTCGCGCTGTCGCAGCCGCTCGGCGAGGCGGACCTGTCCGCGGCGACGCACGCCGCGGCCGCGGCGACGCTCGCGCGCGCGCACGACCGCGCGCCGGCGCTGCTCGGCGCGCTCCACGCGGAGTTCGAGAAGCTCACCGCGGAGAACGCGGCCGTCGTCGTCAAAGTGCTCGGCGAGACGGAGGCCGAGGTCGAGGCGACGTTCGACGAGGCGGCGCTCGGGTCCATGACCGAGGACGAGCAGGTCGCGGCGCTCGTCGACGCGTGGCGCGCCAGGGCCGCGGGCGAGCTCCGGGGCGCGCTCGACGACGCGGCCGTCACGCGCGCGGCGGGCGAGTTCCGCGCGGCCGTGCGCTACCGCGCGCTGCGCGAGCGCGCCGAGTCCGAGGTCCGCGTCGCCGTCGGCGAGGTCGTCGGCGGGCTCATGCTCCCCGCGGCGGAGGATGCCATCGCCGCGATGCTCGCCGAGGCCGAGGCCGCGGGCGCCGCGGCCGCGCGCGCCGTCTTCGCCGAGGCGGGCGCGGACGGCGCCGTGTCCGCGGCGGCCAAGGCCGACGACCTGGCGAAAGCCGCCGTCGCCGAGGTCGCGGACTCCGTCCGGGGCAAGAACGCGCGCGCGGAGCGGGACGTCGCGAACGCCGCGCTCTTCGACGCGCGGAGCGCGCTCCGCGCGTGCCTCGGCGCGCTGCCCGCGGCCGCCCGGGCCGGCGGGCCGACCCTCGGGAGCGCGAGCCGCGTCTGCGAGGTCGACGCGTCCCTCGACTGGCTCGAGCGCGAG
>NW_008705561.1:1386535-1421499 GCF_000186865.1 Aureococcus anophagefferens
CGCGCGGGTTGAACGGTCCGTCGCGGGCTGGGTCGCGGATCTGGAGCGGCGGAACGCGGCGCTCGTCGACGCGTGCCACGACGGCGCCCTCGCGGCCTTTGGCGACGCGGCCGACGCCCTCGCGGCGCGGCCCTACGACCCGGCGCTCTGGTCCTTTTCCCGCGCGCTGCCCGCGCCGGACTTCTCGGGGTGCGCGGGCGCGCCGACCGCGCGCGTCGCGGCCGCGGCGGCGCGGGCGCGCGAGAAGCTCGCCGCGGCGCGGGCCCGGGCGCGCGCCGCCGTCGAGGACGCCCACGCGACCTTTTTCTTCGGGTCGTCCACGGTCGCGGCCGCGAGCCTCTGCCTCTACAAGTGCGCGCTCTCGGCGGGCCGGTCGCTCGTCTTCCTCCTGCTCCTGGCGTCCCTCGCGGGCCTGGGCCGCTTCCGCCTCCTCGGCGAGGAGCTCGCGACGCCCTGGGGCTCGAGGAACGCGCAGCTCGCGCACGGCGCGCTCTTGGTCGCGGGGCTCCTCGTGAACCTCGCCGCGGGCTCGCGGAAGCGCCTCAAGTCCAGCCCGGGCTCCTTCCTCGGGAGGAAGGACGACGACCACATCCTCTAGCGGGGAGTTTAAGGGTGCCAATTTTCAAGGCCAGGTTCGTCCGCGCCGGGACGCCGTCCGGGCGCATGGCCGGTTTGCGCCGCCAAGACGTTTTCGGCGACGGCCTTGTGGACACATTTCTCGCACTTACGGCTCCTGGGAGGAGACCAAGCGCTTGCGAAGAGGTGAGAGGATGCGTGACCGCTTCGTCGTGATCGCGGCCTTGGCGGCCGCCTACGACCGCGAATCGTGCACGAGGCCCGGGCGGTACGTGACGAACATCGGCGGCGCGATGGTGCAACAGTTCGACGGCCCGTCGTTCTTCACCTACGACGGCGCGTGGCGCACTCGCCACAACGACACGGGGTCTCGCGACGAGCTTCGTCGCAGCGAGGCCTACGCCTGGACCGTCGAGCCGCCATGCGAAATCCGTTTCGGCCTTGATTACGTGGCGACTGTGATTGAGAAGCTCGAGCGCCGGGCCGGGCGGAGGCCGAAGATCGTCTTAGTCGGCGACTCCATCACCGCCAGGCAAAAGATCTTGAGAAAGCAAGCGATAGGCGCGCACTTCGAGAGCGTGCGAGCGGACAAGCTCAAGGAGACGATACCCCGCAACCGGGAGGAGCCGAAATTCTCGCGCGAGGCCTGGATCCGCGATCGCGCCTGCCCGGCGGACGCGTTATTTGTGAATACCGGTGCCCACTTTCACGACGTGGGCGCATTCGAGGACGCGTTCGCCTCATTCCTCCGTGCCTTCGACGCGTTGTGCCCGACGAAGCCCCCGGTCGTGTTCCGAACGACGCCTGAGGGCAACCCCGGGTGCAACTCGAGGATGCGCGTTCGCACGGAGCGCGAATGGGAGGAGCAGGTCTGGTCCGTCATCAACGGCTCCCGGGTAGCCCCCGCCGATGGGCCGCCCTTCCAGACGTCATGGTCGTGGGACTTGTTTCAGAAGTTCAACGCCGCCGCCTATCGCATCGCCGCGGCCTACGACTGGGTCCACATCGCGGACGTCGTGCCCTTGGCGCGCCTCCACCCGGCGGCCACAGTGTCCATGGGGACAACGCGCGAGGGCAGCCAAGATTGCCTCCACGGGAACCCCGCGGTTCCATGGTACAACATCCTCTCGCTCAACGTCCTCGAGGCCGTCCTCGACGCCGCGCCGCGCGGCTCCTCGTGAACCTCGCCATCCTCTAGCGGGGAGTTTAAGGGTGCCATTTTCCTTTCGTGACGCATGCGGCAAAGCCGCGCGCGCCGGAGAGGCTCCGCGGGCCAGCCGCCGGCGTCGGCCAGGCTGCTTCGGCGACTTCGGCAGGGACTTCGGTCTCGTCAAGGGGATCTTCAAGTATCGATACTTGAAGATCCCCTCGGTCTCGTGCTCATCACTGGATGCCAGAGGTCCAGAAGCTGCCGCGATGGCCGCGGCAAATGGTGTTGCAATGGGCGCAATGCGTAGATTTTCAGCCGCGCGAGCGCTGGCGCCGCGCGCAGCCACAGCACGCGCACTCGTGCCAACGTCGACGCGCTGCGTAACGTCGCGCGCGGCCGCCGCGCGCGCCGTAACGTCGCGCACAACGCACCGGTGGCGCCGCGCGCCGTGCCGGCCGCTCTCCGCGGGTCTGAAGGCCGCGGCGGACGACGAGGGCGGCGGCCTCGCCGACGAGTACAGCGGGACCATGGACGGCTCCAGCGGCGAGCTGCACGTCGTCGAGTCCTTCGAGCTCGAGAGCGGCCGCGTGCTCCGGGACGTCGGCGTCAAGTACAAGACGTGGGGCGCGCTCAACGCGGCGCGGGACAACGTGCTCGTCGTCTGCCACGCGCTCACGGGCAGCCACGAGCTCGAGCTCTGGTGGGGCGACCTGCTCGGGCCCGGCAAAGCGTTCGACACGGACCGGTACTTTGTGGTCTGCGTGAACACGCTCGGCTCGCCCTACGGGTCCTGCTCGCCCCTGACGCCCGACGGCGACGCGGCCGACGGGTCGGCCTACGGCGCCCGCTTCCCCCACGACGCGACGATCCGCGACGCCGTCGGCCTCCAGGCGCTCGTCCTAAAGGACGCGATCGGCGTCGGCCGCGTCGCGTGCGCCGTCGGCGGGTCCATGGGCGGCATGCTCGCCCTCGAGCTCTGCTACCAGACCGACGTGCCCGTCGAGTCCGCCGTGCTCCTGGCGACGAACGGCCGCCACGGCGCGTGGCAGATCGCCATCTCCGCGCTCCAGCGACAGGCCGTGTTCTCGGACCCGAAGTACGCGGGCGGCGACTACGGCGACGACCCGCCGGTGCGCGGCCTCTCCGTCGCGCGGCAGATCGCCATGGTGTCCTACCGCACGCACAACGCCTACGAGACCAAGTTCGGCCGCGAGTCCGAGGCCGGCGCGCGCGAGGGCGGGCCGCGGCTCTTCGACGTCGAGTCCTACCTCTCCTACCAGGGCGCCAAGTTCATCCAGCGCAGCTTCGACGCCAACTGCTACGTGGCGCTGACGCGCCTCATGGACTCGCACGACGTCGCGCGCGGCCGGGGCAAGTACCCGCACGTGCTCCGAGACGTCGCGCAGCCGACGCTCGTGCTCGGCATCTCGTCGGACGTCCTCTACCCGCTCCACGAGCAGCAGGAGCTCGCCATCCACCTCGCGAACTGCCGCGGCTTCCACGCCATCGACTCCGACGAGGGCCACGACGGCTTCCTCCTCGAGCAGGACGCGGTCACGCGCCACGTGACCGCCTTCCTCAAGGAGACGTTCCCGGAGAAGTATGATTAAGTACGCACCCCTAGCCGCCGCGCCGCTCGAGGCGCCGCTCCGCGGCGTTCGTGACCTTGAGCGCGCGCTCCGTCGGGCGGGGCGGCGTCGCGTTCGCGAAGCTGATCGTCGCGAGCGGGAGCTGCTTCGTGACGTATACCCGTCGTCGCGGCGGCCGTCGGCTTCGGCACGAATTACGTGGGTGTGCTAGGCGCCGCCGCTCTTCTTGCGCTTGAGCCTCGGCTCCGAGACGGTCGCCGGGAGGGCCTCCTCGACGCCCTTCATCGGGCTCGAGCCCAACGCGCCGTCGAGGATGGACCGCCGCTCGCCCGTCGGCGAGGCGGGCGCCGCGGGCGCGGGCGCCGCGGGCGCGGGCGCCGCGGGCGCGGGCGCCGTGGGCGCGGCCCGGGGGTCGAAGGTGATGGTGGCGCAGAGGTGGTCCGCGAGCAAGGCGCGGAGCTGGCGCTCGCCCTTGCCGTCGCGGTCGATGCCCGCGTCCTCGAGCGCCGTCTCGAAGTCGGGGCCGTCCATGGCCCGCACCGTGGCCTCGGCCCGCTCGTTGGCGTCGTGCGCGAGCTGCGCGGCGTGGCCCGCGAGGCTCGCGAAATCGTTCGCGGTCATGGGCTGCTCGAGGTCGAAGGTCGTCGTCGAGGCGCCGACGACGCGCAGGTAGTCCAGGCTGAACTGTTCTGCACAGACGAGCTTGCTCTTGGGGTCCGTGTTTGTTCGCGCGCACGCCTCGAGCACCAGGTCCTTGGTCGAGTACGCCGCGAACGCCACCGCGATGTCGCGCGGTGCGGCGGGTGCGGCGGGCGCCGCGGGCGCGGCCCGGCGGCGCTGGAGCTCGCCCTCGGCCGCGCGGCCGCGCGAGATGAGCCGTTCGAGCTCGGCGTCGGCCATGTCCTCGAGGTCCCGGTCGGGCGCCGTCGGCGCGCCGGCGAGGTCGTCGTCGTCGTCGTCGCGCGGGACCGGCGCCGGCAGGACTCGCGCCGGCTCGTAGAGGCGCGCGTCGGGCAGAGATCCTTCGTCCGCCTTGTCGGCCGCGACCAAGGCCGCGACCGCCTCGCGCCAGAACGGCCCGGACAGCGGCCGGCCTTCCTTGGGATTCTCGAGGAAGGCGCGCTCCTCGTCGGGCGTGCGCCGCGACTTGCGCTCCATGGCGAGGAAGGCGTGCGCGGCGACGTAGGCCGCGTGCTCGTCGTCGGACGGCGGCTTCTCGGCGTCGGCGACGGCGACGGCCGGGTCGCGCCGTTCGTCGAACGGCGCGGCTTTCGCCAGGGGCGCCATGCGGTACAGGCCCGGCGGGACGTGCGCGGCGCCCGCGGCCGCCAAGTTCGAGACGGACCGCGCGCACGTGAAGCGCACGAGCTCGGCGAGCTGGCCCCCGAAGTCCGGCTTCGTCGTGTCCGCGGTCTTGTACTTGTCCGGGTTGGACTCGTCGCCGAGGTCCCCCGTCGCGACGGCCTTGATGGCGAACTTGATGGGGTTGTGGGCCCACGCCTTGCGCAGGCCCGCCGCGCCGCCGCCGAAGCCCTCGGCCGCGACGCGGATCTCGACGAGCTGCGCCGCCGTGTCGAGGATGTTGCGCGTGTGGAACGGATTCGTCTCGTGGCGGCCTGTCCCGTACGGGCCGAACTGCATGGTGCCGTCGACGAAGGTCTGGTTGACCTTGAGCGAGCCGCCCTCGCGCCGCGCGACCATCATCGCCTTCTTGCGCCGGTCCCGTCCGGACTTGCCCTCGAAGCAGAACTCGCGGAATAAGCCGAGGTCGCCCCCCGGCTTCGCCTTGAGCACGAAGTCGAACGAGCCCGCGTCGCCGCGCGCCTCGACCGAAACCGGCGCGCGCGCCATGTTGACGTCGAGGAAGCCTTTGACGAGCACGTTGAACGTGGCGAGCTCGACGGCCTCGACGGTCTGCGCGAGGGTAAAGTTCTCCTCGAGGAAGGCCGGGACCAGCAGCTCCACCGCGCGCATGTTGTAGACGCGGAACGCGCGGTACGCGTCGCCGACGCCGAGCAGCGCCGCCGCGAAGCCCGCGCCGATGGAGTAGGTCTCGAGGTCGACGCCGGCGTCGCCGCGCGCCGTGCGCTCGACGTCGCCCGTCCCGTGGTCGTAGGCCTTGGTGGCGGCGGCGTCGTCGTAGCGGTACGCGTAGAACGCGCGCTGGTCCTCGTCGAGCTCCGCAATCGTACACTCAATGTCGAGGTAGATGATGCCGGGCGCGCCGTCGAGGCCGTGGCCGACGGCGACGTGGGCCCGGATGCCCTGGCGCGGGCCGGGCTGGTTCTCGATCGTGACGAACGGCTGCGCGATGACGTAGCGGACCTTCGACTTGACGCAGACGCCGAAGTCGCGGACGAGGGGGTCCTCGCGCACGACGCCGCCCTTCCGAGAGAGCGTGGAGATGTTGCCGTCGTAGAGCTGGATCTCGTTGGGAAATCTCGTCTGCCGCATGAAGTACGCCACGCCGCCGGCCGACCCTTGGCTCACCTTGCCGTGGCCCACGTGGATCATCAGGCAGGGGCCTGTGTGGAAATCAACCGGACGTCGGGGCCAAACTTTGAAACTCTCGAGCTCGGTCAAATCGAAGTCGATTTGGCTGATTTTTGGACGGATCGATTGCTCTCGCCGAGTTCTCGAAGTGCGACCGAAGAATCTGGTCCGAACCGTTCGATGAAGCTCACGTTGAAGTCGGGTTGAAGATTCGGGTTCCACGCCGACAGGCGCTCGCGCCGTCGTCGAGGGCGAACTCCTTGAGGTAGCGCCAGCTCGGCAGGTCGCTGAGCTCCTTGAGGAAGTCGGCCTCGGGGCCCACGAGGATGTCGCCGGCGCCGTTGGACGCCCAGGGCTCGGGGAGCTGGTAGAACTTTCGATCGGGGTCGCGGCGGAGCGCCGCGGGCAGCGACTCGCGCCACAGGACCACCGGGATCGCGGGGGGGCACCCCTCGACGTAGTCGCCGTAGGTGTAGCAGGAGAAGGAACTCCGCGTCAGGTCCTCGGCCTCGTGGCCGAAGTCCTCGATCTTCGACCCGTCGAAGCGCCGGATCTCGCAGAACGCGCCGCCGGCGTCGAGGACCTCGACGTTCCACCTACGATGCACGACGATTTTCGTTGTTGTTCCGGCGAAAATCTCTCGAAAGTCGTCGCGGCCGAGAGGGCGCTGGCGTCGACGCGTGCTCCTCGCGCTCCTTCTCCACGGCCGCGACGCAGCCCGCGCAGCTCCCGCAGTACCGAATCGCGTCCCGCGTGAAGAGCGCGGCGACGGGGTGGAGCTTGTCGGCGCCGAGCGCGAACCACTCGCGCTTGAGGTCCTTGAGGCAGTTGGCGAGTAGCATTTTCTTGCCCCCCCCCCGGCCACCCGTCACGAGGGGGTAGTAGAACTTGATGGCCTCGGCGAAATCGAGCCGGGTCCCGGCCTTGTGGTGCTCCTTGAGCCGCTCCAGAATGCTCTTCTTGAGCGCCTCCAGCCCATCAGCCGTGCGGAGGTCCATGGTCTTCGCGTCGGCGGCGTCGCGCTCGGCCTTGCGCTGCTCGCGCGCCTCCTTGGATCCGTCCATGCATCCTCGCGCGTCCGCGTCGCCGAAAACATTCTCGCCCGTGTAGCTCGGCGTCGCGCTCGCGGCGCGCCGCGGCCGCCCGGGGCGGCCGCCGCCTTCCTCGCGGCCGCCGCCGCCGCGCTCCGCGTCGCGGCCGCGGTCGGCCATGGCTGCTTGATGTGCTTGCTGCTGATGAACTGCTTGATGTGCTGCTTGTTGCCTGCGGGGCAGGTGAGTTTTGCGCGCCCGGGGCGCGACGCGGCGGCCCCCGGAGGAGCGCGCGAAGGTCTGGGGGCGGTCGTGGGGGCGCGCGGCGTCGGACGCGGCGCTGCGCCGACGGCGAGGTCGATGTGCTCTCGATCGATCGCGAGCCCGAGATCCTTGTGGCGATTGTGGCGGGCCTCTGGGCGTCTGTCCCGGCCGGCTCGACGACGCAGCCCGGCCGCATGATGACGAAGAGCGGCACGGCCGTCGCCGCCGCCGCGTCCACCTTCCGCGGGGGTTTTAGGGCGACAAGCGCCATGACAACGCGCTGGCTGCGACGACGCGCGTCGACGATTGGCTTCGGCATTGCCGGGTAAACGCAGTCCATCGACATGGAAGTGCAAACAATGTGTAAATCCAAACGAGGGATCTCGCCTCGAGATCCCTCGAGGCCATGAACACATAATACACATTCGACCATCACAGCTTGCAGAGTCGGGCTTCCTGTACGCCGTGCGCGTGCGGAGCTCCGCGTCCGCCCAGCCAATCGCTTCGCGCGCGCGAGAAGATCGATTGGCGGAGCGCGAACCCGACCGCTCGGCGGCTGCTGCTGGTTGGGGCTGCCAATCGTCGGCTGCCCGGCGGGCGAAAAAAGGGACGTCTGGCGGCGTCCACGGACAACTTCGCCGCGGCGGCTCCCGCAACGCTCTGGCGCGCCGTGGCCAGCACGCGTGCTGCCGGTTCGTCGTCGATCCCCGCGCGCTAGGCCGGCGGCGCCGCGCCCGCGGACGTGCTCACGCACTCCTAGCTCGTCCACGAGCCAGCCCCTCGACGACGCGTGCGGTCCGTCTTCTTCCTCCAGGGGCGCGACGACGAGACGGGCGACGGCACCGACGACGTCTGCGACAAACTCTACCGCGCCTACAAGTACACATGGCTCCAGACGACGCGCAGCATGGCCAAGTGCCCCTACGCCGCGTCCTTCAAGAGCCCCATCCTCCTCAAACACGAGCCCGACTGCGCCCTCATCGACGTCGACGAGCTCGACGAAGAGGACGGGTCGACTACGAGTCGCCGAGGAGCTGGCTCGTGTGGTCGCGTCGGGCCATGTTCCATTAAACCAGCAAATATGCGGCAAAGAGGGGTCTCCTGGGCCCCGCTTTCGGGCCAAGGCATCTCCCGCAGGAGCCGAGTTTACAAACGGCGTGATGAACTAGGGCGAACATGAATCTGAGGGCAGGCGCCGCAGCGCCGCCACGGATGCACCACGAGAAGTCGTAGCAGTAGTGGGGCCGGTGCTCGCGGTGCTCCACGCAGGCGACGTCGGAGTCCGCGCCGCCGAGGTCCAGGCGGTAGTAGCCCGTCGGGGCGTAGGGCTTGACGGTGTGGAGGCTCGTGCCGTGCTTTTCGATTTTGCGCGCGTCCGGGCGCCTCACCATCGACGCCTCCGCCGACCGCTCCGACGGCGACGGGATCGCGCGGCGATGCTTAACACGCCCACCTCGCATCCGCGCGTGAGATGCGATTCGTGCAGGCTTATGGTGCGAAACAACCAGCCGCGAAAACAGTCGGCCATCTCACGAAAATTACCTCGCTGCACCACTGGATGTTCGGCGACCATGGCCATTATTTTTTAAAGCGACAACATGCGTATAGTCGGGAGATATGACCATGCGAAAATGCCGGCACTCCTCCGCAACACTAGTGCTCTGGGCTTGGCCAATCGGTTGATTTTTTTGAGTTGGCCCAAGCCCAAAAGGACGGTACTGTGGCGGTGGCCGCAAGCTCATCGTCTTCGTCATCATCAGCCGAGGGGGCGGTATCGACAGTTTACTTTCCCCTTCGAGCTCCTCGGTTCCTCACCGCCTGGAGCAGGCGAAGACACGTCAGCAAGACGCGCCTCGTCTCAGGCATCCACGGCGTCCAGTGGCGAGTTCAAAAGCTCTTCAGGGTCGTCGGGGGGCACGATGGGATGGGCGCGCGTCATGCAGGCGCACTACGCCTCGTATCCCCGTCAAACTAGGAGCGTGGTGCACGTCGGGGCGCGCGAGAACGAGCAAGGAAGCCTGCACTGTGAAACTTCACATTCTCAGCGCACAGTCTGCCGGAGAGAGTTTAGCACAATCTGGAGAGCTTTGGCAGCGCTCGGCCAGCAACTCGAGCAAGCGCCGTCTCTCGCTGGGCTGCTCGGCTTCCTAGGCAGCGTCTCTCGCTGGGCTGCTCATCGACGATGCTCATCGCGGGCCTGCTCGTCATCGTGTCGCTGTCGCCGGTCCGCGGGCCGGGGCCGCGCGCGACGCGGCTCGAGGCCATGGCCGAGACGCTGGGGACGCGGGCGCGCATGGCGGTCTTGACCTGCGACGGCCACGAGGACGCGGCGCTCTCGGTGCGGACGCTGGCCCGGGCGAACGCGTCCGGCGCCGTCGAGGTCTGGCCGCTGCCGCCGGCGGACCACGGCAAGCGCTACAACCAGTTCAAGGCGCTCGTCTACGCCTTCACGCGCGCCGCCGCGGACCCGCGCGTGCGCTGGGCCGTCCCGAACGCCGGCGTCCGAACGGAACGACCCGGAGGACGCCGCTCGCTCCCAGGTCTGGGCCAACGACCACACGTTCCTCGTGCCGGAGAACCTCGCGTGCTACCTGAAGGCGCGCTACGACGCGTCGACGCCGCACTACGTCGGCACGCGCATGTGGGGCCCGTGCTGCGGCCTCTTCAACTCCGGCGCCGCGGGCTTCGCCGTGAGCCGGGCCAGCCTCGACCTGCTGGCGGCCCGCTGGGCCGCGCTCGCGGCGGACCCGGCCGCCGTCGACGACAAGTGCGGCCCGGACCGGCCCAAGGCCCACGTCGCGACGTGCCTCGAGAAGCTGGATTCTCGCGCGACGCCGCCGGACACGCGCGACGCGGCCGGCGCCGAGCGGTTTTTGGTCTACGGGCCCGTGCGCCTCGCGACGGGCGCGGTCGACCAGTGGCTCCTCTCGAAGAAGGCGAACATGAAGCCGCCGGAGCCCTTCGCCAAGGACGGCTCCGCCGTCTCGTCCGACGTCGTCTCCTTCCACTACGTCGCCGCGCCGGAGCACCGCCTCCTCCACGGCCTCCTCCACGGCGACGCGGCGCTCCTCGACGCGCCCGACGCCGCGGCGCAGCTCGCGCGCCGCTGGCCCGACGGCCGCGAGGAGCTCGGCGGCTACAGCGGGCCCTGGCCCAGGAATAGCCGGCCGAAGCAGGCCGCGATCCTCGCGCTCCTCCGGCGGCTCCGCGTCTGCGCCGCGCCGCCGGCCGCGCTGTAGTAGAAGTCACGAGTCGCTCCGCTGTAATATCTGCGACGTCGCGGCACGCAGGTCAGGGTTGCAGTCGATGCCCAGTCGATGCCGCAAGCGATGAGCTGCGCCTTAACTCTCTGAGAGCGTCTCTGATATCGGTTCCTCCCTAAGCGCAAGCTCCGCACGCGCGCCGCGCCGCCTCCCACCATGGCGCCGACCGGCGACAGCAAGAAGCCGCGCGGCGCGCGGCACAAGTCGAACACGCTCCACAAGAAGCGGCGCGAGCAGCGGTCCCTGCCCAAGACGAACAAGAAGACGGCGAAGAACCGCATCCGCGACATGGACCGGCGGCTGCGCAAGCTGAAGAGCCTCGACGTGGACCCGGCCCAGGTCGCGGCCCTCGAGGCCGAGCTCGCGGCGCTGCGCGAGTCCGAGACCGGCGCGGCGGAGTCGCGGCGCAACGTCGAGACGGAGAAGCGCTACGCGGAGCGGTACCGGAAGATCAAGTTCTTCGAGCGGCAGAAGGTCACGCGGCGGCTCAAGCAGCTGCGCAAGGAGCTCGCGGCGGCGCCGTCCGACGACCTCCGCGCCCGCGAGCGCGCGCTCGAGGACGACCTCCGCTACATCAAGCACTACCCCAAGGACCGGAAGTACGTGTCCCTCTTCGGCGGCCGCGCGCAGGACGACCGCACGCGCAAGCTCCGCGCGGACATGCGCGAGCGCGCCCTCGCCAACGCCCGCGCCGCGGAGCAGGCCAAGGCCGCCCGCGACTCGGACGACTCCGACTCGGACGACGCCGACTCCGACGCCGACTCGGACGACTCGAGCTCGAGCTCCGACGACTCGGACGGCGACGACGCGGCGGCCGCCGAGGCCGACTTCTTCGTCGCAGCATAATGACCGAGGGGTGGCTTGTCCGCGGTGGCTCGCGACTCGGACTGCGAGGCGCGACGCCGCGCGAAGGACGGTGTCAGACGACGGCCCTTCGTGGATGCCGACGCGACGTCTAAGCGCACGCCACCCGTATGCGTCCGAGCGTTCGCGCTGGCCAGCGTCGCGCGACGCGTCCAGCCGGCGAGGCCTCCGGCGCCGGGGCCGAGCCCATAGTGCAGCTCTCCGCCGGTGCAAACTTGAAAACTGCGCGCAGCCTAGAGCGCCGTCGACGAGCGACTTCGCGCCGCCGACGAGGGGAGCATGAGCGCCGACGAGGTCGCCAAGGCGTTCATCCCGCACTACTACAATCTGTTCGACACGAATCGCGAGGGCCTCGTGTCGCTGTTCCGCGAGACGTCGTCGCTGACCTTTGAGGGCGACGGGCCGAAAACGGGCGTCGCGCAGATCATGGAGAAGCTGCGGGGGCTGCCGCCGGCGCGCGACGGCGCGACGCGAAAGCTCGTTCGCTCCGCGCGCGCGCGCGCGGTCGCCGCCGCGCGGCCGTCGACCGTACCGCGCGCCCGCCGCGCAGGTCGCGCACCAGCCGCAGACCATCGAGTGCCAGCCGTCCGTGAGCCAGAACGCGATCCTCGTCTTCTGCACGGGCCAGATCATGGCGCGTCGCGCCGCGTCCGCTCTCGGGTTCGTCGCGCGCCGCGCTTCGCCGCGCGCGCGCCGCGACGCGCCCGCGCCCGCGCAGATCGAGCAGGGCAAGCCGCTCAAGTACAGTGAGGTCTTCCAGCTCGTCGCGTCCGCGCCGGGCCAGTACTACCTCAACAATGTCATGTTCCGATTTAACTACGCGTGAGCTCGCGCGTCGCCGCCCGACGCCGCGCCGCGCGTCCCCAGCAGTGCTCCCCCTCCCCGCGCGCGTAACGGCGCTTCGACCCGTGTTTCTTTGCTGCTGCCAACACCGAAATAGGTGCAGGTTTCCTGCTTCTCCAAATCCCCCCAACCCTCGCCAAAACCAATTGACGGTAAAAATGCCACAAGGTGCCGCGATGGCCTTTGCTGACAACCTCTCGTCTCTCGTCACAAGAAAAGGGCATCCACCGACCGCGACGCTGCGGTGCATGCGACGCAGCGGGCTCATCCCAATCTTCTCGATCATGTCCGCCTACGGCAGCACCTGCGCCGGCTGGCGCACGGCGTCCTGGAACGTCGCGGCGATCAACAACAACCCCTGGGAGTACTACATGGACCACCCGTCCCCCAAGTACCACGCCATCATGGAGGGCGTGCAGAAGTTCGTCGCCGCGCCCGGCGCCGACGACGTCGCCGTATCCGCGGTCTTCACGGAGGCCATGATGGCGGGCCTCGAGGCGGCGATGCTCGGCGCGGGCATCGACGCGGCCGCGGTCGAGGACACGAGGGCCTACTGGGCGTCGGACCTCAGGGACCGCAAGATCATGTCGGGCTTCCTCAAGGACGACGCCATGGGCGCGAAGCGGCTCTGCAGCATGCCGGACCGCGTGACGAACACCATCGGCCTCGCGGACGGCTCCGTCGCGTGCCGGCCGACGGTCATCAACATGTACGGCGGCGAGCTCGGCTCCGTCGAGGCCTGGTGGCCCCAGTGGCGCGCCTTCTTCTTCGAGGACAAAGTCGCCGTCGTCGACAAGAAGGCGGGCAAGGCCGAGAAGCTGCCCGCGCTCATGCTGTCGAAGATCCCGCGCGCCAAGTACCCGGCGCTCACCGAGGCCGAGGAGGCCATGTCCGTGCCGCTGCAGCTCGTGTGCTGCGCCGTCTTCGACGCGGTCCTCGTCCACATGATGAACAAGGTGTCGCCCGACGGGTCCTGGCTCGCGCTCAAGTCCGAGATCACCGCCGCGCTCTCCGAGGACAAGGTCGCGAAGACCGTCGCGTTTCTTGAATCGGGCTACGCGACGTCCGACGTCGTCTTCCTCCAGGAGTGCGGCAAGCGCTTCCACGGCGCCCTGCAGGCGTCCAAATTCGCCGCGACGCACGCCGTGCTCGCGCCGGCGGCGTCCGGCGCCTTCAAGCGCGACCAGGCGTCGCTTTTAATGCTCGCGAACGACGCGTTCGACGCGTCGACCGTCGAAGAGGTCACGGCGGCCGTCGAGGCCCGGCTCGACGACAAGTCGAAGAAGATGCTCGCCGACGGCGACGTCTTCGCGGTGACGGCGTCGACGAAGACGCCCGGCGCGCCGCCGAAGGTCCTCGTCGCGTCGTTCCACGGCGACACGAACGGGTTGGCGACGATTCCCGTGTTGGACGCGCTCGCGAAGACGTCCGCGGACCTCGGCCTCCCGCTGGTGTTCGGCCTGGACGCCAACGCGCACACGGCGGACCGCGCGAAGCCGGGCAAGAACCTCGGCTGGCCCGAGTTCGTCGCGGCCGTCGAAAAGACGGCGTCCCTCGCGCAGTGCCACGACTTGGGGCCCGACGGCAAGACGCCGCCGCCGTTGTCGACGTTCAACGCGCGGACCTACATCCAGCCCCAGCTCAACAAGGCCGTGCCCCTCGAGGACAAGGCGACGTCGAAGCTCACGGACCGCAACCCGAAGGACTACGTCGTCTTCGACAAGGCCGTCTTCAGCGCGGTCGACGTCGGCGTCGACAACACGGGCGACGCGGCGCGGTCCTACAGCGACGCGCCCTTCCCGACGCTCGCCTTCCCCTCGGACCACGGCGTCCTCCGCGCGCGCCGCCGGCGTTTCGAACCCTTTTTCTTTGCGAGAGGGATCGCCGCTCCTCGCAGGCGACGCTCGCGTTCGACCGATCTCCGTAGGCGACGCTCGCGTTCAACGGCGCGGCCAAGCCGAAGTCGCTCGCCGTGCCCCTCGTCGTCGCGGCCCTCGCGGCCCTCGCGGCCGTCGTCGTCCTGCGCCGGAAGTGAGCGCGCGGGGCGCGCGCGCCTTCCGAGCGGCGCCCTCCTTTTGCCTTCGCGCCAGCCCCCCGGGGGTCGAGCCGGGCTGATCGTCGCAGACGGCCTCAACGGACCAAGGGGCTGCCTTCGCGCGTCGCGAACACGAGCCTTAACGCGACTCGGTGCGCGCGGGTCGCTTGCTTGGGTGGCGCGACGTGGTGCGGGGCTAGCGGCCGTACTGCTGGGGCGGCGGGCCGCCCGGCCCGGGCGGCGGCGTGCGCGTCGGGAACGGGCGCTGCTGCTGCGGCGGCGGCGGCGCGCCCGGCGGCGCGCCGTAGCCCTGCGGCGGGGGCGCGCCGTAGCCCTGCTGCGGCGGCGGCGCGCCGTAGCCCGGCGGCGGCGGCGCGCCCGGGGGGCCCGGCGCGGCGCCGAAGGGCGGCGGCGCCTGCTGCTGCGGCGGCGGCGGCGCGCCGTAGGCGCCGCCGGGCGCCTGGCCGGGCTGGCCCGGCCAGGCGCCGCGGCCGTAGGCGTCGTAGGGCTCGGCGATCTGGGCGTTGGGCGTCGTGAGCGCGTCCTTGACCTTCGAGAACCAGCCCGTGACGCCGGAGGCCGCGCCGATCGCCGCGGACGCGGCGGACGCGCGGACGTCGCCGCCGCTGCCGCGGCGCGTGATCATCATCTGCTGCTGCCAGTAGAGCGTCGAGTCGCTCGGCTGGCCCTGGGGCGGGCCGCCGGGCGGGCCGCCGCCCTGGGGCGGCGCGCCCCAGGGCACGAGCGCGTCGCCGCGGCCCGGCGGCGCGCCGCCCTGCGGCGGCGGGCCGCCGCGGCCTGGCGGCGGCGGCGCGCCCCAGGGCGGCGGCGCCCCGCCGGGCGCGCCGCGCCCCGGCGGCGGCGGCGGCGCGTCCCAGGGGTTCGCCGGCGCGCGCTGGTCCTGGTTCTGCTTGCCGCGGAAGATGCGCCCGAAGAGCCCGGGCCCCTGGGGCTGGTCCTGGCCGGCCGGCGGCGCGCCGGGCGCCGCCCAGGGCGGCAGGTCGCTCCCGGCGCCCGGCGGCGCGCCCCAGGGCGGCGGCGCCTGCTGCGGCGGCGGCGGCGCGCCCCAGGGCGGCGCCTGGTCCTGCGGCGGCTCCTGCGGCGCCTCGCCGTAGGCCGCGGGCGCCTCGGGCGCCTCCGGCGCGGCCTCGGGCTCCGGCGCGGCGGCCTCGGCCTCGCCGCCCTCCGAGAAGCCGTACGTCGTCTCCTGGACGTAGGCCGCGTTGCCCTGGCCGTCGTCGTAGGCGTAGGCCGTCGTCGTCTCGCCGGCGACGTCCTCGGCCTCGGCGCCGTCGGCCTCGACGTCGTCCCCTTCGGCGACGGCCGTCGCGTTCGCCGGCTCCGCGACGACCTCGACCTCCTCGACGACC
The DNA here is from genome assembly GCF_000186865.1 of Aureococcus anophagefferens. Taxonomy (NCBI): domain Eukaryota; class Pelagophyceae; order Pelagomonadales; family Pelagomonadaceae; genus Aureococcus; species Aureococcus anophagefferens. Next base: position 1,402,014 of record NW_008705561.1, read on the forward strand.
TCGGCCTCGCCGTAGGTCGGCTCCGCGCCCCACGCCGGCTGCTGCTGCTGGTCGTAGTAGCCGCCGTACTGCTGCTGCTGGTCGTAGCCGTACTGTTGCGCCTGGTCGTACTGTTCATACTGTTGCGGGGGCGCCTGGTTGTTGTAGTCGTACTGCTGGCCGTAGCCCTGCGGCGGCGGCTGCCATCCGCCGGACGAGGCGCTCGCCGCGGCGATCACCGCGGCGCTCACGGCGCACGCTCTCAGCGACGGCCACATCGCGAGGCACTGCACTCGAGCGACTCGACCTCAAGCCGTCGAGATTTCGCAACCTTGCGCGAGGAACGCGCTGATAGGTCGGTTCCACGCGGCGGTCGACGCGTCGGCACGAGTATGTCCGCCCCTGACAACAATGTGGTCCCGCCAGCATCGCAAAGTGCCGCGACTGTCCCCGGGTAATGGTCCGGTTAGCGTTGGCAGGTGGTCCGATATGCGCGGGCGCCGAGCCGGATTGACGCCCATGTCGCCGCAACAAAATCAACAAAAACCGAGAAGCTGCTTCGAGGCGCTCTCTGTCGAGGCGCTCTCTGTGTGTGGCTGGTCCAGGAGCTTGGCACCGCGCGGCGGCCGTGGTCGGGCCTCGCGGCACCCGGGCGCCCGCGCCGTCCGCGCAGCGCGCACGATGAACGGCACGAACTTCATCAAGCAGGGCATCGAGGTCGTGTCCGAGGCCATCCAGGCCGACAAGGACGAGGACTACGAGCGCGCCCTCCAGCTCTACAAGCGGGCGCTCGAGGTCTTCATGACGGGCGTCAAGTACGAGAAGAACCCGGCGGCGCGCGCGACGATCCTCCAGCGCGTCGACGGCTACATGAAGCGCGCGGAGGATCTGAAGGACGTGCTCGAGAAGCAGCGGCAGGCCAAGGCGAACCCGCAGGGCTCCGCGGGCACGGGCACGAAGGACAAGAACGACAAGGAGGGCGACGACGACGAGACGTCCAAGCTCAAGGGCCAGCTCGCGTCGGCCATCGTGACGGAGAAGCCCAACGTCGCGTGGGCGGACGTCGCGGGCCTCGAGGGCGCCAAGGACGCGCTCAAGGAGGCCGTGATCCTGCCGCGCAAGTTCCCCCAGCTCTTCGTGGGCAAGCGCCAGCCCTGGCGGGGCATCCTGCTGTACGGCCCGCCGGGCACGGGCAAGTCCTTCCTCGCCAAGGCCGTGGCCACGGAGGCGGACGCGCAGTTCTTCGCGGTGTCGTCGAGCGACCTCGTGAGCAAGTGGCAGGGCGAGAGCGAGCGCCTCGTCAAGAATTTGTTCGAGATGGCGCGCCACGAGGAGCACGCCATCATCTTCATCGACGAGATCGACTCCATGTGCGGCAGTCGGAGCGAGGGCGAGAGCGACGCGACGCGGCGCATCAAGACGGAGTTCCTCGTGCAGATGCAGGGCGTGTCGACGCGCAAGGACGGGCTGCTCGTGCTCGGCGCGACGAACACCCCCTGGGAGCTCGACCCGGCGATCCGGCGCCGCTTCGAGAAGCGCATCTACATCCCGCTGCCCGAGGCCGCCGCGCGCGCGACGATGCTCCGGCTCCACCTCGGCGACACGCCGCACACGCTCCTCCCCGGCGACTTCGACCACCTCGCGACGCAGTGCGACGGCTTCTCGGGGTCGGACCTGAGCGTCATGGTCCGCGAGGCGCTCATGGAGCCGCTCCGCACGTGCCAGTCCGCGAAGCAGTTCCAGCCCGTCGAGTGCCCGGGGCCCGACGGCGCCGCGCAGACCATGCTCGTGCCCTGCACGGCCTACCCGTCCTGCGCCTACTGCCCCATCAACGTCTCCACGAAGACCATCGACCTCGCGGACTGCCTCAAGTGCGGCGCGAAGCGCATGACGCTCTACGACGTGCCCAGCGAGCAGCTCAAGGTCCCCGACGTCTCCGTCGAGGACTTCGAGCACATCGTCAACAAGTCCCGGAAGACCGTCGCCGAGGAGGAGCTCGACCAGTTCGTCGAGTGGACGCGCGAGTTCGGCCAGGAGGGCTAGCTCGCCCGCCGCCGCCGCGCGCTCCGCTCCCCGTCGTACACCATCGCTTTCGCTTCTTTAGCCCGTCTCCGAGTCGTCGTCGGCGAGCGCGATCTCCGCGGGGTCCGCGACCGGCGCCGCGTCGTCGTCGTCGTCGTCGTCGGCGAGCGCGATCTCCGCGGGGTCCGCGACCGGCGGCGCCGCGTCGTCGTCGTCGTCGAGGGCGATCTCCGCGGGGTCCGGCGGCGCGACGGCCGGCGCGGCCGGCGGCGCGGCGCAGGGCCGCGTCACGACGTGGGGCAGCCCGAGCATGTCGAGGAACGCGTCCGTCTGCGGGCTCGCCTGGGCAGGAAAAGGGTGATTCAAGTTCTCTTCAACATGAGTGTTCCGCGCGCGCGCGTTCCGGAAAAAGCATCCATGCTTCAAGACCGTTCCGAGAGATGATCGCTCGTCCAAAAATCAGCCGAAACGAGTGGAAAACGGCCGAGATCGGAGCCTTTGAAGTTGGGAATTTCGCACTCTTTTCCTGCCCCGGGGCTCGCCTCCCGGAGCGGGTTCCGCGGGTCCGGCGGCCCCGGCGGCGCGGGCACGAAGTCCTCGGGGATCTTCAGCGGCGCGTGGGCCGGCGCGCCCCAGGCCCCGCAGCGCGCCTCCGCCCTGGCCCGGGCCGCGGCGACGTCGCCCGGGCCCGGGCGGTCGAAGACGTCCGGGAGCTGCCGGCGCCGCGGCGGCGGGAGGCAGCCGCCGAGGGCGTGGGTCTTGGCGAGGACGGCGAGCCACTCGGCGTCGTACTCGAGCTCGACGGGCCCGTCGCAGGGCCGCTCCAAGACCAGCAGCTGGAGGAAGTCGCGCCGCGGCAGGCACTTGTCGAGCGCTAGAAACCGCGTCGCCGTGCCGTCGTCGTGGGGCACGAGGGCGGCGAACTTGACGTGGAGGTGCGCCGAGAACCAGTGGGTCGGCCGGAGCTGCTTGAGCAGCAGCTCGTTCGCGGGCGAGCCCAGGTCGTTGCGCGCGACCTCGTCGGCGAAATGCTTCTTGCGCCGCAGGAGCCGCCGCACGTCGCCGAACTGCTCCACGCCCCGGGGCCAGTCGTGGCTAATGAAGGCGTCGACTTCGCCGCGGCCCAGGAGCGCGAGGCGGAAGACGTCGACCTCGCGGACGTGGTACGCCGATCGGACGGCATCGCGCGCGTCGACGGCGTCGGCCGTGTTCTCGAAGTGGTCCCACCGGTGGTGCTTGCCGTTGTAGATGCCGCTCAGGCCCGAGATGCGCAGCCCGCCGACGCGCACGCTCCCCGCGGCGCCGAGGTAGTAGATCTTCGGCGCGACCCAGCCGCCGTAGAACAGGCTGCCGAGCTGGTTCGACGCCTCGTGGTTCCCGCCGACGAAGACCGTGAGGCAGGGCGCCTCGGCCTCGCCGCGGTAGTACTTGACGAAGGAGTTCATCTCGCGGTACTTGGCCGGCACGGCCAGCGCCTCGAAGTCCGCCTCGCTGCGCAGGCCCTGGAAGTCGCCGCAGCAGATGAGCAGGTCCACCTTGACGCCGCGCCGCCGCTCGACCTCGCGCAGCGCCGCGTAGATGTCGTCGAGGGCGCCGTGGCAGCAGCCCTCGATCATGACGTTGAGGTACGACGGCATGGTTTCGTGTGTTTGAGAATTAAGAGAGGCTCATCGGTCGCTCCTGCAACCACCTTCAACAAGCATTCAACGAGCCGAGCCGGAGAGGCCTCGAAAGAAGGTCCCCCGCAGCTTACGTCGCGCTCACAGGTAGTAGCGGGGCCCCGTCATCTTGACGCACATGATGAGCGCGCGGGGGAGATGGAAGAAGCCCATGTAGTTGCCGCCCTTGGCGGTGTGGCGGGGCGTGCCGTCGCGCTTGAGGTAGCCGTACCAGGACGCGTCGGTGGCGAAGTGGTCGTAGCAGTAGGCGTGGACCTTGCGGAGCCAGCCCCCCCAGCGGTCGTCGTCGCCCGTGAGCGTGTGCGCCATGACGAGCGCGATGAGCGCCTCCGTGCACGGCCACCACAGCTTGTCGTCGTTCGTGACCGTCGCGTCGACGAGGGGCCGGCCCTCGAGGTCCATCATGTAGAGCAACCCGCCGCCGTGGGCGTCGTCCCAGCCGCGCTCCAGCGACCCCTCGATGGCGTCGAGCGCGACGTTTTTGAGGGTTTCGTCGGGCACGACCTCGACCATCTGCAGCAGGAACCACGCCACCTCGATGGAATGGCCCGGAAGGAAGAGGCGCCCGGCGGGCGTCGCGTAGTCGACGCCGTCGGGCCCCGCCTGCTCGACGAGGATGCGCTTCGACGCGTCGTAGTGGCGCAGCACGTCCGCGCAGGCCTGGGCGATGCGCCGCTTGTGGCCCTCGCGCGTCTCCGCGTCGGCCGACAGATGGTAAAAATCGAGGCTGAGCGACGCGGCGCACATGACGTCCGCGAGCTTCGTGGCGTTGGACGGCGCCGCCGGCGGCCGGCCGCACTTCGACGGGTCCTCGATCCACTCCAACAAGGTCTCGAACATGGCCTCGGCCGACGCGAGGACCGCGGCCGCGTCCTCGCCGTGCGACCCGCCCTCGTCCTCGATGACCTTGAGCATGCGCCAGTAGCTCAGTTTTCCCTGGACGTAGAAGACGGCGGCGTAGGGCTTGCGCTGGAGGTGGAGCCGCTCCGAGCCGTCGCGCGACAGGGAGAAGAAGAGCAGGCCCTGGTCGTCCTTGGCCTTGTCCAGAAAGGCCGCGCCGAGCTCCGCGGCGCGGCGCCACTGGTCGCGCTCGCTCGCCTCGGGGAAGTCGCAGTAGAGCCGCGCCCACATGTAGAGCGCGCGGCCGTTGAGCCACATGTACTTCGTGTCGTCGTAGACCTCGCCGTGCTCGTCCAACGCGCTAAAGTAGCCGCCGTACTCCGTGTCCAGGGAGTGGTCGAGCCAAAAGGGCACGACGTTCTCGAACAGGTCCTTCTGCCACACGGCGCGCAGCTGCAGCAGGCTCTCGTCCATGGCGGCCATCTCCAGGCTCTCTCTGAAGGGCAGCCCCAGGCTCTGCGGCGAGTGCTAGGCTAGGAGAGATTACAGCTAGAGGGCCTCCCCCAGGGGGGTACACGGCACCAGGCCTTGCGGCACTGGGACTCCAAGCCTAGCCGCGACCGCCACGGGCGGCCGGGCTCTCTCTGGGCTGCCAAGCTCTGCGGCCGGGCTCTCTCTGTGCAACTCGGAGTTCAACATAGAGCTTCGCTGAAAAGGCGCATCGATCGACCTCTGCCAAATCCGAGCTGACGATGGACGCGGCAGCGACGCGCCTCAAGGCCGCGGCGGTCTGCGCCGGCGTCGCGGGCCTCTTCGCGCTGGCGAGCGAGGTCGCCCGGCGGCGGCGCAGGCCCGGCGCCCTCGACGCGCCGACGCCCCTGGACGTGCGCCTGGGCCTCACGACGCTGGCCGACGGCCGCAAGCCCCTGCGCTGGGCGTTCCTGAGCTGCGGGCGCGTGGCCCACGACTACGCGAACGCGCTGAAGTGCGTCGAGGGCGCCGTGCTCCACTGCGTGGCGACGCGCGCCGAGAAGGACCGCGGCCGCGCACAGGCGTTCGCCGCGCTCCACGGCTTCGCGACGACGGCGGGCACCTACGCGGCGGCCCTCGCCGACGAAGACGTCGACGTCGTCTACCTGTCGGCCATGCACAGCGACCGCGTCGCCCACGTCACCCAGATCCTCGAGGCGGGCAAGCACTGCGTCGTCGAGAAGCCCTTCGCGTGCAACCTCGCCGACGGCAAAAAAATCGTCGACCTCGCGCGGCGCAGGAAGGTCTTCGTCATGGAGGGCATGTGGACGCGCTGCTTCCCCGCCGTCGAGAAGGCGCGGGAGCTCGTGGACGCGGGCGCGATCGGCGCCGTGACCGCGGTGCTCTCGGACTTCGGCTTCGACGCCGCGGACTCGGGCAGCTATCCGGCGGACCCGAAGGACACGACGAGCGGCGACCCCATCTACCACAAGGCCATCGGCGGCGGGGCGCTGCTCTGGGCCGGGCCCTACCCCATCGCCGCGGGCTTCCTGCCCTTTGGGGCGACGAAGCCGAAGTCCGTCGCCGCCGCGGGAACGCTCGACCCGAACACGGGCGTGGACCTGTCCTGTTCTTTGTCGCTCACCTACGCCAATGCCGCGGGCGGCGCGCCGAGCGACCGGCCGGGGGCCTGCCCGCCGCGCGGCGCGACGGTGTCGCTCTACACGTCCATCGACGCGGAGACGGCCGAGACGACGACGTACGTCGGCCAAAAAGGACGCGTCGTCGTGCTGCCGCCGGCGCACTGCCCGACGAAGCTGCGGCTCGAGTTGAAGGCCGCGGGCCGGGGCAACGCGTCCGTCTCCGAGGTCGAGTACGCGTTCCCGGCGCCGTCGCGGCCCTTCGCGCCCGTCGCCGGCGGAGACGCGTGCTTCCACTACCCGAACAGCCACGGCTTCTGCTACGAGGCCGCGGCGGTCCAGCGCTGCGTCAACGCGGGGCTCACGGAGTGCCCCCAGTACACGCTCGACGAGACGCTCCTCGCGCTCGACCTCGCGGACCAGGCGAAGATGCACATGGCCGCCGCGTGAGAGACGGCAGGCGTAAACTTGACGTCAACTAAGAGGCAACATGACTTCCACGCCGCGGCGCCGACCTCTATCGATCTGTGGAAGTCGTCTCGGCGCCTCGCGCGCGACCGGCCAGCGAGGCAAAGCGATGGCCGCGCGCGGTGCAGTCGCGCTCCTCGGCGTCGCAGCGATGGCGCGCGCCGCGTTCTACCCGGCGGACGGTCCCGTCGCGACCCTGGACCCCTACAACTTCGACGCCTTCGTCGAGGCCGCGCCGCTGACCATCGTCGAGTTCTACGCGCCGTGGTGCGGCCACTGCCAGCAGGTCGCGCCCAGGTACCTCGCCGCCGCGGCGGCGCTGTCCGAGAAGCACGGCGGCCGCGTCGCGTTCGGCGCGATGGACGAGTCCGACGAGGACAACCGGCGGCTTCGCGCGGGCTCGGAGGACATGTACGACTTCAAGCACTACCCGGCGCTCGTCGTCTTCTACGGCAGGGAGGGCGGCCTGTCGATCGGGCGCCAGCTCCTCGCGAGCGACGGCCTGCACGGTCCGAAGAAGGACGCGCTCGGCCACACGTGGGACCGCTACTACGGCGGCACGGAGCGAGCGGAGCTCGAGTTCTGGGTCGAGGCGCTGCTCGACGGCAAGAACCCCATCGTCGAGGAGCGCACGGTGCTGAAGCCCGGGCTCTACCGGGACGACGCGAGGAACGACGGCCTCGTCGAGGAGCTCGACGCCGAGGGCCTCGCGTCGATCGCAAAGGGCGCGCGCGACGTCAACGCGGTCTGGGTCGTCAAGTTCTACAGCGACCGCTGCCCCCACTGCAAGACGCTCGTGCCGGAGATTATTTCCGCCGCGGAGAAGCTGCGCAAGTCCCTCGGGAAGACGCAGGTCCGCGTCGCGGCGATCAACGCGCGCGTCTTCTTCGAAGCGTCGGAGGAGCACGGCGTCACGGGCCTGCCCTGGGTCACGGGCTGGTACGACGGGCAGCGGCTCGAGGACATGGCGGGCCTGAGCGACGCCCAGTCCGTCGTGCGCTGGGGCACGCGCATGCACCAGACGAAGTGGAAAAGGAAAGCTGGCGACGCGCCGGAGGACGACGACGTGCCCGACGACGGCCTCACGCCGACGTGCCGCAACGCCGACATCTGCACCTGCTCCAACGACCCGCCGACGTGCCGCTGCGCGCCGTCGGCCTACAGCCGCGGCTGCTGCAACATGAACTGCGGCGACTGCGGGGACCTCTGCGCCGCGCTCTCGGGCAAGAAGAAGAAGAAGCCGAAGGAGCCGCCGGTGGTCGAGAAGAAGGACGCGGCGAAGAAGGAGCCGCCGGTCGTGGAGAAGTGGCCGGGCAAGTGGGAGAAGAAGGACGCGGTGGCCGTCGACGCGGCCGGCGGCGCGGCGGCGGCGCCCGCGGCCAACGGCACGGCGTGGCGCGAGGCGCTCGGCGCGCACACGTGGTTCTACCTCCACACCTTCGCGGCCAAGTACCCCGACGCGCCGACGGAGGCGGACAAGGTCGCCGCGCGCTGGCAGGTCGCGAGCCTCGCGCAGCACTACCCGTGCCACGTCTGCCGCGGCCACCTCCAGAAGAAGCTCCTGTCCAAGGCCCTCGGGCCCGTCGACGTCGACGGCCGCGAAAAGCTGTCGACGTGGATGTGCCGGCTCCACAACCTCGTCAACGCGGACCTCGGCAAGCCGGCGCACGCCTGCGGCATCCTCCAGCTCGACGCGATCTACCTCAAGGACTGCGGCGACTGCAAGGCCGGCTCGGCCTTTTCCTCGGGCGGCAAGGGCGAGGCCGCGGGCGAGCGGCCCTTCTTCGCCGCCGCCTACGCCGCGGACCCGGCGCTCTACGTCGGGGCGTACGGGTCGTCGTGACAGCGGGTGGGAGCGGCCACGTCGGGCTAATAGGGCTGTGTCGCCGCGAACCCGCAGGCCTGCGCCAGCCGGCTTCACCGGTCTCCAGACCCCCGGCGGCAGCCCGGGGCGACGCGGCAAAGATCGTCTCTCTGCCCACCTTCAGCGTCGATCGTCAATAGCAAAAATGAAGGCTGTTCAGTTCATCGCCCTCGCCCTCGGCGCCCTCTCCGCCGTCGTGCGTCGCAGCGTCCACTGCTGCAAGCTTTGGGGGAAAAAAATCGCGGCGAAAGCGGCCCGCGCGCCGCCGCACGGCCGAAATCGCTGCCGCGGCCAAATTGAGGCCCGCGCGCGAGCGGCGGGGCCGGCGGGGCGGCGCCCCGGCGCCGCGCCCGCCCGGCGAGAGACGACCTTCGCCGCGCGCGCCTCGATCGCGCGCACGAACCACGCCCGCGCGCGCGCGCGCCGCGCTTCACGGCCCCGTTTCCTCCGCAGGAGGCGTTCGCGCCCAAGTCGTCGTCGAGCGCCCTCATGGCCGCGCGATCCGGCGCCAACTCCGGCGTCTCGCAGCGCACCAAGGCGCTCGCCGCGTCGCCCAAGATGGAGGTCTGGTCCGAGAAGAACATCCGTTTCTCCCTCCTCGCCGGCATCGGCCTCCCCATCGTCGGCATCGTCACGCCCCCGGACAACGTCCTCTTCGCGGCGACCCTCCCCGTCGCGATCGCCGGCGTGTGGATCTTCATCTTCCTCGACCTCCTCAAGGCGGCGATCCCCGGCGACGAGGACTTCGACTTCGACGTCTAAACAGGCGGCCAGGCGGGCCGCCGCGCGTGTGACGCTCGTAGCGCGCGGGGTTCTAACATGTCCTCTCCCTGGATGCTGTGCCGGCGCGAGTGTGGGTGGCGCTTTCGGCGGAGTGCGAGCCGCAAGTCCCGGCGCGGCCGGCCGTTCTGGAGAGCGCGCGGCGGCGCCTGCGAGGGCTCGGTCGGACGGCGTAAGGCACGCCACGACAGACGCGCGAGCTGCGAGATCGGCCACGGCGGCACACTCTGGCGCACGTGGGTCCGTGGCCAGCGCGAGTGGTCCCGCGGAGCGCCGATCATGGGACCTCGCGAGTCCTACGTCACATCGCCTCAGCACACTCAGCCTCATCGACACTGAAATCTTGTTCGTTACCGCCCAACGCGAGGCATAGAGCAGCCCGTCGGCCGCGCGCGACCCGAGCCGCGGCGCGCCCCCGACGCGACCGCTGCCCGCCTCGATCGATCTCGCGACGTCGTGACGCTTGAAGCGCCGACAACACCAAGATGTTCAGCGGCTACAACAAGAACGAGCTGGACCAGATCCGCCTGGGAAACTGGCAGGAGGAGCTCGCGCTCAAGGAGACGACGGGCTTCAACCGGGGCCCGAAGCCCGGCGACAGCCAGTTCCGCGGGTCCTACGCCCAGCGCGTCATCGAGCACACGGAGCGCACGGAGCCCGCGGACTACAAATCGACGGCGCACGGCACGCACATCCACCCGTCCGAGTTCAAGACCTTCATCCCCCTGGCGAAGCACGGCAAGCGCGAGGCCATGCTCCAGCAGACCTTCCGCGAGGCCATCGACGAGGAGATCAAGGCCGAGGAGGCCGCCGACGAGAAGCTGCGGAACACGTTCTACCACGAGACGCTCTGCGCGGCGTCCTACACGCGGCCGCCCGTGGACGTCTACCTCGAGAACATGAAGAAGATCAAGCCCAAGAAGAGCGACTTCGAGGCCAAGGCCGCCGTCGGCGACTTCGAGGCCAAGTCCGTCTTCGACGACACCGCGACGACGATCTACGCGGACTCCGTGTCCAAGGGCGACAACCAGTTCCCCCTCACGGAGGACCGCTCCGTCTCCGGGCCCTTCGGCAAGACGACGCACTTCACCAACGACATCCACGACGCGCCCAAGGCCCACGCGGACCCGTCGCGCGACATGGACGGCGTCGAGTCCCTGGGCATGGAGCGCTCCTACTGCGCCGGCTCCTTCGACTGAGGGCGCCGCTAACATTCGGCCACATGGCTTTTGTCGTCGTTTCGAGGTCGCCCGGCCGCAGCGCATGTTTGGGTTAACATATCCCGCCGGCGGGATATGCTACGCGCGGTCCCGGGCGCCGGCGGTCGACGCGCGCGCGCCCTCGTCGACAAGGCGGACATCCTTTCGGGAGGTGGCGCGGGGCCGATGTTATGGTGCAGTCGGTGGGAGTGGAGGGCGGTCTGGGAGGTGGTCGACCGGCGCGGGTCCGCGAGGCGCGGGAGGCGCGGTCTCGGGCGACGATCGACCGGGCGCTCGCGCGGGCAAGGCGGCTCAGCCGTGGACGGACCACTTCTGGCTCGTCTTGCCGAAGAGGCAGGCCTCCATCTTGGAGCGGTATTTGAACTCCTGCGCGATGTGCTTCGGGCCGTTCCACGCGTCGTCTTTCTTCGTGAGGTACGCGCGGAACCAGGTGCCGGCGAGGTCGAGGGGCATCGTGAGGAGCGTGAGGAGGACGAACTGCGCCGTCGCGTACTTGCGGTGGAACGCGTCCCAGGCCGTGGGCGTGAGGCAGTCGTACGCGCGCATGGGCCGGCGGAGCACGTATTTGCGGAAGACGGCTTCCAGGCGGTGCGAGTTGAGGTGGTACATGAGGACGAGGAGGACCGTGACGAAGGCCGCGGGGTAGACGGCGGCGTAGCGGTAGACCTTGGACGAGAAGAGGACGGCCGCGGCGCCGAGGCGCGCGAGCGCGGGGACGTCGTCCTGGGGCACGCAGCTCGGGAAGCGGACGACGTTGCCGAGGAGGAGCCACGCGTGGACGAGCGTGAGGAAGAGGCAGAGGTCGAGGGGCACGAAGTGCGTCGTCGGCATCTCCATGAGGCGGCTCCGGTAGAGGTCGTAGTCGTCGTTGAGGCGGAACGTGAAGCCCGTCGTCTGCCCGAGCAGGATCTTGAGACCGAGGAGCGGGTCCGTGGCCGCGATCTTCAGGTAGTCCGGGTGGAGCTTGGCGTAGGACGCGATGTCGTTGGCGCTGACGAAGTAGTTCGTGAGGGCCTTGACGCGCACGGAGGACGTCCCGTACTGCGCCTCCTCCTCGGCGCGGTCCTTCTCGATCTGCGCCTTCATCTTCGCCGTGTCGCCGCCGAAGGGGGGCGCGACGGCGCCGGTCAGCAGCTTGGCGACCCAGCGCGCCTGGAGCTCGGAGAGCGACGGGATGTTCCCAAAGGCCGGGCGGATGAAGCCGACGAGGAAGAAGTTGTCGACGTCGGGGTGCACGCAGTGCTTGAGCGAGTTCCGCGGGTTCGCGACCTGCATCTTGAGGCCCTTGTCGAGGAATTCGATGTCGGGCGCGTAGCCGATGCACAACACGATGGCGTCGACGTCCTCGGCGACGCTCCCGTCCTCGAAGGTCACGCGCTTGCCCGCGCACGACGCGATCGGCGGCTTCGGGACGAGCCCGTAGCGCGCGACCGCGGAGCTCAGGCCCATGTTCTTCGTGCCGAACTGGGAGTTGATGTGGGTCCCCATGCACAGGTTGTTGGGTGCCGACGACGTCGCGGTACGAGCTCACGCCGCCCATCTGCCACGTCGCCGTCGCGAAGTGCGCCGCGCTCAGGTCGAGGTCGAAGGACGCCTCGGGCACCTGGTTCTTCGGGTCCGCGAGGTGCCAGTGGTACTTGTCGATGTGGTCCGTCTCGGGCATCTGCGGGCCCCGCGGCGTCATGTGGCCCGTGCGGCCGCGCGTCGCGACCCACGCCTTCGCCGCGACCTGGCTCACCTTGCAGGACACGTCGCTCCCGCTCTCGCCGCCGCCGACGACGATGACGCGCTTCCCCGCGAAGTCCTTGCTGCTCCGGAACTGGTGGCTGTGGAGCACGTCGCCGTCGAAGCCCTGCACGAACGACACGCTCTTGGCCTCGGGCGCGTGCGTGTGCGTCCCGCTGCAGCAGACGACCGCGCGGTACTTCTTGACGAAGGACTTGCCCTTCTTGAGGTCCGTGACCGTCACCTCCCAGGTCCCGTCGCCCAGCTTGGCGACGGCGTCGACCTTGTGCTCGTACTTGATGAGGTCGACGATGCCGAAGTGCTCCGTGAAGCGGCGCTGGTAGTCGCAGTACTCGCTCAGCGTGTAGTGGCCGCACTGGACGAGGCCGTCCTTGGGCGGGAAGCAGGCGTAGCTCGTGTAGATCTTCGACGACGTGTGGCAGGCGTCCTCGTAGTTGTCCCGCTTGTAGAGGCCGCCGGGCCCGTCCTGGATCTCGTAGCAGTCGACCTCGAGCCCGGCCTCGTGGAGCTCTTTCGTCGCGACGGTACCGGACGCGCCCGTGCCGATGACGCAGATGGGGAGGTCCATGGCGATGGCGCAGGGGGGGCGACGGCGTTAGCGGGTCGGCGGTAGACCGCGTCGGCGTCGGCGGATGTCGAGGTGCGTGGTTGTCGAGAGAAAATCTCAGGTTTTGTGGCAGTTTCCGATGCGAAGTGGCAAAAAGGCTCATGCTGTCTGCGCGACAGAGACTCGCGCGCGCAAGCGACGCCGAACTCTTTCGTATGATGGCTGACGAGGCCCAGTCGTCGATCAAGGAGCTCATCAAAACGTATCACGAGCGGCCGACGACGATTTACGTGCGCCTCCAGTGTCGATTCCACACATAGGGCCAGGGGCCCCCATAGGAATTAAGTAACTAACTATCTTGGCCGGCCGGAGTACGGCTAGGGAGCTATCCTGGGCCGCCAGTACGCCTAGGGAAGGCCGTGGTCGTCGAACCTCGGCAAAATTGGTCGCCTATATCAAATCATGTCAACATAAGCTCGTTATATGTCGAAAAAAGGCGATTTGGAGGTGTTTGGGGGGCAAAGAGATCGGGGAAACGTGGTAATTGAACTTCAACATTGCACTTCAAGTGCAAACTTTTTGATTCAACGGATCTCGGGTTATCTCACGAAAATATTTGGAATCGACACTGTGCGCCTCGTCCTTCTTTTCGTCGCAATCGCCTATAACTACCTCCTCTTCGGCAAGCAGCTCAACCCCACACGCGACCTCTACAAGGAGTCCGGCGAGAAGTTCGTGAGCCGCTGGAAGAATGTCGCGTTCGGCTTCCAGATCATTGTCGCGTTCGTCCCGCTTCTCGGAGTCGGGACCGTGGCGCCGTTCCTCGTCGCCCGGCGCGAGGCCGCGGACGAGGCGCGCAAACTCGTCTCGCCCGGCGCCGCGAGCTTTGGCTCGCGCGTCGCCCCCTACGTCGCGATTTTGTCGGTGGAGACGGCCATCGGCGTCGGCGTCGTCGGCGTCGGAATGTCCGTCGCGAACCTCGCGATGCGCCTCCGCTGCTTCTGGGCCATGCTCGGGCTGTCCCTGATGAACGTCGTCGTCCACGCGGCCTTCTTCTGCGCCGTGGCGCTCATCTTCGAGGACCTGTCGTGGCTGAGCGTGACGCACATCCTGACGGTCCTGGCCGAGGTGAAGGCGTCGGGCTACGCGATCACGCCCGCGTACATGAAAGCCCGCGGCAAGTGGTTCACCTACCTGTCGAGCCTGCGCTACGCCTACGACGCCGAGTGCCGCCTCTGCGCGGGCCAGTGGTACCCGGAGGCGATGGAGTTCCAGCGCGGCGCGGGCGAGCACTGGAACAACGCGCCCTTCGACTTCGGGATGCTCGCGCTCTTCTGGCTCTTCTGGGTCCTCTGCGCGCTCGCCCTGGCCCACCACCGCTTCGGCGCGCGGAACGACGACGAGGCCCCCGCGGGCTACGGCGCGCTCGACGACCGGACGAAGTCCCTCGCCTCGGTATTCGGACTCGGAGCCTGAGTCACTCGCCTCGCTACTCGGACCGCTCGCATTAAAACAAAACAACATGGTATTTAGCCTTCGTCGGACGACGCGCCCTCGTCGAAGTCCGCGGCGCCTTTCACCGAAACGCCGACCGCGTCGACGAGCGTCGGCGAGCCGACCGGCGACACGACCGTGCCTTCGACGACCGGCGCCGCCGCGCCGGGCCCGGCCCGCTTGAGGAGCTTGGCGCCGACGCGCGCGGCGTGCTTGTGCGCGACGCCCTCGGGCAGGTAGACGTGGGTCGCGAGGTGCTCCTCGTCCTGGAAGAGGGCCTCGGCGACCTTGCGCGGCGAGTGGCGGTCGGACTTGGCGGCGCTCTTGGGCCGCTTCGTCGGCGACAGCACGGAACGCTCCATGGGCTTGCGCGCCTTGCCCTGGGTCGTGTCCTGGACCCACTTCGCCGAGGCGATTTTCGCCTTGGCCTGGTTGACCTCGGCCTTCCAGGCCTGGGTCTCGTCGTGGGCCCAGACGACGAACGCGTCGACGGCGCCGCGCCACGCCTCGGACACGCGGCCCGTCGCGCGGTCGCCGACCTTGACCCAGAGGCGCCGCGGGTAGCCGTCGCGGTAGTCCGTCATGGGCGTCACGGCGCGGCCGAGCGTCGCCCGGGGCCCGTCGAGGTCCGCCGCGTGGGACACGACGACGTCGAGCGTGCTCGACGGCGAGATCTCGCGCTCGCGGACCTTCACGGACCCCCGGAGCTTCCAGAGCAGCTCGCCGCCGACGTCCTCGGGCACGGGCTGGGGCGGCGCCGCGGCCACGGTGCGGTGCGCGCACTTGACCTCGGCGAAGACGTACCTCGCGGTCTTCGGGAGCTTGAGGCGGACCGCGCGGACGAGCGTGACGTGCAGCACGTTCGGCGGCTGGAGCGCCAGCGCCCGGCGCCGCTCCTTGGCCTCCTCCGGCGACGCGCCCATCAGGCCCAGCTTCGCGGCCCACTGGGCCTCCTCCTCGAGGGGCAGCTCGCGCGGGTTCAGCCGCGGGTCGAAGACCCACTGTAGGCGGAGTTTCACCTTCTGGCGGACCTCCTCGCCGTCGCTGTCGCTCTCCTCCGCCGCGGCGTCGCGCTCCTTGCGGGCCTTGGCCATGCTCTGGTAGGCGCCCTTGGGCGTGTAGCGCTGCACGGACGACTTGCGCTGCGTCGGCGCCTGGGCAGCAAAAGGGTGCGAAATTCCCAACTTCAAAGGCTCCTATCTCGGTCGCTTTCCGCTCGTTTCGGCTGATTTTTGGACGAGCGATCATCTCTCGGAGCGCTCTCGAAGCGTGGGTGCTGTTTCCGAAACGCGCGCGCGCGGAACACTCACGTTGAAGCGACGTTGAATCACCCTTTTGCTGCCCTGGTCGGCGCGACGGCGACCTTGGACGGCCGGCGGAAGAAACTTTTCTGCACCTTCGTCGGCGCCGTCCGCGCCGTGGACCGGAACTCGCGGCCGTGGTAGGCCTCGCGCGCCGGGTGGGGAGACGTGGTGTGCTCCCAGGGCGGCTGCACGAGGAGCTCGCGCGACGACAGCGTCGGCTCCGCGAGCTCGCCCGACCACAAGTAGCGGTCGCTCGGCCGCTTCCGCTTCTGCTTCGTGGGCGCGCCGCCGAAGGCGCCCGTCGCCGCCGCGGCGGCGTGGAAGTGGGACCGGGACCGCGCGGACTGGGAGTGCAGGTCGGGGGATAGGGCGTCGGGCGACGTCGGAGAGACCGGCGACGGCGCGGAGCCCGGCCGCGCGGGCGGCGGCGGCTCGTCGAGGCCGAACCAGCCCTCGTGCGTCGCGCCGGCGCGCGCGTCGAGGACGTCGCCGAGCTTGACGAGGGCGACGCCCATGACCGCGTCCTTGTCGTCGTCGTCGCTGTTCGTGTCGTCGACGACTTCGACTCGTAACGCCGCGCGGCCCGCGGCGTCGAGCTTCACGGTCATGGCCTCGTCCCACTTGGGGTGGAGAACGTGCTTGAGCGTCTTGGACCGCGCGGCGTCGCCACCCGCGCGGAAGACGCACTTCGGCGCGCGCCGCTTCTGCTTGCGCCCGAGCTCGGGCTTCGGCGCCTCTCCGAAGACGTAGTCGCCCGGCGACACGCGGCAGTAGGGGTCCGCCGACGCCGCGACGTTGGGCACGAGCACGTCGGCCGCGTGGGGCCGCACGGCGGCCTCCAAAACGACGAAGTTGAGGCGGTTCGGCAGGCCCTTCAGGGTGGCCGTCGCGAAGGGGCTGCCCTTCTCGCGCTCCCACCACTTGTCCTCCTCCTCCTCCTCGGGCTGCGCCGCCGCGTCCGCCGCCTCCCGCTCGCGCCGCGCTTGCTCCGCGGCGGCCAGCGCCGCCGTGCGGCCCTTGTTGGACGGGCGGCCCGCGTCGTAGGTCCAGTGCGTCCAGACCTCGAGCGACCCGCGCTCGCCCTCGGGCGTCTTCTTCGCCGCGTTGAGCAGGCCGTCCTTCGTCGCCGCGAGCTGCAGGCTCGCGCGCCGCGCGACGCCCTCCTTGCCCGTGCGCTCGCGGCCGCCGAGCTCGAACCAGCGCCGCTCGGGCGGACCCGCGAGATCGCCGACGCGGACCTCCGCGCGGCCGAGGAAGTCGTAGTTCTTGTAGGCGCCCAGGAGGAAGCGGTCCTCGTCCTTGACCTCGAAGGTCACCACGGCATCCGCGTCGGCGGCGTCGAACTCGAAGCGCGCGTCGTCCCAGACGGGGTTCAGGTTCGATTTGACCGTCGCCGTCGTCACCGTCTCGCCGCCGAGGCTCACGGACACGAGGGGGTCGCTCTTCGGCGCGTCGAGGAGCGCCCAGTCCATGGCCTTGACCTCCTTGGCGCGCACGACGCGGACGACGAGGCAGTTGGGCCACTCGGCCTCGTCGGGTCGCAAATCGTCCTCGGGGATCGCCGCGACGAGCGACGGCTCGCGCGCCCAGTAGCAACAGACCCGAAACCGTAATTCGTCGTCGCCGATCCAGGCGTAGGTCGGCGCCTCGCCCCGGTCGCTCGCCCATGTTCCTTCCGCGTTTCCGATCTCCGTCGACGAGAGCAGCGTCTTTTCGCGGAGGGCTATCCTTAGCGGCGCGTCCTCGTCCTCGACGAAGAGCGCCACCTCCTCGTTCCACGCGAGCGCCGCCCCCAAAGTCTTCGTCTTCCGCGTGCTGTGGTCGCAGGCGACGACGGCGTAGCAGTTCGCTTTGCGCTTCCAGAGGGCGCCTGAGCCGAAATCAACCACTGTCCTGACCAAACTTCAAACCTCTCTAGAAGTCGATTCGGCTGATTTTTGGACGAATCGATCGCTCTCGTCGAGTTCTCGAAGCACAGCAGAAAGCCTCGCGTCGAAACCGTCGCTCACAGTGAAGTCGGGTTGAAGATTTGATTCCGGCCCGGGAGCGCGCCCTCGACGCGGCAGACGCGGACGCGGAGCTCGTTCCGCTTCCCCGGCGCGTCGCGGCCCGGCTGCGCGGCGGCCCAGGACGGCGGCAGCGCCGCGTTCGCGCGCCACAGGGCGGCGACGCGCACGCCGCCGTAGTCCTTGCCCTCGGGCCGCGTGCCGTCGAACTCCGCGAGCGAGAGCCACGCCTACGAAGCAGGGAGGTTTTCTGCCGTGCTTCGAGAACTCGACGAGAGCAAACGATTCGTCCAAAAATCAGCCTCGGTGACGATGTGTCATCTCGGTCAAACTCTCTCGAACATCGTCGCGGGACGCCGCGCCGCGCCTCCGCGCCGTCCGCGCGCTCCGCGGCGAACGCGTCCGCGAAGCCGAGCAGGTCCGACGACAGCACGTCCTTGTCCCGGAGCTCGAGGCAGACGGGCGCCGCGCCGTCGTCGACGCGCACCGTGAGGATCTCGTCCCAGACGGGGTCGCACCTACCAAGCGCGACGGGGGTCGGATTTCTTCACATCACATTCACGCGACAAAACACTCCCGTCGCTCGACGCTGGGTCGCACGTGTTGTAGACGACTTTGCTCTTGGCTTCCTCGCCGTCGCAGCGCAATATCGCAAAGGGGTCGCTGCTGTTCTCCGTGAGCAGGTTCCGGTCCAGGGCCCGCAGGTGCCGCGCGCGGCGGAGCGCGACGACGAGCTCGTTTTTGGTTTCGCCGGGCTCGCAGAGCGGGAGCTCCAGGAGTCGGCTCGGGTCGTGGACCCAGTGGAGCGTGAGCTGGATTTCCCCCAAGTCCTTGGAGGCGTCGCCCTTTTTGCCGAGGAGCTTGTACCAGCGCTTCGTCGGCCGGCGGTCCGCGAGGGGCGCGCAGGGGATGTCGGCGACGCCCATGAAGTCGTGCGACGACACGACGTCCTCGTCGAAGACGGTGCATTTGACGGACTCGTCGCCGCCGTCGAGCGGCAGCGCGAAGCGCTCGCCGTAGTAGGGGTCGAGGCAGCGCTTTTTCGTCGTCGACTTTTCTTTGGCGCCGCAGCACTCGAGGACGACGAAGGGGTCGCTCGAGTTCTTGCTGAGGAGGTTCACGTCCATGACCGGGAGGTTGCGGCACCGGTGCAGCGCGACGTGGAGCGCGTTCGGCCGCTCGCTCGGCACGTCGACGGCGAGGGCGACGGCGGGCGCGTCCTCGGGCTCCTCGGGGATTTCTTCCTTGTCCTTCTTGCCGCCGCCGAACCAGGACTTGCGCTTCTTTGGGGGGGCGGCATCGTCCTTCTTTTTGCTGCCGAAGAGGGTGAAGCGGCTCTTCCTCGGCGCGTCGTCCTTTGGTGGCTCATCGTCCGGTTCTTTCGCCGGCGGCGGCGGCCGCTTCGTGAACCGCCGCAGGAACGACATGCTCTCTAGATGGGCTGCCTCATAGCGCGGCGGTCTGGGCGCTTCATCTCCGGCCTGCGATCTTCTAGCCGAGGATCTTTTGTCCGTCCGGCCACATCTCAGGAGCAGCAAAAGATCGACTCGTCGAAGCTCGCGCCTCAATCTCAAGCTGTGCGCCTCGCCGCGTCCAATCCAAGACGCTGCGCGCGCTCACCCCGCATCCCCTCGCAGATCATGAAGTCTGCTATCCTCGCTCTTGCCATCTCCGGCGCCTCGGCGTACGTCGCGCCCCAGACCAAGGTCTCGGGCTCCGCGCTCGCCGCCACCAAGGACGAGGTCGTCGCGCTCGCCGAGGCGAACCCCGACTTCCTCGGCCAGGCCATCGGCTTCTGGTGCGTCTCGCCCCTCGACCCCGCCGCGGCCGCGCGCGCGCGGCTGCCGGGCCGCCGGGGCGCCGGGGCCGGCCGGCGCGGCGGCCGCCGGCCCGCGGAAGGCCGAGCTTTCCGCGGTCCGGCGGCCCG
>NW_008705561.1:1421576-1427973 GCF_000186865.1 Aureococcus anophagefferens
CCGGCCCCGATTCGCGCAGGGACCCGCTCGGCGCTTTGGACACGAACTTCTGGGGCCTCGGCAACGAGGGCACCATCGGCTACCTCCGCCACGCCGAGATCAAGCACGGCCGCGTCGCCATGGCCGCCTTCCTCGGCTACCTCGCGGGCTCGACGGAGCTCGTGTCCGGCCCGCACAAGATCCTCCCGTACCGCGGCTACGAGCCCGGCCTCACGCCCCCGGAGCAGTGGGACGCCATCCCCCTCTACGGCAAGCTCCAGATCATCGTCCTCGTCGGCATGCTCGAGTCCTACGGCGAGATCCTCGACCCCCACTACACGAACGGCGGCCTCCCCGGCTACTACCCCCCGATCAAGGGCAAGCGCCCCGAGCTCGTCTTCAACCTCTTCGACCCCTTCGGGTTCTTCGAGCAGGACTCCCCGGAGAAGAAGGCCCGCGGCCGCCTCGCCGAGATCAACAACGGCCGCCTCGCGATGCTCGGCATCTTCTCCATCCTCTCCGAGGCCGGCGCGCCGGGCTCCGTCCCCGCGCTCCAGGGCCTCATCCCCGCCTACGACGGCAACGTGATGATCCCCTTCTCCGGCGACTTCTCCATCTTCTCCTAGATGACCGGCCGCCCCGCGGCGGACGCCGCGGCCCGGCCCCGGCCGGCCGCGGCGCGAGCCGCGTGTTCCTCCTCTTCGAAAAAAACGACCCCCCGATGCTGCACGGAGCCGCCGAGTTCTAAGGTGCGCAGGCTAGCCGGCGGGGGGGCGCGGCGGCGCGCGGGGTGTGCGGGCGCTCGGTGTTCGCCTAGAGTGTTCGCCGTGCGCAGGCGCTATTGAATACTTCGTAGTAAGTACATGGCTGCGGCGCGGCGCGCTTGAATTTGACTCGAATTTAACTCGAAGCGGGCGCGCGCGCCGGCGCGACGCCCGCGCGCGACGCCGCGACGCGGCCTGACCCGAGTCTCGCTTCTAGGGGCCTTACGACGCGCGGCCCTACTTCTTCTTGCCGAAGAAGCCCATGAGGGACGTCTGGCCCTTCTTGAGCGGCTTCGCGGCCTTGGCCTTGGGCTTGGGCAGGCCCGGGGGCTTGGGCGCGGCGGGCGCGGCCTTCTTGGGCTTGGGCCCCGACGTCATCGTCAGCGACGACTTCGGCGCGTCCGGTTCGTCGTCGACGTCCTCCCAGACGTTCGTCGTGACGAAGTAGCCGTGCTCGTCGACGAAGGTCTTCTCCACGAGCTTCTTGCCCGGCTTCTTCTCCTCGACCTCGGGCTCCGCGGCGGCCTCGGGCTCGGCGACGGGCGCGGGCTCCGCGGACTCCGGCGCGGGCTCCGGCTCGTCCGGCGGCCCCGCGACCTCGTCGTCGTCGTCGTCCTCGTCGTCCATCTCGATGACGCGGCGCTTCTTCTTCGGCTCCGGCGCCTTGTCGGGGGACTTGGCCTTGGCGCCGCCGCCGGAGAAGAACGTGCCCATGTTCGGCGCGGGGCCCTTCTTCTTCGACGCCTTGGACGACGCCTTCTTCTTCGGCGCGCCGGACTTGGACCCGCCGCCGAAGAGGCCGCTCGGCAGCGCGCCGCCGTGGGCCTTGGCCTGCTCGTCCTTGGCGACCTTGGCCGCCTGGGCGCGCGCGGCTTTCTCGCCCGTCGGGTCGGCCCAGTCCTTCGCGGGGCCCACGGTCAGGCCCTCGAGGCGCACGGCCGCGTGCGCCGAGCTCCGGAAGGCGTCGCCCGCGGCGCCGTCGTCGGCCATGAGCCGCGCGCCCTCGGCGCGGTCCCAGTCCCACAAAGCGCCGAGCGCGGCGGCCTTCGCGGGCGCGACGGCGTACGTCGACCGGAAGGAGACGGCGTCCAGCTCCCCGGCGGCGCCCGCCGCGTCGCCCGACGCGCAGACGGCGACGACGCGCCCGGGCACGCCGGCGAAGCGCGCGCTCTTCCGCCGCTTCGATCCGCAGACGACGACGGTCTCGGCCACGTCGTCGTCGCCGCGGCCGCGCTTCAGCGAGTTCACGGCGGCGGCGACGGCCGTCCCGGCCTCGCCGGGGCAGGCCCGCGCCAGCGACGGGTAGGACACGTGCTCCAGGTTCGCGAAGCGCGCGGCCGCGACGGCCTCGGCCGTGAGCGCCGCGGGCGCGGCGAGCGTGCTCTTGCCAAAGGGCATGGCGGCGTTTTTTTTTTACTGTTTGACGACTGCGGCTCTCGGCGCGGCGCGGAGCGGTGGCGAGCGGGTCGTGGAGGCGGCGGGTGCGCCTGCCGCGGCCGTGGAGAGCGGCGCAGGTTTGAAGGCTGGGTGCTCGGACTCGACTGGTTTTACCTCGAATTTTGCCGCCGGGGGTGCGCGGCGAGGCCTGCGGCGAGGCCCCGCGCGCCCGCAACCGGCTCAGTCTTCAAAAATAACATATCCCGCCGGCGGGGTCTGTTATGTGCTTCCCTAGCCCGGCGGCCAGGCGAGCTCGCGGCCGCCGATGATGTGGAGGTGGAGGTGGAAGACGGTCTGGCACGCGTCCGCGCCGTCGTTGACGACCAGGCGGTAGCCCGCGTCGCCGAGCCCCGCGGCTGCGGCGACGGCGCCGACCTTGGACATGAGGTGGCCCAGCAGCGCGGCCTGGTCCGGGGACGCGTGGCGGAGCTGCGTGAGGCCCGAGCGGACCTTGGGGATGAGCAGCACGTGCGTCGGCGCGACGGGGTTGATGTCGCGGAAGGCGTAGCAGAGGTCGTCCTCGTAGACCTTGTCCGAGGGGATGTCGCCGGCTAAAATCTTGTCGAAGATCGTGGCGTCCGCGTCGTCGCGGAGTCCCGCGCCGAAGATGGAGGCCCACCGGCCCTTGGCGTCCCAGCCGTCGAGGGCGCCGCGCACCTCGCCCCGCACCCTGGCGCCGACGGCGTCCTCCGTCGACATGAAGTCGAACCATTTTTGGGTTTTCGGGCCGAGCGCGAAGGCGCGGCCGAAGAGCGGCAACATCTTCTCCGCGAAGAGCAGCGTCGGATAGAGCGCGCAGTCGCCGTGCGACGGCTCGCCGCCGAGGAGGTAGGGCCCGGCCTCGCCCACGTAGTCCTCGACGAGCAGCAGCTGCCGGCAGAACTCGTCCTGCGCCGCCGCGCGCGACGGGAACGCGCCGTAGGGCTGGCCCGCGGGCGTCGCCTTGTAGAGGCAGCCCTGGATGGGCGCGAGGTACGTGTCGTGGTGCCGCGCGAGGCGGTCCGCTAACAACGCCTCCACGGACCCGGCGGCGGGCGCGAAGTGGCCGCCGCCGGGGAACCGGCCGCCGAGGAACCGCGCGATCGTGTCCGACTCGGGCACGCACAGGCCCTCGTCGCGGCAGACGAGCGCGGGCATCTTGCCCTGCGGGTTCACGGCGAGGAACTCGTCGCTGCGCAGGCCGCCGAGCTCCATGGGGCTCACGATGGCCACGTCCGACGCCGGCACGTCCTTGTAGTAGAGGATCATGCGCACGCGCGCGCCGTTGTTGCTCACGGGCATGTCGTAGAGCGTGTAGGGCGCCGCGCTCATCGTCGCAGGTTTTCTGGCGCGGAGCGAGAGGGCCTGCGACGATGCGGCGAGGACGAGGAGGTGCGACAGGTGCATCAAGCGGTCGGCGACGGCGGCGGGCGCTCTGGCTGCCGCAGAGTCTGCCAGAGAGAGCGGCGGCACCACCGGCTGTGGCAACGCGCGGTGGCAGCGCCACACGGACCGCAATGATGCGCCTCCTCGTCGCCGCGTCGCTCGTGCTCTCGACGACGGCGCTGCCGGTCGTGGACCTGAAGAAGGACACCTACGAGACCGTCGCGTCGTCGACGGGCACGCCCTGGCTCGTCGAGGTCTACAGCGGCATGTGCGAGTCCTGCAAGGCCTACGAGAAGGTCTGGCACGCGCTCGAGACGAAGCTCGAGGGCCACGCGGGCTTCGGCCTCGGCCGCATCAACATGGACGACAATTTGGGTTCAGCGCTCGCGATGAAGTTCGACGACCTCCTCGCCGGCGGCATCCCCGCGGTGCTCTGGGTCGCCGACGCGGCCAAGCCCTACGCCTACACCATGGTCGACAAGGGCAACGCCAAGTCCGGCAAGGAGCTCTGGCAGGCGCTCAAGAAGGCCGCGCCCGAGGCCGCGACGATCATCGCGAAGAAGGAGCTCTAGGAGCGCGGCCCTTATTTTGCGCGCGAGTCCCTCGTCAGTAGCGCGAGCGGTAGCCGCCGCCGCCGCCGCCGCCGTTGTTGGGGCAGTCGCGCGACCAGTGGCCCGTCTGGCCGCACTTGAAGCACGCGTTGCCCCCCGTCTTGGCCGCGCCGCCGGAGCCGGAGTCGCCGCCGTAGCCGCCGGAGCCCCGCCGCCGGACTTGGCGTAGCCGTCGGGGCAGTCGCGCGCCCAGTGGCCCGTCTGGCCGCACTTGTAGCACTCGCCGCCGCCGCCGCCGCCGCCGCCGCCGCGCGCGGGCGCGGGCGCCGCGGTCGCGCCGTTGGGGCAGTCGCGGGACCAGTGGCCCGTCTGGCCGCATTTGTAGCACTCGCCGCCGCCGCCGCCGGACGCGGCCGGCGCGCGCGGCGCGGCCGGCGCGTTTCCGCCGCCCGCCTCGTCGCACCACTTGAAGAAGTTGCAGCCGGCGCACTTGTAGAACTTGCGGTTCGGGTTCCGCGCGCTTTGGGACGTGCGCACGGCGCATTGCCCCGCGCCGCAGGCGCAGTCCAGCGCCGGCGGCTCGCCCGGCGCCGCGGCCGGCTCCGCGTCGTAGTCCTCGTCGCGCAGGTCGTGCGCCACCGGCGGCGCCGGCCGCGGCTTCTTCGCCGCGGGCGCCGCGGGCGCCGCGTTCTCCTTGCAGTCGCGCGCCCAGTGGCCGACGAGGCCGCACTTGAAGCACGTGCTCGTGCTCTCGTAGACGTTCGGCGCCTTGGGCAGCGGCGGGCCCGCGTAGGACGGCGACGGGCCCGCGGGCTTCGGCGCGGGCTTGGGCGGGCCGCGCGGCGGCGGGGCGCCGCGCGGCGCCGCGGCCTGCAGGGGCCGCTTCTTCGTCGCCGCCGCGGCCTCGGCGGCCTCGAACTCCTCGGCGGCCGCCTCCTGCTGCGCCGCCATCTCGGCCATCATCTCCTCTTCGTCGTCGGGGTCGAGATCCCAGGGCTCATCCATGGCGAATCTCTTTTTCTGGGTTCGCGCGGCTGGCTTTGTGTTCGCGTGGCCAACGGCGCCGGGCGAGGCGACGGACTGAGCGGCGGATTGATCCCAAGGCAGGCGAAACATGGCCTCAATGATGGTTCAACAAAGCGCCTTCAATAACTAGTCCAACAAAATTAACCGCCCGGGCAGCTCTGCGGTCTGGTCCCAGGAGACGCTCCGCTCCGCCGCCATGGCATCCTACGTGCCCAAGTCCGTCACGAATCTGTGCCCGTCGGGCGCCCAGGTCGCCAACACGACGGGCATCTCCTACTTCAAGCCAGAAGAGGCGGCGCCCCAGGAGCCGGGCAAGTTCGGCAGCAAGAACACGCGCACGGGCGGCTACATCGACGCCTCGCTGGACCCGACGCAGGTGGACACGTCCGTCGGCGCCAAGGGCCTCGCGAGCGTCAAGGGCCGGGCCCAGGTCGCCGCGAACCAGCAGAAGAAGGCCGCGACGAAGGCGTACAAGGACACGAAGAAGGACGCGCAGAAGACGGTGAGCGAAGCACAGAACACACAAACGCACATGCCGACGCGATCGCACGTAGGTCACGGGCGCCGTCGACGGCGCGAAGTCGACCGTGTCGACCGCGGGGGACAAGGCCATCACCGCGGGCATGAAGCAGATGGGCTTCGTCAAGAAGAAGAGCAAGAAGGTCTAACACCCAAATCCCCTAGAGCCCGCCGGCGGGGGATGACGACGGGCGCGAGGAGCCCGTCGTCGGCGGCCGGCCGTCGCCCGGCGCCGCGGCCTTGCCCGGCTGCGCGGGCGCGGCGGGCGCGCCCGCCTTCATGAGCGCGGCGCCCTCCTCGTCGGCGTAGAGGGCGTCGAGGACGCCGTCCATGGCGAGCCAGCGCTCGATGGCGCGCTCCCGGTCCGCGTGGTCGAACTGGTCCAAGATCGCGCTGTCGAGCGCCGGGTCCCGGTCCGTGCCCGCGAGCG
The DNA here is from genome assembly GCF_000186865.1 of Aureococcus anophagefferens. Classification (NCBI taxonomy): domain Eukaryota; class Pelagophyceae; order Pelagomonadales; family Pelagomonadaceae; genus Aureococcus; species Aureococcus anophagefferens. The sequence continues at coordinate 1,427,648 of NW_008705561.1, forward strand.
CGTGCGCGGCGCCCGCGGGCCGCGGCGCCCCCCGCGCGCCCGGCGCGACGCGGAGCTGGACGCCGTGGGCCTCGACGGCGACGGCGTCGCGGAGCGACACCTCGAGCGGCGTCCGGTTCTCGCGCCACTTCGCGTGCGCGGACTGGACCTGGGCGATGTGCTTGCGCTCCATGTCGAGCATCTTGGAGAGCTTGCGGATCATGTCGCGGTAGGTGCCGTCGGCGTCGCGCCGGCCCGGGCCGCCCCGCGAGTTCGGCCGCGAGTTTTCCCGCGAGTCGCCGCCGGGCGCCGCGCCCGCGACGGCGGGCAGCGACGCGCCCGACGCC
>NW_008705561.1:1428143-1431934 GCF_000186865.1 Aureococcus anophagefferens
ACCTCGACCTCCAACTGGCGGCTCCGCTCGATCCACGCGGCCGCGCCGTCGTCCTTTTTTTCCTTTTCCTTCTCGAGCCTCGTTCTGCACGTCCAGCAGCCGCGCGCGGAACGCCGTGAGCATGTCGCGCTCCTGCTCGCGGACGAGCCGCATCGTCCGGTCCTGCACGAGGCCGACGTGCTTGACGATCTCGCTGTGGACGTCGCGGAGCTTGCAGATGTTCGGGTCCTCCTTCATCCACTCCGTCTTCTCCTTGCCTGCGAGGACGGCGCGTCGCGGCGCGCGGCGCGCGCCGGGCGGGGGGAACGCGGCCACGCGCGCAGCCCGTCGAGCTCGCCCGTGAGCTCCTCGAGGCGCATGCGGTAGACGCGCTCGCGCCGGATGAAGTTCTCCTGCCGCTCCTTGAGCTCGCCCTCGAGCTCCGCGACCTCGCGCGAGTTGTCGCGCGCCATGGCGCCGGTCCGAGGGGGGGACGGGCTGCTGGCAGCGTGCGGGGCCTTCACTGGCCCCCGGGGCGCACAGTAAAGATTCGTTGTGTGTGGTGAAGATCAACCACGAGGCATTTGAGTGTCGACGGGATCCGCAGGAGCGCGGGCTGCGACGCCCACACCAGCCGCTCCCCGCATCCTCGGTCGGCGACCTCGGCGCCCGGGACCGAGGCGAGGGCGCCGGGGCCGCGGACCTCGCCGCGTCCCCCGAGACCCGCGACCATGGGCTCCTTCTTCATCGACCCGAGCGACCTGTCGACGTCGTTCTACGGGAACTGCCAGCTCATGGAGCTCTTCATCGCCTACGCCTACCTGCTCTACATCGGCTGCAACATGATCTCCGACGGCGCGGAGCTGCTCATGCTGACGCCCTACAGCAAGCTCGTGGGGTCCTGCATTTTGCCCGTGCTCGGCGCGGTGCCCGACGGCGCGATCGTGCTGTTCTCGGGCGTGGGGAGCGACGCGCAGACGAGCCTCGACGTCGGCGTCGGCGCCCTGGCCGGGTCCACGGTCATGCTCATCACCATCCCCTGGGCGCTGGCCATCTACGGCGGCCGCGTGAACCTCGACGCGGACGGGCAGCCCAAGTACGCCGTGAGCAAGGGCACGCCGCGCCTGAGCGAGGGCAACCTCTGGAACTCGGGCGTGAGCGTCGGCGCGGGGTTCCCCGTCGTGCTCTACATGGGCTACTGGATGCTCGCGACGGCGCTGCCCTACGTCGTCGTCGAGATCGGCGCGCTCGTCGCGGAGAACGACCACGGCGGCATCCTGAACCAGCAGACCATCGACGACGACGAGGCGACGGAGCTGTCCCTCCAGGAGTCGCCGGCGGTGCTCGTCGGGCTGCTGATGACGCTCTTCGGCTTCGGCGCGTACCTCAAGTACCAGTACGACGCGGCCTACGGCGCCGAGAGCTCGTCCCCCTCGCTCGAGGAGAAGCAACGGCGGGCGACGGTGAACACGGTGCGGGGCGGCGTCGGTCTCGTCGCCGCCGTGCGGCCCATCCTCGACATGGAGGACGCGGAGCGCGCCGCGGGCGCGGCCGAGGCCGCGCCGCTCGCGCCGAACGGCAAGAACGAGATGCTCGAGAACGTGCTCCGGCCCTTCTTCTCCAAGTACGACACGGACAACAACGGGACGCTGGAGCTGTCCGAGCTGTCGCGCGTCTTCGAGGATCTGAACGAGCCCAAGAGCTCCGACGAGCTCGACGTGCTCTTCAAGAAGTACGACCGCGACGGCTCCGGGTCCATCTCCTTCGACGAGTTCTGCGTCGGCATGCGCGAGTACGTCCTATCGAAGCCCGCGTCCTACTCCATCCGCGCCGAGGCCGCCGCCGTCAAGTCGAAGCGCGCGGAGCTCGCGGCGTCGCTCGAGGAGCGCAAGGACGAGGAGGACCTCGAGGAGGACGACGAGGCGGAGGAGATCCCCGACGAGTTCGCCGAGGACAAGTTCAAGTCCGTCGAGGAGCAGCAGCGGTGCATCCAGAACGCGGCGCTGAAGCTCTGCGGCCTCGGCACGCTCGTCGTCTTGGTGTTCTCGGACCCCGTGACGGACGTGCTCACGGAGTTCGGCGACCGCACGGGCATCAACGCCTTCTACGTGGGCTTCGTCGTGGCGCCGTTGATCACGAACGGCTCGGAGCTGCTGGCCTCCTACACCTTCGCGCTGAAGAAGACGCAGAAGTCCATGGTCGTCGCCTACGAGCAGCTCCTGGGCGCGGCGGTCATGAACAACACGTACTGCCTCTTCATCTTCCTCATCCTCATCTACGCCCAGGGCCTCTACTGGGACTACACGGCCGAGGTCATCTCCATCCTCTGCGCGGAGCTGGCCATCTTCGCGGTCGTGACGACGATCAAAGTCCACACGGTCACGACCGCGTGCCTCGTCCTCTCCTTCTACCCGCTGACGATCCTCCTCGTCTGGATGCTCGAGGAGCTCGCGGGCATCTCCTAGGGACGCGCGCGACCGCCTCCCCGGGCAAGAACGCAAGAGCCCACGCGAGCGCGCCGCCGCGCGCCGCGCCGTCGATCCCCGAACCCCCTCCCCCGCCCCCGCATGTCCACTAACCGCTTACGACCCGCACGCCGCCGGGCAGGCCTGGAAGGCCCATCGGTCGTCCTCGCCCTTGACCGCGCAGCGCAGCCGGTCGCGCGCGACCCAGGCGCAGTCCTTGGACGGGCCGTTCTTCTTCGCCCAGGCCGCGTCGTCGTCCGCGTACGCGCCGACGAGGCACGCGTGCTGGCAGCTCTCGTAGCCGAAGGTGCCGTCCTCGCCGAGGGCGACGCAGCGGCTCGTCGCCGCCGCGGCCCAGGCGCAGTCCTTCCACGGCTGGTCCTTCTTCGCCCACGTGTTCGAGTCGCGATAGCCCTCGTAGAAGCAGCGCCGCGTCGCCGACGCGCAGGATTCGAAGGCCAGCGTCCCGTCCTCGCCGACGACCGACGCTCGGTTATAGTAGAAGCCGGAGACCCAGTCGCAGTCCTTCTCGCCGTGGCCGTTCTTGTGCCAGGACGCCGAGTCGCCGGCGCACTCGTAGGGGCACGTCCCGCACGTCTCCGGGCAGGCCTGCCAGGCCTGGGCCTCGTCGCCCTTGGCCGCGCAGCGGTCCTCGGGGAAGTTGGCGACCCAGGCGCAGTTCTTCGCCGGCGCGTGCTTCTTGTGCCACGCCTCGTCGTCGGCGCACGAGCCGGCCGTCGGCGCGGCCGTCGGGCTCGGCGCGGGCCTCGGCGACGGCGGCGCGGTGGCTGCGACGGGGCTCGCCGTCGGCGCGGCCGTCGGGCTCGGCGCGGGCCTCGGCGACGGGGCCGCGGTGGCCGCGACGGGGCTCGCCGTCGGCGCGGGCGCGGGCCTGGCCGTGGGCGACGCCGTCGTCGGGGTCGGCGTGGTCGGACTCGCCGTGGGCCGCGGCGTTGGCGCGAAGACGGGCGCGGCGGACGGATCGCCGGGCGCGGGCGTCGGCGCGGGCGTCGGTTCCGGCGACGGCGACGGCGTGGGACGCTTGCTGGGCTCGGCGGTTGGGTTTGCCGACGGCGCGTAGGATGGCCGGGCCGTCGGACGGGGCGCGGGCCGCGCCGTCGTCGGCTCGGCGGACGGCGGCGCCGTCGGCAGGTACGACGGCGCCGCGGACGGTCGCGGCGACGGCCGCGCCGTCGTCGGCGGCGACGAGGGCTGCGGTGACGTCGGTGATCGCGTCGGCAGACTCGTCGTCGGCCTCTTGGACGGCCGCGGCGTCGGCTCGCGCGTCGGCCGCGGCTCCGTCGGCGACGACGTCGGCCGCGGCGTCGGCGGCGGCGTCGGCGCCGG
>NW_008705561.1:1431984-1491224 GCF_000186865.1 Aureococcus anophagefferens
CTGAGGATCCCCACGTCGGCCGCGGCGTCGGCGGCGGCGTCGGCGCCGGCGTCGGTCGTTTCGACGGCGCCGGCGTCGCAAGCGGCGCGTCCCAGGTCACGGCGACCTTCTGCCCGGCGATGCAGTGCGCGCCGACGGAGCACGAGTAAAACACCGTCTCGCCCGGTCGCGCGGCCACCGCGACGCCCGTCGCCGCGCCGAGGTACGCGCCGCCGCCAAAGTCGCAGGCCTCGTAGGCGCTCTCCGAGGCCATCTCCCAGACGTCGTGGTGGCCCGTCCAGGAGAAGACGAGGTCCGCGTCGGCGCCCATCGTCGCCGTCTTGGGGTTCGCGGAGAACTGGGCGACCCAATCGAGCGTCGTCGTCGACGCCGCGGACAGCGACGTCGTCAGAGCCGCGACGAGCACACGCCGCGGAGCCATTGGCTTCAGCACCAGCGTCGTCGCTGTTGCGGGCTGCCTACGCGCGAAGTTCCGCGCATCGGCGCGGAGTCAGTTTAAGTCAACTGGTTTAAGTGAGGGATTCATGCACTACAAGTTGACGATGGTGCACGCGTCGGGGCAGCTCTGGAACGCCCAGGAGTCGTCCTCGCCCTTGACGGAGCACCGCGCCGGCGCGTCGTTCGCGACCCAGGCGCAGTCCTTGGACGGGCTGTTCTTCTTGGCCCACGCGTCGTCGTCGCCAGACTCCGAGTCGGCGTACTTGCCGATGAGGCACGCGGCCTGGCAGCTCTCGAACCCGTAGGAGCCGTCCTCGCCGATGGCGATGCAGCGGCTCATCGCCTCCGCTGCCCAGGCGCAATCCTTCCACGGCTGGTCCCTCTTCGCCCAGGTCTCGGAGTCGTCGTAGCCGTCGTAGTAGCAGCGACGCGTCGCCGACGGGCACGCCTCGTAGGCGAGGGACCCGTCCTCGCCGATGACCGACGCCCGGTTGTAGTAAAAACCCACGACCTACGGGTTTGTCCATCGGGTTTGTCCATCGGGTTTGTCCATCGGGTCGAGTCCATCGGGAATGAACGACGCGCCGGCGCTCGCCCACGCGCAATCCTTCGAGTCGTCGCCGTTCTTGTGCCACGTGTCCGAGTCGCCGCCGTCGGCGCAGTCGTAGGCGCACGTGCCGCAGGTCACCGGGCAGCTCTGCCACGCCTGGGAATCGTCGCCCTTCGCGCCGCAGCGGTCCTCCGGGAGGTTCGCGACCCAGGCGCAGTCCTTGGCCGGCGCGTTCTTTTTGTACCACGACTCGTCGTCGGCGCAGGAAACGGCCGCGGCCGTCGGGCTCGGCGCGGGGCCCGCCGTCGGCGCGGGCGCGGCGCCCGAAGCCGACTCCCAGGTGACGGCGACCTTCTGGCCGGCGGCGCAGTGCGAGCCGACGGAGCCTAAATTGTGGCGGTGGGTGTCGTTTCAGTCAGGACGCCGGCGCGCGAACAGCTGTAGTAGACCGTCTCGCCGGGCTGGGCGCTGACCTCGACGCCCGACGAACTGCCGAGGTTCGTGCCGCCGCTGAAGTCGCATTCCTCGTAGGAGAATTCGTCCGCCATGATCCACACGTCGTGGCCGCCGCTCCAGCTAAAGACCAGGTCGGCGTCGGCGTCCACGGTCGTCGTCTTCGGATCCGCGGAGAACTGGGCATTCCAGTCGATCGTCGTCGTCGACGCCGCGGACAGCGACGTTGCGAGAGCGGAGAGCACGATGCGACGAGCCATCTGAATCGACGACGGCAGCGGTGCACACGCTCTGAATCACACTTTTTAGGAAGGCTGCCCCTTGACTACCAAAAGCCGTTGTTTCCCCACGCTTGAAAATCGGGCTCCTCTAGGCTCCAAACGACCGCCTTGTCGTCATCGGCACTCTGGGTGGCCGATGGCCCGCTTCGCGCCGCCGCAGTCGAGCGACTTCAAGGTCAGCCGCACGCACGCCGAGGAGATGATCGAGCTCGGCCGGCAGGCCGAGTCGCGGTCGTCCATGGACGAGGCCCTGCGCTTCTACCAGCTGGCGCACAAGCACCAGCTCTCCTGGCTCGAGTCCGTGGCCCGCGGCGACGGGCGCGAGGTCATGGCCGACGAGGCGTCGCAGCCCCTGGGGTCGTCGCTGAGCGAGATCGCCAAGATCCGGCGCCGCCTGGAACGCGAGCTCGAGGGGAAGGGAGGGCCGCGGCAGAGCGTGAAGCCGAGCGAGTCGACGTTTCTCGACGAATACTCCTTTTTCTTGGCCCAGCGGTCCTGCCCGCCGCCGGCCTCGCCGCCGCCGCCGCCGCCGCCGCCGAAAGCGCGGGCCCCGGCGACGCGGGGCGCGGCGACCCGGCGGCCGCCGCGCGACCACGTCCGCGAGAACGTCGCCCGCGCGTCCCGGGCGCGGAAACCGCCGCCGCCTTCGTCGACGCGGTCGGCGAAGCACGCGAAACCGCCCTGGCTCGCGCCGTCGCGCACCGCGGCCGTGCCCGCGGTGACGGCGCGGCGGCCGCGGCGCCCCTGCGGCGACGCGAACGGCGCCGCTTCTTCCACCTCCAAGCGCCTCGACTTCGGCGCGCCGCCGCCGCCGCCGCGGCGCGTCGTCTCGCCCGACGGCGCCGCGGGCCGCGTCGAGCTCCTCGACGCGATCCTCGGCAGCTCGCCCGAGCGGCGGCGCCGCGGCGAGGCCGCGTCGCCGCTGTCGCCGCGCGCGGCCGCGCTGCGGCGGCGCGAGGAGCACGACGTCGGGCCCGGCAGCCTGCGCGCCCAGCTCGAGCAGAAGGAGGTGCAGATCGCCATGCTCACGAAGCAGCTCGAGGCCGCAGGGCAGTCCGCGATCACCGAGGTCGTGCCGCTCGCGGAGGCGAAACACCGGCTCCAGGCCGCGCTCGCCGTCATCGTCGGCGGCGACGGCGCGAGCAAGCGCCGCGCCAGCGAGCGCCAGCTCACGCAGGCCGAGGCCGAGGCGGAGATGGAGAAGTGGGACACGTTCATCACGCACCACCCGGAGCACGTCGAGGCGCAGCGCGCGGCCAGGGAGCGGTGGTGGGACGCGAACGGCGAGGCCTGCGCCGACGCCGCCCGGGCGCTCAAGACCTGCGTGCCGCCGGACGTCTTCGCGAGCGGCACGAGCCGCGAGCGGCTCGTCGCCGCGGGGCTGAGCGAGGCGCTCGCGCAGCGCGTCTACGAGCGGCCCGCGCTCTGGCTCCTGCGCGCCGAGGACGCCTTCGCGGCGCGGGTCCACGACGCGGACCTGCGGGGGAAGTTCGCGTTTGAGGACCTGGACCTCCGCGAGCTGCGGGCGCTGTACGGCCGCGTCCGCGACCTCGCGTTCGAGAACGACGCGGCGCGGCGCAAGGACGCCTGGCGCGACGGCCTGCTCGAGCGGCTCCAGAGCCGCGTCGCCGCGGACGACGCGGGGTCTCTGGACAAGCGCAAGCGGCGCCACGCGGCCTACCCGGCGGACGACGGCGAGGTCCTGGGTCCGTTCGACGCGGACGCGCCCGTCGTCGCCGTCGTCACGACCTACGACGTCGCCGAGGAGGAGGACGACGACGCCCGGTCCCTGGCGGAGATGATGGAGGCGGCGACGATGGGCGCCGAGGACGACGACGGCCGATTCCGGGGGAGCGACGGCGACTCCGCGGAGGGCGAGGCGCCGCCGCCGCCGCTGGACGCGCCGCGGGGCAAGCGCGGGTCGATCGTGTCCCTCGCCAAAGCCCAGCTCCGGCGGACGTCGTCCTTCGCCGACGGGCCCGCGGCGCGGTCCTTCGTGCTCCCGAAGAAGGAGACGACGGAGCGCGTGCGCGCGAAGCTCGCCGCGCGACCCGCGCGCGGCGGCGGCGACCTCATGGCGGACCTCAAGAAGACGCTCCGCCGCCGGTCGCTGACGCCGCCCTTCATCGACGACGACGACGACGACGACCCGCCGGAGCTCGCCGCGAAGCCGCCGCCGCGCGCGAAGCTCGCCGCGCCCGAGGCCGGCGAGAGCTTCCTCGCCGCGATCCGCCGGCGGGCGTCGGAGCGCGCGGACCGCGTCAGTGGCTAACGGCAGCGAGACGTAGACGCGCCACCCGAGATCGCAAACGTTGACTTCGCGAGCAGTTCAAGGTGCACTTTTAAACGGACGGGGCAGCCCGAACATTCCCGAAGCAAGCATGGGGCTCGCGTAAAACTGTACAAAGCAGCGTGCAGCTCCGTACAAAGCAATGGTCGTCGAGCCGCCGCCCTGGCTTGGAGCCGCGCAGAGCTGGCCGCGCGCGCCGCGCGACGGCGACGACGTCGCGGTCCCGCCACGCTGCCTCCTACGCAGCGCGCCCGGCGCCGCCGCGCGGGCGACGCACGCATTCCTCGGCGTACGCAGCCTCGCTGCGCTCTTGGAAACAAGCTCGCTAACGCGGCGGCGCGCGGCGGCGCTCGTGCGAGACGGTTCGCTCTGGTACGCCCTCGTTCGCGCCGCGCTCGCGCCCCACACCCCCGCGGACGGCGCGGGCGACGGCGTCCGCGTGGACTTCGTGCGCGCGGACGACGGCGGCGCCTGCGGCTCGCTCCGCGACGTCGCCGCCGCGACGTTCCTTGTCGACGTCGCCTTCGGCGGGCGCCTCGACGTCGCCCTCGCGGCGCTCGCCGCGACGCGGCGCTCGACGTACTGGTCGTCGTCGGCCTACCGACCGACGAGCGCTTCCATGATCGCGTTCGGCGACGCGGGCCGGGGCGCCGACGCGCGCGCGCTCTGCTGGGGCCCGGCCTACGACCCGCGGCCGGCGCCGACGGGACCGCGCGTGCTCCACTTCGCGCGCTGGCGCGGCGACGACGCGCTCTTCGTCGCCGGGCGCTGCGCCGGCGGCGGCGCCGCCGCGGCGCCCGTCGACTGGGCCGCCGCGCGCGCGCCCCGGTGGTTCCTGCAGCCGCTGCGCGAGGCGCTCGCCGGGGCCTCCGACGCGTACGGCGTCGTCGATCGGAACGACTGGACCTTCGGCGACTGCTGGCTCGAACGCGGCGCGCGCTGCCGATGCTCGAACCCGGCGCTCACGGCGTCCGAGGCGTCCCAGATCCGGGAGAACCTCGACTTCGACCTCTGCACGGAGTGCCCGAAGGCGCGCCGCCTCTTCGCGCTCGACGAGACCAAGGCGTCGGTGCGCGCCCGGGCCCACAAGAGCGAGAAGAAGCAGCAAATCAAGCAGCGGAAAGAAGGCAAGGGCCACCACGGGTCATCCGCGAGGCCCTATTCGCAGAAGCGGAAATAACAATTACTAGGGACGGATGCCGAAGTGGAGCAGGAGCCGCAGGGCCTCGTCCTCGGCGTCGCCGTCGCCGCCGTTGAGCTGGCCGAGGCTCGGCGCGGTCCCGAAGTCGCGCGTGAGCGCCTCGCCCGCGCCGACGGCCCGCGTCGCGACGAGGCAGAAGGCGTCGTCGTAGCGGGGATCCCGGACGAGCTTCGTGTTCGCGGTCGGCGCGTGCCGGAGCGCGTCGTGGACGGGCACGACGGCGACCGTCGGCGCCCCCTCGGCGTCGACGAGCGCGGCGCGCGCGAGCGCCTTGGAGAAGACCTCGGCGACCTCGAGCTCGCGGCGCCGCCGCGCCGTGCCCTCGGTCCGCGTCGGCTCCGTCACCAGGGGAATGAGCGCCTCGCGGCAGCGGCGGAACTCGAAGCCGCGCGCGCTCAGCATGGCACGGGCGGCGGTCTCCTTGCGGCAGCCCGCGAGCGCCGCGAGGCGGTAGGCCGCGCGGTCCACGGCCGGGTGGCATTTCAGCCCGAATTTCTTGTAGATCTCGAAGTCGTTGTCGCTGCCCGTCGCAAGCAGGCAGTCGAGCTCGCGGTCGCGGGCGTCCAGGTCGCCCGAGTCCGTGGCCCAGCCGCCGCCCGTCCAGCTCCGCACGTAGGCCGCGCGCGGGCCGCCGGCGCCGCGCGCCTCGATCGCCGCGCGGCACAGCGAGCCCGCCCAGTCGGCGTCGGCGTCGACGGCGAGCGCGAGCGCGTCCGGCACCGTCGCGACGACCTCGAGGCCGTCGATGTCGGCCGTCGCGCGCACGCCGTCGCCGTCGATGGCGAACTTGCCGCCGATGCCGGCCTCCTCGAGCCAGGCGTCGTAGTTGATCGCTGGCTCGGCGCAGGTCGACATGAAGCGCTTCGACGCGCGCTGCTGCATATGGGTGGTGGCGACGAGCGCATGGGCCACCGCGAGCAGGACCGCAAAGCGCATCATCGCAGTCGTGTCGATGATCGCAAGTGCGAAAAGCAACATCAACGAGGCTTCAAGTTCCCTCTGTCGAGGCCGTTACAGCCGCCATCGCCGCTCTCGACGCGTCACGTTACGCGCGCGCGCCGTCCCCGACGACGGAGCTCGCCGTCTCAGGCCGCGCCGCCCCGGCCCTTCTTCGGGAGGCCGAGCTCGCCGCGGACCCGGTCGCAGTTCATGCCCTTGCTCGCGCCGTCGAAGAGGGCCTCGAGGGTCTCGTCGAAGGCGTCCTCCTTGTCGTCGAGCTTGGCGTGGAGTTTGCAGACGGCCTTGATCTTGTTGTAGCTGAGGTCGAAGAGGTCGAGCACCGCCGGCAGGTCGCGGCACGACAAGGAGAACCCCGGGCTCACGACCGCGCGCGAGAGCCGGCGGAAGCGCTTGAAGTCGCCGTCGACGCGCTCCAGCTCCTCCACGAGCCCCGCGGCGTCGTGGACGTCGTCGGGCGCGGGCTCGCGCGCGGGCGTCGCCGGCGCGTCCGGCTCCGGCTCCGCGGCCGGCTCCGGCTCCGCGGCCGCGGGGAGCCGCGGCGGCGGCGGCGGCGGCGCGTCGTCGTCGACGGGCGGCGGCCCCGCCGACGCCACGGGGTCGCGCACGAGCACCATGACCTCGTGGCCCGTCTTCGTCGCGCGCTTCGTCGACGACGCGCGCCGCGACGCCGTCACGGGCGTGCCGACGTCCACCGCCGCGTGGCGCGGCTCGGGCGTGCGCGGCGCGTCGCGCGTCAGCGCCACCGTCGGCGCGCGGCTGCCCTCGTCCAAATCCTCGACGAAGACCTCGAGGTTCCGCTCGAGGCCCCCCGCGCGGTCGTACAGATCGTCGTCCCACGTGCCGCTGAGCCGCTTCGCGTTGTCCCGCGGCCGCCCCAGGTCCGACGTCGCGGGCGATATGGCCGGCACGTCCTCCTCCAGCCGCGCCTCGAGCTGGATCGTGTGCACGGAGCCGCCCAGGCCCTGGCGCTTGTCGATCTCGACGTCGAGGAGCACGCCGCCCGCGCGTGCGTCGTCGTAGTCGTCGTAGTCGTCGTACTCGGCGGCCTCCAGGGGGTCCTCGAGGTGGAGGGCGCAGGCCTGGGGCGCGCAGCAGAACAGGTCGAAGGCGTCCCACTCGAAGAAGAGGAACCGCGTCTTCGGCCGGGGCGGCGGCGTGTTCGGGTGCGCCCGCGCCCAGGCCGCCGCGTTGGCCTCGTTGCGCTGCTGGATCTGGCGCTGGGCCAGCCGCCGCGACTCCGCCATGACCTCGTCGTAGGACGACATGTTTCAGGGACCAGCAGCCCCCGGGGGGCGACGATCGGAGCACACCACCTCCAAACAGTTTGACTCAATTTTCATAATAGGGGGCAACGTCGCCAAGTTGAACACGAGAAAACGGGATCGATCGAGATGCGTTAGGTGGCGCGCCGCGTGAAGTGCAGCAGCACGACGGGCGCGGCCGTCGCGAGCTCGCTCGCGGCGAAGCCGTTCGCGGCCATGCCCGCGAGGAACGCGTCGACGCCGTCGTCGCCGTCGCGGACGTGGCGCCGCTCGACGGCGATGAGGACGTCGGAGGTCGGGCCCGCGAGCGCGTCGATGGCCTCGAGCAGTTGGATCCAGCAGTCGCCGTAGAGGGGCACGTAGACGCAGTCGCAGCAGAGGATCACGTCGACGGGCGCGCCGCCGAGGAGCTCGTCCCGGAGCTCGCGCGCCTTCTCCCGGGACCAGAAGAGCTCGCGGCAGTCGATGGTCTTCGCCGCCTCCGGCGCGAAGTTCGCCGCGACGTTGCGCTCGAGCAGGTCGACGAGCGACGCCTGCTCCGTGAGCGCGACAGGCGCTGCGCCGAGGCGCGCGCAGACCATGCCCGGCACGCCCAGCCCGGCGCCGAGCTCGACGACGCTCCGGCCCGCGACGCTCACGGGCGCGCCGGGCGCCAGCAGCGCGCGGTCGACGAGGCGCGCGGCCGCGCGCCAGAGCACGGTCCCCGCCCAACTCGCGCCGCTGAAGACGGGCTCGATCGTGTCCGGCGTCATCTTGAGGGTGAGCTCGAGCGGCTTCGCCAGCTCGGCGCCGTCGCGCTCCATGCGGATCGTGAGCGACGATTGGCAGATCGCCGCGCCCAGCGCGTCCGTCGACTCGGCGCCCTCGACGACGATGTAGTCCGTCTCCATGGGCTCCACCGTCGTGGCGACCTCGATGCCGAGCGTCGACATCGTGCGACACGCGCTGCTGCGATCGTCCGGCTGCCTTGGACTGCTGGTCGCGAACGTCGGCGGCTGGTCGTGCCCACTCTAAGAGGCTCTATCGCTTATTTGCCGCAAGCCTTATTGCCTGTTCAACAAACAGCGTCAAGATCGGTACCCAGAGTTGGAGGACGAGGGGTGAGGCAGCCTCTGTAGTCGTCGTCGGCCGCCGGTCCCGTGCCTCGGGTCGGCCGCGGGGGTGTCCGGGGCGGTGCGCGCCGCGACGGTGCGGCGGCGCCGGTGCGCGCGACCATGGTCGAGAGCGGGAACTGGCCCATCCGGGAGGAGAAGGTCTGCTTCGGCGGTTTGAAAATCCGCAAGCTCGGGAACATCTACATCCTGGCCGAGTGGAGCCGGAGCGACGGGAAGAAGCGGCGCCTCGTGCTGGGCCCCTACTGGCACTTTCTGATCATCACGCTGTGCGTGGTGACGTCCGTGAGCCTCATGATCTACGTCTGGGTGATCCCGCAGGACGAGAAGCTCGAGCGCATCATCGGGCTGAGCCTGACGATCCTGGCGGTGACGAGCCTGCTGTGCACGGCGCTCAACGACCCGGGCATCTTCCCCCGCTATAGCAAGCCCCTCGCGCAGAACTGGACCTACAGCGAGTACGCGCAGAGCTACCGACCGCCGGGCGTCATCTACTGCCAGCAGTGCCAGGTGCTCATCGAGGAGTACAACCACTTCTGCCCCTGGTCCGGCATCGTCATCGGCAAGGGCAACGAGGCCTACTTCCAGGTCTTCATCTCCGCCATCGTCGTCGCGCTGCTCTACGACGTCGTCATCGTCGCGCTGTCGCTGCACGACATCGGCTTCTGAGCGCGGGCTCCCTCGATCGACACCTGCCGCTCCCGCGGTCTAAACTCCAAAAATCTACCTACTTCTTCGCGCGGAGGGCGACGAGCGCCGCGGTCGCGAGGACCGCGTAGGCCGCGAGCGCGACCGTGAGGAGCGGCGGCCCCGGCGCCGGCGGCGCCGCGCGCCGGGGCGTCGGCGGCGCGGCGTACTTGGACGCGACGCAGGGCGCCGTCGGCGGGTAGTAGCCGAGCTCCTTCTCCAGGTCCGCGTAGGCCCAGACGGCCTTGTCGTCGACGTAGAACTGGGCCCAGGGCTTGCCGAAGGCGAGCTCGTCGTACTCGACGCCCGCCTTGCGCAGGGACTCCATGGTCACGGCGCCGACGTCGGCGACGATGGCGCCGACGTTGCCGGAGTGCGTCCGCATGCGGCGCGCCGTGTGGAGGATAATGTAGTGGCCCATGGCCTTGAGGTGCTTCAGCATGGCCACGGCCCGGGGGATGGGCTCGCAGGTGGCGTAGTCGCCCTTGACGCGCGGCGCCGTGAAGAGCGTGCTGTCGAGGTCGAAGCAGACGCGGTACGCCTCGGGCGACGGCCACGCGCGGCAAAAGTCGACGAGCTGCGCGGGCGTCCCGAGCACGTGCATGCAGTCGCGGTCGAGCACGAGCGCCTCGAAGCGCTCGCCGTCGTCGAGCATGGCCTTGATGACGCCCGACGTGTAGAACTCGCCCTTCATGTCCTGGCTCAGCTGCGTCTCGCCCCTGTCGATGATGACGCCGCAGTAGTGCAGCAGCCGCTCGCCGTCGCGGAAGCAGTAGCAGCCCGTGTTCGCCCAGTCGGAGATCTTCACCTTCTCCTTGATGCCCGTGATCTCCTTGCCGTCGGCGCCGAGCGTGACGTAGCTGTACATGGGCTTGGGCTGCGTGTCTTCGAAGCAAAACGAGCCGCCGGCCGCGTCGGCGATCGCGCGGTACGCGGACACGATGTCCGCCGTGTAGAACGTGTCGCCGTCGACGAGCATGCAGGGCCGCTTCCGCAGCCGGGCGTCGAGGCCCTCGAGGCCGAAGCGCACCGTCTCGGCCGCGCCGAGCGTCGGCCGCGGCAGCTCGACGAGCACCGTTCCCGGCACGCGCTCGACGACCATCTCCATGAGCTCGCGCATGTCGAGAAACTTGGGGTTGTAGACGACGACGAGCGTGTCCTTCGGGCCGAGCTTCAGGTTGTCGACGACCCAGAGGATCATCTCCTTGCCCAGGACCTTCACGAACGGCTTCGGGTACTTGTAGCCCTCCTTCTGGAAGCGCGACCCGATGCCGCCGAGCGGGATCATCACGTTCATGCCGTCGGCCATGGTGGCGCGAACCGCGGCGCGGTGGTTGCGCTACGCGACGACCGCGAAGGCGGCGGCGACGCCGGCCGGCGCTGGAGGCCGGGCTGTTTTTTGGCAGAGCTCGCCGCGGAGAGCGCCGCCGCAGCCCGCCGCGCCGCCCCGCGCCGCCGCCGCGCCGCCCCGCTCCGCCGAAGGCGCGCGAACGACCGCGGCGCCGCGCCCGCGAACCGAGCGACGGCCGCGCCATGTCCATGCGCGACCCGCTGTCGCTGCGGAGCTGCTCCCAGGACACGGTCATCGAGGATGTCATCGAGCTCATCGCGCCGGTGCCCGGCGCCGTGAAGCGCCACTTCGACCTCATCCACGAGCTCGACGGCGTCGCGTCCAAGGAGCTCGGCGAGCTCGAGAAGGCCGAGGCCGCGGTCGCGAAGAAGGTCGGCGACAAGCTCGAGAAGACGAAGGACGCCAAGGACCTCGGGAGCTGCGCGCCGCCGGCCAAGGAGTTCGCCGCGCTCGCGGAGAAGCGGCGGCGCGTCGACGCGCTGAGCGACGAGAAGCTCGCCGTCGCCGCGCAGACGGAGGCGCTCGTGAGCCGCCACATCGACGTCATCAACGGCGAGCTCGCGGCGCTGTCGGAGCACCTGCACGCGACGGGCGAGTTCGAGGCCGTGGGCGCCGCGCGGCCCGGCGACGAGGTCGCCATCCGCCTCGACGACTACGACAAGGACGCCTGGATTTTGGCGCGCGTCGTCCGATACAAGGCAGAGGTCGCGCGCTACGACGTCGCGGACGCGGACGACGACCGCAAGGTCTACGAGCTCAGCGAGTCGCGCGTCGTGCCGCTGACGGACAGCGGCCGCGGCGTGCCCCAGGCCCACGTCCTCACGGGCGTCGTCTCCTGCCTCGCGACGATCGTCGACGGCGAGGCCGCGAACCGCCTCCAGAAGGGCGACGAGGTCTTCGCGGTCTACCCGGACACGACGTCTTTCTACCACGCCGTCGTCTCCATGCCCGCGCGGCGCGCGGGCGCGGGCAACGCCGTCTGCCACTGCCAGTTCCAGGACGACCAGGACGAGACGGGCATGAACCCGGACCGCGCCGTGCCCCTCAAGTACATCATGCGCTCGCTCGTCTAAGTGAAATTGTGTCTCGTGTTGTCGTTCGTTGCGGCGACAGCGGCGAACGGTCGCACGGGGCGCGGCGATCTCCGGGCATCGCTTCATGTTGAAGTTTGAGGCCTTCCGATCGGATGCTGCGAAGAGTCAGCCCGTCACCTCGGCGAGATGGCCCGCATCTTTTGGGCGCTAGTTGCGCTGCCGCTGGCGACGCAATCAATCCAGATGCCGACGCGTCGACGCAGCCCGCCAGCTCGAGCGGTGGCCGACGCGGCTGCAGAGATTGCCGCAACTCCCGTCGACGCGCTGGTGCTGAAAAGCGGCAGGATGAATGGTGCGATCCTCGGCGCCGTCGCCGTGTCCTCGGCAGTCGCGCTGTTGCACAACGACGCGCTCGAGTACGCGAACCTCTACGAGACGCACCGGCTCACGGCCGCGACGGCCGCCGACGTCCTGCGGCGGTTCCCGACGGACTGGCTAAGTTGGTACGACGAGGCGGCGCTCGCGCGGCCCGTGCTCGTGAAAGCGCTGACCTCCGCCTACTGCTACTTCGTCGGCGACCTGCTCGCCCAGGGCCTGCGCATGGAGGAGCGCGACGTCGAGCGGCTGGACCTCGCGCGCGCCGCGAGGAGCTCCGCGGCCGGTTTCGTCGGACACGGCCCGGTCGCCCACTACTGGCTGGGGTACATGGATTCGCTGGACATCGGCGTGCTGCCGAAGATCCTGCTCGACCAGGGCCCCATGTCCATCGTCTACAACACGCGCGGCGCCGGCGTCTCTTTCCGCGTCCGCGCCGCAACCCCCGCGCGCAGGCTCTACACGTCGCTCATCGGCGCGTTCGCGCTGCGGAGCCCGCGGGCGATCCTCGACGACGTCAACAGCACCTGGCTGCCCGGCATGCAAGTGAGCCTCCGATTCTGGCCGGTCGTGCACACCGTGACCTTCTCCGCGCTCATCCCCTCGGAGCTCAAACTGCTCTGGGTGGACGCGTGCGAGATCATCTGGATCGCCATCCTCTCCCAGGTCAACAACGACGAGGAACCTAAGAGCTAGCCGGTATCGAGCAGCGCCGTCTCCACGTCCGCGGCCGTGCAGCGCGGGCGGACGACGTCGCCGCGGACGACGACGGCGAACTTGATGGACCAGAGGACGCGCTTCAGGCCGCGGCGCGCGGGCAGGCCCGCGTCCCGCGCGGCGTCGAGGAGCTCGACGTTCCAGAGCGCCTTGAACTTGCGCGGCAGCGTCGCGAGGGGCATGCCGCCGTCGCCGTGCTCCGAGGCCGCGGCCGCGCAGCGCGCGCCGAAGGTCGCCACGGCCGCGTCGGCGGGCGCGCCGCCGCCGTAGGCCGCGCCCGCGAGCGCGCGCAGCAGCAGCGGCACGCGCCGCGTCGCCTTGCGATCGTCCGCCGACGGGCGCAGGTCCGGGTCCAGGCGCCGGAGGAGGTAGTCGCGCGCGGCCTGCGCGGCGCCGACGCCGCCGCCGCCGCCGCCGCCGGCGTCCGGGTGCGCGCGCCGCGCCGCGGTCCGGAAGGCGGCGCGGATCGCGTCGGCGCCCGCGTCGTCGGCGACGCCCAGGAGGTCCCGGCAGCGCGCGGCCTCCGCCGGGTCCGCGCGGAGCCGGAGGAACGCCGCGAGGCGCGGGTAGCCCGCGGCGTCGGCCTCGTCCGACGCGCGCGGGGGCCCCGCGTCCGTCGCGCCGAGGCCCACGAGGTGCGCGCAGAGCCGGTCGTGGCCCAGCCACGCGGCCTTGTGGAGCGGCGCGTGGCCATGCGCGTTCCTCGCGGAGACGACGGCGGCGCGCCCGAGCCGCGCCTCGAGCCAACGCGCGAGCGGCAGGAGGTCGGCGCCGCCGGGCCCGGCGACGTCCCGCGGCGCGATGGCGAGCCAGTGGGGCAGCGCGCAGCCGACGTCGTTGACCTGCGCAACGTCGGCGCCGTGGCCGTCGACGAGCGCCTCGGCGGTCTCGAGCTCGTTGCGCCAGACCGCGAGCTGCAGCGGCGACACGCCGCGGAACGCGCGCGCGTCGGCGTCGACGCCGGGGAGGCCGGCGAGGTAGCGCACGACGGCGACCCGCCCGTTCCGCGCCGCGAAGTGCAGCGGCGTGCGGCCCCGCGTCGTCGGCGCGGCGCCGGCGACGGGCGGCTCCGCGGCGCCGGACGCGTCGAGGCCGCCGCGCTCGACGAGCCAGCGGCAGCAGGCGACGTGGCCGCGCCCGGCGGCCCAGTGGAGCGCGCCGGACCCGTAGCGGTCCACGGCGCGCAGCGCCGGCGCGCCGAGGCGCGCGAGCGCTTCGACGTCGCCGCGCTTCGCGCAGGCGAGCGCGTCGCCGGGTGGCGCGTCGATGGCCGGTGCGTCGATGGCTGGTGCATTGATGATGGCAGCCATGTTTCTAGGTGACTAGCCTCGCATTATTGCATGCGCATACACGCATTACTGCGAAGCCCATGCGCCTCAACATAGCCCCACGATTCAAGCTCGTGATGTTGACGCTCAACAACGAGATATCTGGGTCGCCATACTCGACCATACGATAAGCTCCGAGTTCTTGCACGTCGCCGCCGCCGCCGTGCCCGTGCTGCCCGTCCGTGGGCGCGGGCCGGCCGCGGCGCCGGCTCCCGCACACGCGCCGAGAAACCCCAGAGAAACATGCCGGCGTCGGCGGCGGCGCGGCGCGGGAGCGGCCGCGTCGTGCGGCGCGGGACGAGCAGCCCGACGGCGCAGGTGCGGCGGGACACGCCGCCCGAGAACATCCGGACCGGCGGCGTCGCCCAGCGGCGCGGCACGGCCATGGTCGGGAAAAGCGGCGGCGGCGGCGGCGCGAAGTTCGCGCCGCGCGAGCGGAAGCCGTGGCGCCTCTTCGCGTGCTTCGAGAAAAAGTCGGAGTACGAGAAGCGGCGCGACGCGCGGAAGAAGCAGTGGAAGCAGGGCGACGGCAAGGGCGCGCCGAAGCGCCTGAGCAAGCACATCTCCTGGAACGAGGAGCGGCTCATCGAGCCTCCGAGCCCGGCGTCGCTCCGCGCGATGGAGACGCCGGAGCCGGAGCCGGCGCCGGAGGAGCCCCACGCGACGAGCGACGCCGTGGCCCGCGCCATCGAGACGGCCGAGGCCATCCCCGGCGTGCGCACGGCCGAGGGCGTCGTCGACGGGCTCGCGCACGAGGCCATCGACGACGCGGCGCACCTCGCGCACCTGGCCAAGGGCGACGAGCAGTGCGCCTGCCCGGGCGCCCTGCTGAGCCCCGTCGAGGCCCAGTACAGCGTCCCGCCGAGCGAGCGGCCCATTGGCCTCCTCGACATCGTCTGCTGCGGGAAGAACGAGACGCCCGCGAAGCGGCCCTCGCTCGGCGAGGTCCTGCAAAACTGAGCGCGGAGGCGCGCGCCCGCGCGCCTTTAGTGCTTCGACGGGAGCTCGGCCGAGAAGGTCGGCGGGGCCGTCGGGGCCGTGGCGTAGGCGACGGGCTGGTGCGCGGTCGCGGCGACGACGACGGGCTGCGGCGCGTAGGCGGGCTGCTGCCCGCCGACGACGACGGCGCCCGCGACGGGCGGGGGCGGCTGCGAGACGATGACGCCGGTGATCGGCGGCTGCGGCGGCTGCGAGACGACGACGCCGGTGACCGGCGGCTGCGAGACGACGACGCCGGCGACCGGCTGCTGCGGCTGGCCGGCCCAGCCGGCGGGCTGGCCGGCCGTCGCGTAGCCGCCGGCGGGCGGGACCGCCGCGCCGCCGTAGAAGCCGTAGCCGTAGCGGTGGGGGTCCTGCTGGCGCCGATTCTTCATATAGAAGCAGCCCGCGCAGATGCACCCGAAGAAGCAGCACGCGAAGATGAGGCCGACGATCGTGCCGGCGAGCGAGGACGCTTTCGAGAGCTTGCACGTGGAGCCGACGCCGCCCTTGGAGACCTCGAGGTTCACGGTCGTCGTCACCCTCGCGAACGCGTAGATGTAGTAGGTGCCGTCCTCCGTCTTGCACCCGTCGTCGTCGGAGGCCATGAACTTGAACTCGGCAGTGGAATCCCCGCCCATCTCGAGGGCCGCGCTTCCGAGTTGGTCGTCGCAGTCGAGGTCGAGGTAGCCGGACACGTCCACGTCGTCGTAGTACCCACCCCAGCAGGTCGGCGAGACGTCGGAGTCGTCGAAGGGGTTATTGCCCTTCCGCGTCGCGCAGGCGCTGAGCGTCGCCGGGTCGCCGTAGGCGTCCTTGTTGTTGTAGCGCGCCGTGCCGACGGCCACATACATCAGCGACTCCGCCGAGTCCCAGACCTCCACGACCATCTTCTTCTTGCTCCCGCCCTCGAATGGGACGGAGAAGGCCATGCAGGTGCCGCCCGGGATCGTGTAGGAGGGCGATTTCACATCCTGGACGAGCGGCGTCACGGTCATGGAGGTGACGCCCGCGAGCGCGCTCATGAGGATGCTAATGGGCAGCATTTTAATGCCCATAATTGCGCGAACGATTCTTGAAGCTAAAGTGCAGTCAGCGCTTAATTATGGAAGTAAAACGCGGACCATGACAACGACAACGCAGCCCGACGTCGACGACGCGTCGTGCCACTCGCAATGCCACACGAATCACTGCGGGAACGCTTCGCTGCCGTCGTGCTGCGTGACGCCCATGGAGCCGTCGTCCGACCCGCCGCATCCCGCGGACGGCTGCGACGAGCGGTGCTGCCCGGGCTTCTGGCTCGACGAGAACAGCATTGAGAGCCCGAAGCCGCCGCCCGTGCCGATCCTGAGCTGGGTCTTCGATCCGCACAACCGCGTGCTCAACGACAATCGGCGCATGCGGATCTTCGGCAACGTGGGCACGCGCTGGGCCGACGCGCACCGGAAGCCGCTCATGGGCCTCGCGCTCGCGCTGACCGTGGCGTCCATCCCCGTCGCCGTGCTGGGCTGTTTCGGCGCGGGCAGCAACGACGAGACCGTGATCACGTACACGAACTGGGCCTTCGCGTGGGTGATGCTCAACGAGACGGCGGCGGGCTGCGTGGGCATGTCCGCGGAGATCGGCCTCCGGTCCATCGTCTTCGAGAAATGCGCGTGGGACGACTGCGACGAGGGCCAGGACGCGTGGAAGCAGCCCATGAGCCGCTGCACGAACGAGCGGCAGAACTGGGACCGCGCGGCGAAGCTCTGCGACGGCGACGACGGGTCGCTGGGCATCTTCGACTGCGCGACGATCAACGGCTGCCACCGGTCGGCGTCGGGCGGCGGCGACTGGGAGACGTGGGTCGGCTCCCAGCAGCAGAACGCCTACGTGACGTGTTTCACCTTAATCTTCGCCATGATGGGCTGCCTCACGCGCATCCGCTGGCGCCAGGACACGAACTTCCAGAAGCTCATCGGCTGCATGCCGGACACGCTGACGGCCGTCACGGGCATCGGCGGCCTGAACGGCTTCGTCGACGACTGCTACGCGCACATGGCGGGCGCGACGCACGGCGGCAGGGACGTCAGCTTCACGCTCGGCGTCGGCTACAAGGCGTTCTGGTGCTGCTGGGCCGCGCAGGTCGGCCGCGCGCTCATCCACTGGATCGTGCCCGTGCCCGGCGGCGGCGGCGGCCTCTGCACCTTCTCCGAGCCGCCGCACGCGAAGCGGCTCCTCGCGGGCTCGGGCACGGACAGCTACCGCGAGGCGCTGCGGCTCGAGAAGCAGAAGAGCGCCGGCGGCCTGAAGGTGGCGCCGAGCGGCATGGCCCTGCCGGCGAGCACGTGGGAGGAGCCCGTCGAATTTTTACCGTAAGTTCAACTCGGGGCTCCTTGAAGGCGGCCCAAAGTTGGGGCAGCCACAACAGTATGGGCGCGCCGCCCGCGGGCTACCCGTGCCCGCCCTGGGAGCTGAGCGAGCGGCCCGTCGACCATGCGGGCCAGGTCCACGACCACTACCCGGCGCGCGGCGCGCCCGTGAGCTACCGGCTCAAGGACCGGGCGCCGGCGCTGCACGAGTCCATGGCCTACGTCGCGGCGCTGGGCGGCGACGGCGCGTCGCCGGCGCTGCTCTACCGCGGCGACGAGCCCGCGTCGCCGCCGCGCGACCCGGCCGCGGACGACACGGCGCGCGGCGACCTCGAGCTGTCCCTGGTCTTCGAGTCCGACGCGGCGATGCGCATGGTCGCGGAGCTCAAAGCCGCGGTCGCGGCCGCGGCCGCGAGCCTGCGCGACGGCGACGGCGACGGGGACGCGCCGGCGGCGTCGACGCGCGGGCGCGCCGCGACGCTCAACGTCTACGAGGTCGTCATCGACCAGGACGGCGCGCTGGGCCTCGGCCTCCGGGAGACGCCGGGCCCGCCGCGGACGTTCGTCGTCAGCGAGGTCGGCGACAACCTGCCGGCCTGCGACGCGGGGATCCTCGTCGGCGACCAGGTCGCGGCGGTCAACGGCGAGCCGCTCGACGGCTTCACGTTGGACGACGTGCGCCACGTCATCGCCGGCGCGGACCGGCCGCTGCGCCTGAGCCTCCTGCGCAGCGAGGCCGCGCCGCCGCCGCCGGCGCCCGCGGCGGCGTCGCCGGCGCCCCGGTCGCCGCCGCCGGCGGCGGCGGCGCCCGCGCCGGAGCCCGCGGGCCGCGACCCGGGCACGTACGACGCGACGATCCCGCGGCCGGGGCCCCTGGGCCTGCGCCTGGAGCAGCACACGGTCAACGGGAAGCACGTCATCGCCGTCGTCCACGTCAAGCCCGGGGGGCAGTCCGACGCCGCGGGCATCGTCGTCGGGAGCCGCCTCGTCGGCGTCAACGGCGACGGCGTCTCGAACCGGCCCGCGTCGTCCGACAACGACCCCTACCGCCTCCTCGGCGTCGCCAAGGACGCCGACGAGTCCGCCATCCGCAAGGCCTACAAGAAGACGTCGCTGAAGACGCACCCGGACCGCGGCGGCCGCAAGTCGCTCTTCGTCGCCGTCAACAAGGCCTACGCGGTCCTCGCGGACGAGCAGACGCGCCGCGACTACGACACCTGCGCCGACTCCGTCGACTTCGACAAGGCCATGACCTTCATCAAGAACTCGCCGCGGCCGCTGACGCTCCAGCTCGTCCGACCCGTCGAGAAGGAGCCGGAGGACGAGGAGGAGGACGAGGAGGAGTCGACGTAAGGGTCGGGTTTTAAAAACGGGGTGTCTGGTGGCATTTTTTTTTTTGAGGACTTCGGGCGGAGTTACGGCCGGATCGAGGGCCTCGTTCAACGACTGCACGTGATGTGCACTTGAACAGAAATTGCGACGATCGATCCGATGGGACCCGATCTCCAAACGAAAACCTCAGCGATGCGCTCACCTCGCCTTTTCTGCATCGCCGCCGCGCTGCTCGCGACCGCCGCCGCCGGCGCCGGCGCGGAGACGACCACGACCTATCCGCACGTCGCCTGGAAGAGCGCCAACGCGGCCATCGACCACGCCGTCCTCATGATGACCATGGGCGACCACAACCAGAGCGCGCACATCTTCTCCTGGGCCGTCGCGGACCAGGACCAGGCGCCGTCGCTCGTGCTGCAGCACGCGCAGGTGCTCTACCTCGCGGGGCGCTACGACGACGCGATGGACGCGCTCGTCGCGGTCCTCGAGACGGTCCCCGGCCAGGTCGAGCACCTCCTCTTCTACGTCGCCGCGGCGACGCGGCGCGGCGGCGACGAGTTCGAGAAGGCGCGCGAGGTCGCCCAGCAACACTACATCACGAGCTTCTCGTCGCCGTGCACGGGCGCGATCCACGGCCTCTTCCTCGAGGGCAAGGACGTGCCCCAGTCGTGCGGCGACAACCCCAAGCGCGGCGGGTTCATGGCGCTCTACTACCGCGCGCTCTACACCGACGCCAGCCACTACGAGGGCACCGGCGAGTTCCTCCGCGAGGCGCTGGACCACCCCTACGCGCGCGACCGACCGAACGACTTCCGCGTCCGCGCGGCGCGCGCGCACGCGATCGAGCGCGAGGCCTGGCGCGTCGAGGACTGCCCCTGCGACGACGACGCGACGTGGGTCGACAAGTACGGCGAGCACTGCGCCGCCCACGCGGGCTTCGACTGCCTGCGCTACCACCTGAGCTTCGTGCACGAGTACTCCATGGACGACCAGGACGCCATGCTCGACAAGTGCCCCCGGTCCTGCAACCTCTGCGCGGTCGACTGCCGGAAGACCAGCGGCGAGCTGTAACATGCTTCGCGGTACTGGGCGCGCGCGTGCCGGAAGACCGGTGGCGAGCTGAGCTGCAATCTTAGCGGTACTGGGCGCGCGCGTGCAGGGGCACGAGGCCCGCGACGGCGGCGGACCGCGCGAAGTCGTCCTCCCGGAGCGCGGCGACGAAGTCCCCAAAGTCCTCCCGGACCGCGCTCTCCTTGGGCGCAGCGTGGACGCCGAGGACGCGCGGCGCGAGGCTCGCCGTCACGACGAGGTCCGCGGCGTAGACCGCGGCCCGGGGCCCCGCGCCGCCGCGGAGCGCGTCGGGCGCCAACGCCGCGAAGACCGCGCCGAGCGCACCGGCCGCCTTGGCGAAGAGCGCGCCAAAGTCCCGGGCGCCGAGGCGCGCCTCCAGATCCGCGACCGTCGCCGGCAGCTTCGAGGTCTGCGGTCTCGCGACGTGGGACGCGTCGTCGTCCGCGTCCGCGTCGTACGCCCGGGTCGCGTAGCGGCAGAGGCCCGCGGGGTGGAGGAACGCGCGCCGCGCGCCGCGCGCGTCGCGCGAGAGGAAGACGTACAATCGCAGACTCAGGCGCCGGCCGTCCACGGTGAACGCCGACGGCTCGTAGGCCTGGACGAGCGCGTAGCCGGCTCGGCGCGCGCCCAAGACGGCGTCGCGGTCCCGCGCGCGCCTGAGGCCCTTGCGGTTGCCGCGGCCGTTGCGGAGCACGTAGGCGTCGCCCGCGCGGAACTCGCGCGCGAGCAGCGCGGCGTCCTTGGGGTCCGTGAGCACGTAGGTCGCGGGCGTGAGCGTCGCCGCGGCCGCGCGGCCGTACTTCCCCGCGAGGGACCGCCAGAGCTGGGCGCCCGGCACGGCCCGGGCGACGACCTGGGCGGGCGTGCCCGGCGGCGCGACCGACGCGCCGGCCCGCGGCGACGACGTCGCGTCGACGGCGACGAAGCCCGCGGGCACGTCGCGGACGTCCGCGCCGCGGTGGAGCTCCGCGCTGAGGTCGTTAAAGTCGGCGATGAGCCGCTGCTTCAGCGCGAAGTCGCCGGCGTCGGCGGCTTTTAGATTGGGGAAGACCTGGACCTCGATGACGAGCGGCTTGAGCGCGCCCGTGAACAAGAAATCCACGCCGAAGATCATCGTCCGAGCTTGTTGGCTCCCGACGGCCTCGGCCCGGCAGATCTTCGACCGCGCGGCCCCGAAGACGTCGCCGAGCGCCCGCCGCATGGACGCGAAGAGCGTCTCCGGCGAGCCCCCCCGGTCCGCGACCGCGGGCCCCAGCTCCGCGACGGTCTGCGGCAAGTTCGCCGATTTGTGCCTGTTGTGCATCGTCGCGTGCATCGTCGCCGTGACGCGCGCGGCGTCGTCGTCGGCGTCCTCGTCGTAGTCCGCCGTGGCGTAGAGGCACTTGGCGTCCTTGTAGAGGTAGGCCGTCGGCCGGTGGCGGCCGTCGCAGGCGACGACGAGCCAGGCCCGCACGTTCACCTTGCGCCGCTCGACGGTGAGCACGTCGCGCGCGTAGACCTGGGCGATGCCGTAGCCCTCCTTCCGCGCGTTGAGCACGAACGTCAGATTGTCCGTCACGCGGATGCCCTCGCGCCGGCTCTTGAGCACGTTCTTGCACACGTAGCGCGACGTCGGCGCGTGCTCCGCCTTGAGCAGGGCGACGTCCGCCGGGTCCGTCAGGTTGTACGTCAGCGGCATGAGCTCGGCGGCCCGGTCGCGGCCGTAGGCGCGCCGGAGCGACGTCCAGAGCTTGCCCTTGTTGCCGATGGCGTTCATGCCGAGCAGGTTGTCGACGCGCGTCGTCGCCCCGAGGACCTTCGGCGAGGCCCGTCTCGTCGCGGCGGCGCCGCGCGCCGGCGGCGACCGCGACGCGGAGGTGCGCACCATGCACGCCACTGTGATGACGGTGCGCATGGCCATGGGCAGCCTTCTCGCCGGCAGGCTGCCCTTCTCGCCGGCAGCCTTCTCGCCGCCTATCGATGCGCGCCCACGATGCGTGGTCTCGATCCGGCTGCCCATCGCGATCCGACGATCCGGAATCCCGGATTCTTGGCTTCAGCATCTCTTCAAGATCGCGAATGATCATAATGAGCATGGCGGGCAGCAATCGAACGATCTAGGCCGGTGCCGCCAATTCAGACCAGCTTTTGTGAGACGATCCGGCAGCTCGCCCAGTCGCATGATGCAGAAAGCAGGGAAGAAGAAAAAGAAGAAGGCGGTGGTGGTGGACGAACACGAGGAGAACGATTTTCAAGCGAACCTGCCCCTGTGGTCGGACAAGGTCGGCAAGACTTGGGAGTGGCGAAAGAAGAAACTCCTCAATTCGGAATGGAAGACCATCGAGATGCGGAGCGACGAGAACCATACGTGCGTGGTGCGAGAAGGAGTCAAGAAAGACGTCAAGGAGGAGCGCGAGTACTCCTGGCAAGTCCTGCCCAACAACTCGTTCTGGGGGGACACGAGCGGCGGCATCGCCCTCTTCTTCGAACCGCCCGACGATAATGGCTTTGGGACCTACCATGTGCTTGAGCCGCCAGCAGTTCGAGGAGCAGTACCCGGCCGAGGTGAATTCGTCGTTGCATTAACTGTCCGTTGCTACGATGCCGAACGCGAATGTTGCACAGTCGCTGGGGCGCGGTTACTCGACTTCGTCACTCCGGACGGGGGGGCGAGCCGCTGGAGCCGGCGCGGCCCCGCCTCAGCGCTGGGGCGACGCCGGCGGCGGCGGTCCGTCCGCCGCGGGCGCGCCGTTGAGGTCGCCGATCGGGTTGTTGAGGAACATGGTGTTGACCTCGACGGGGAAGGGCGGCGTCTTGGCGTCGAGCTGCTCGAGGAGCGCGAAGGTCGCGGCGACGTTGTCGTTGAACTTCTTCATGAGCGGGATGTTGTCGACGAGGCTGATTTTCTGGAGGTTCTCGCGCATGTCGGAGATGACCGCGACGTTCTCCTGCAAAATGGCCGACGCGCGGCGGTCGAGCTCCGCGTGTCGCTCGCTGCCGAGGCGCGCCGACTCCAGGGCCTAAGGAAAACGTCGCTCGGGCTCCGCGGTTCCGGAAGCGTTTCGCGCGAGGCGGGCGCCGGCGCGCGCGGGGCTGCCCGAGGACGCGTCGAAGGCGGCGCCGCGCTTCTGCGGGTCGAGCGTCAGCGCGCGCAGGCGCGCACCTGCGCGGGGCCGAGGGTCGCGCGGCGCCGCGGCCGACGGGAGCGCGGGCGCCGCCGGACGCGCCGACGTCGCGGATCGTCTTGTTCGGCAGCCGCGCGGCGATCTTCGCGCACTGCGACACGATGGAGTAGGACGAGCTCGGGTACTGGACGAGGGTCTCCTCGAGCCGCTTCTGCTCCTCCTCGGTCCAGCTCTCCGGGGGCGCGATCTGCACGAAGGGCGTCATCGGCGCCGCGTTCGGCGGCGCGAACTGGGGCCGGGTTTGCTGGAGCATGGGCGGCGGAGCGCTTGCCGAGCGTTTGAGGCCCCTCGGGGCGGGCCCGGGCGACGGTGGCTGTCTGCAAAAAGCACGACGCGATGCACCAGACCGTCCAGACGCGATCAGGAGCCATCAAAAGGCTTGAGGTTTGGCGAGCTGTGGACGTTGCTGTGGCATTACCAACCCCTCCGCCGCGCAGCGGCGGCGCGCGCAACGAAGATGGCGTCGCAACAACTCTCCTCGGACCTCGAGAATATGGACGTCAACGAGGAGAGTTCGGACTTCGCCAAGAAGTCGGCGGCGCGCCACAAGGCGATGAAGGCCAAGTGGGCGACGCACAAGTCGGAGGTCTCCGGCCCCGTCGAGGAGACGTCGTCCCACTTCTGGGCGAGCTTCGGCCCCGACGCCGCCGACGCCAAGGCGCGCGCCGTCGCCGCGACGAGCGTCGACGAGGTCAAGGCCCTCGAGCTCCTGGCGACGGCCCTGCGCGAGCGCGCGGCGGCGGCGGCGTCGTACCTGAGCCCCTACGACATGAAGCGGTCCGCGGCGGACATCAAGGACGCCGCGGACGCCATCGCCGCGGCGAAGCAGCGCCTCGCGCCGCGGAAGAAGTTCGGCTTCCGCAAGGGCGCCGTGAAGACCGTCGAGGCCGCGGCGGCGGCCGCGCCCGCGCGGACGACGGAGCGCGAGGTCAGCGGCGCGAAGGCGCGGCCCGCGGGCCCGGGCTTCGCGGGCCTCAAGGATCAGGTCTTGGTCTTCGCGGACGCCGCCGACGAGCTGAACCTCGAGGACCTGGAGCGCTGCGTCGTGTTCTGCGCGAAGCCGCTCCTCGCGCTCCGGCTACTCAACGTGCGCGACACGCACGTCTTCGCGCAGGCCGTGAGCGGGCCCTGCTACTGCATCAAGGCGTCGGGCTGCGTCGTCCGCGCCGCCGCGCGCCAGTTCCGCATCCACGACACGCGGTCGACGACCTTCCACGTCGCCGCGGCGAGCCCGCCCATCGTCGAGGACTGCGGCGACCTCGCGTTCGCGCCCTACGCGGCGACGTGGGACGGGTCGCGCCCCGCCTTCGACGCCGCGGCGCCGCCGACGGAGTTCGCCGTCGACCCGGCGGCCTGGCGCAACGTCAAGGACTTCAAGTGGCTCAAGGCCGAGCAGAGCCCGAACTGGCGCCTCCTCGGCGAGGACGCCTACGGCGACGTGCCCGACCGCGCCCGGGCCCAGGCCGCGGAGCTCGGCCTCGCGCTCCTCCAGCCCTAGAAGATCTAAATTTATCAGCCGAGCCAGCCCTGGAGCTCCTGGGCGTCCCGCGCGACGTCGGCGACGCGCGCCGGCCGCGCCCACACCGTCCCGAGGCGCTTCTTCGCCTTCATCTGGCCCACGCGGCCGCCGCGCTTCGCGACGTGGCGGCTGTCCGTGTACATGACCTCGACGGCGTCGTCGGCCCAGTGGACGTAGTCCGGCGAGAAGTAGGCCGCGAGGTCCGCCGCGAACTCGACGCACTCGCGCGGCGCCTTCGAGAGCGAGCGGTCCATGGACGCGCGCAGGAGCACGCGCGACCCGCGGCCCTCGACGGCCTGGAACCAGAGGTCCGCGCCGCGGCTCACCTTGCGCAGCGTCTCGTCGGAGAACGACTTGCGGCCCACGAGGCACGGCACGCCCCGCGGGCCCTCGACGACGAGGCCGTCGAAGCCGCTCGGCCGGCCCCACTGGTTCGTCGCCATGGCCTCGACGTCGAAGGTCTCGAGCCGCTCCGAGAGGCCCGCGGCCTCGAGGTCTCGCGCTTCGACGTCCGCGACGTTCTCCAGCAGCGCCGCGAGCCTCGCCTCCGCCGCGTCGACGTCCGCGAGGCGCGCCGGCACGACGGCCAGCGCCTTGTCGTCCGCGCCGGCCTTGGCGAGCTGGCCCTCGAGCGCGACGCGCTTCCGGCGCTGGCCCTCGAGCGCCTCCTGCAGCACGCCGCGCACGAGCCGCCGCTCGAGCGCGAGGCCGCGCACCTGCGCGAGCGACGAGACGACGAGGACTTTCAGGAGTCGCGCGTGCAGCGCGGCGGCCATGTGGGTTGCGAGGCGTTGCGTGCAAGGCGTTGAGACGTTCGGTGCGCTACGAGACGCTGCGTTGCAAGGCGGGTGAACGATATCGGGCTTAGCAATGCGTGCCAACTCAGCAATCCATGCTTTCCTCGACACGATTCACCACGGCTCGTTGACCTCAAGAAGCCCACGTCGTCGACAAATGCACCGCCGGCCTAATCATGTTTCCAAGCGACCCAAAAACAACAGCAAAGTTACACGTCGGAGCTCTTCTCGTCGGCGGGCGGCGGCGGCGGCGGCGCGCCCGGCCCGCCGTTGGCGAGCTGCGTGGCGAGGGCCTCCTGCCACGTCTCCTTGTGGCCCGCGGCGTCCGCGGCCGCTAGGAAGGCCTTGGCGAGGCACTTGAGCGCCTTGGCGCGCTTGGTGCGGGTCTCGTTGGGCACGCCGTTGTCCTTGAAGAGCTTCTCCGTGGCGTCGCGGAGCGTCGACTCCATGTCGAGGACGGAGACGCGCCACGCGGCCTCGAACATCGAGCCGACCATCCTGCCCTGCTTCCGCTTCGCGGACGCGTCGTTGAGCGCCTTGGACGTGAGGAGCTCGCGCGCGCCGCTGCTCTTGACGTGCGTCTTGATCTTGTTGCAGGAGCTCGGCGTGCCGTAGACGCGCACGGGCGCCCACTCGACGGCGTCGTCGTCGGCGGACACGTCCGCGCCGAGCGCGCCGCCCGCGGTCCCCCGGGCCCTGCGCTTCTCGAAGAGCACGGACGCGCAGGAGAAGGGCAGGTGGCGGAAGTGGTCGAAGGCCGCGGCCTTGTCCGCGAAGTGGTACGCGGCCCACCTGGGCAGAAAAAGGGTGATTCAAGTTCGCTTCAACATGAGTGTTCCGCGCGCGCGCGTTCCGGAAAAAGCATCCACGCGTCGAGAGCGCTCCGAGAGATGATCGCTCGTCCAAAAATCAGCCGAAACGAGTGGAAAACGGCTGAGATAGGAGCCTTTGAAGTTGGGAATTTCGCTCTCTTTTCCTGCCCTGCAGCCCACGACCCGTGGTTGTCGGAGATCGTCACAAAAACCGCGTCCTCGACGGGCTTCCCGTCGACGGTCGTCGTCTCCGCCTCGGCCTTCTCCGCGTACTTGGCGGCCTTCGTCGCCGAGTGCGCGTTGAGCAGCAGGCTCCCGGACTCGCGCGCGGTCTGGAAGTGCGTCTCCGCGGAGTGCGACGCGTCGAAGACGGACTGCACCAAACTCCCCAGGCCGCCCCCGAGGAAGGCGTTCGCCGCCGCGACGTAGGACCGCGCGATGACGCGCGTCAAAGTCGCCCCGAAGGGCGTGCTCGCCAGGCCCTCGGCCTCGGCGAAGCACCGCGCCTTGAAGGCCTTCTCGTCCTCGGCGCCGTCGACGAGGGGCGCGAGCTCGTCGCGGAGCGCGACGGCGAGCTTCACGGACCGCCGGCGCTGCGTGAACTCGAGCTCCGCCGAGTCCGGCGGCGAGTCGTCGGCGCCCTTGACCAGCGCGGCCATGCGCAGCTCGCCGACGTACTTCTCGAAGCCCTCGCTCCCGAAGATCATCGCGAAGAAGACCGACGGGTCCATGGCCCCGGCCTTGTCGTCGCCGGACTCGCCCGTCGAGTCGTAGCGCCGCCGCGCCTCCGGCTCGCTCAGCACCTGGTACGCGGACGACACCGCCTGGAATTCTTTTTGTTTCTGGGCGTCGCCCGGGTGCTTGTCCGGGTGGCACTTGAGCGCCTTCTTGTAGTAGGCCTTCTTGATCTGCGCGTCGGACGCGCCGGGGTCCACGCCGAGCGCCTCGTACAATGTCGTGTCCTTGACCTCGGCCTTCTTCTCCTCCTGCTCGTCGCCGCCGCGGCGCTTCGCCCGCAGCGCGCGGCGCCGCTCCACGTGGTCCCGCAGGGCGGCGTCCGCGTCCGGCGACAGGTACTTCGTCTCGTCGACGCTCAGGTCGTACAAGATCCACGTGCTCGTCGTCGGGTCCCACTCCTTGCCCTGGCTCGCCGCGACCATCGCCTCGGGCGTGTTCAGGAGCCCGCCGCCGATGGACCCGACGGCGGACGCGACGCCCATGACGGGCAGCGCGATGGCGCCGAAGACGCCCATGCCCAGGCCCGCGGCGAAGCCCGTCGCGCCGTTCTCCTTGGCGCCGATTGCGGGCGCGGCGACGAGCGCCGCCGCGCCCGCGGCGACGCCGCCGACCATGGACTTGAAGCCCGTCGCGAGGCCCGCGCCGAGGTGCTTGGACACGTTGCGGTTCACGTGGCCGGGCAGCGACACCTCCATCTCCACCTCGTCCTCGAAGCCCTCGGCGGCGGCCGCCTCCTCCTCGTCGGCGTCCTCCTTGGCCTCCATCCGTTTGTTTCGGTTTTCGAGATGCGGCGACGAAATGCGCGTGTGTGTCGGTGCTGCGGCGCGACCACGCGATAATTGCGGACGTGCGGCTTAATGCGGCCGCGCCGAATCCCACGTCGCCCGCTGGGAATGAGCTCGGCTTGCTCGAAAAACAAGACGAAATCGCCCTTCGTCAATGACATCATAGTGCAGTCTTGTTGAAGACGTGGACGATGTCGCCTTACTACTACATGAGCTTGTTGAAGACGAGGTCCGCGACGTCGTCGTTGTTCGCGGCCGCCGGGAGGAGCAGGCAGGCGCGGTCGGCGATGGCCGCGCGCGCGGCGTCGTGGCTCGCGAGCGTCGCGAGGAACTGGCACGCGGAGCGGACCGTCTCCGCGCGGAGCGACCGCGGCGGCGCGAGGCGGGAGCCGTCCTCGTCGGCCGTCGGCGGCGGCGGCGGCGGGAGCTCGAGGCGCGGGCCGAGCGTCACGACGCCCGCGACGGGGTCCTCGGAGCGCTGGAGCACCACCGGCGGCGGCGGCGCGGGCGCGGCGGGCGCGGGCGCGGGCGCGCCCGCGGCGGGCGCGGGCGCGGGCGCGGGCTTCGCCGCCGCCGCCGCCGCCGCCGTCGGCGCGTCGAGGTACTTGACGTGCGTCGCGACGATGGCCGCGAGCGCGAGGTCCGCCGCGGGCGCGAACGCGGCCAACCGCGCGACGACCGGCGCGGCCGCGTCGCGGTCCGCGAGCAGCGTCAGCGCCTCGAGCCCCGCGAGGCGCGCCTCGGAGTCCACGGCCTCGTCGGGGTACGCGCGCGCGAGGCGCTCCGCCGACAGGCGGACGACGTCCGCCGGCGTCTCGTCGAGCGCCGGCGCGTTCCACTCCGAATTCCGGAACGACGCGAGCGTCTCCAGCGCCCGCAGCGCGACGTGCCGCTGGTGCGCCCGCGCCGCGTCGCGGCCGCCCTCGCGCAGCGTCGCGCCGGGCCGCACGGCGTAGCGCTCCATCGGCGCGGACGCGCCGAACCCGGCGAAGTCGCCCGCGTCGTCCTCGTCGACGGGGCTCAGGAAGGCCAGCGGTCCGGGCGCCGCGCCGTAGTGCAGGCACAGGCGCACGGCCCGGAAGCAGCGCCGCGCGAGCGTCGCGCGCCGCCGCACGACGTCGCCCGCGCCGCCGTCGAGCGCGCGCGCCGCGCGCGCGCCCGGCGGCGCGATGCCCGCGAGCGCGCAGCCGTTCTTCAGCGCGTCGTCCTTGGCGCCGCCGCCGCCGCGCGCCAGGTAGTGGCGCAGGGGCCGCGACTCGAGGAACGCGCCGCCGAGCTCCACGTGGCGGCCCACGGACGCGAGCACGTCGACGCAGAGCGTCGCCGACTCGAGGCCCAGCAGCGGCGGCTCCAGGAGGACGAGGACGTGGCGCAGGCAGCGGTCGTGGTGCGCGATGGCGCTCCGGTTGCTCGCCGTCTGCGCGACGTTGCGCAGCACCGTCAGCACGGCCAGACAGAGCGGCGACGACGCGCGCGCCGCGACGTCGTCCACGTACTCCGGCGCGGGCTCGCGGTCGCCGCCGACGCGCCAGGCCCAGGGGTCCACATCGTCCTCGAGGGGCGGCGCGCCCGGGTCGCCGAAGAGCGACGAGGCCAGCGGGCCCGGGGGCAGGCACCGGTCGAGCATCGTCGCGAGACCGTTCAGCAGCGGCGACTCGTCGTCGTAGAAGTCGCCGGCCTCGAGGCACGGCACCTCGAGCTCGCGCGTGATCACCAGGAGCAGGTTCACGCACTTGAGCGCGACCCGCTCGTCGCTGCAGCCGCAGAGCTGGCGGCCGCAGCGGAGCGCCGTCGCGAGCGCGGACTCGCGGTCCTGCTCCTGGAGTCGCGCGGGCGCGCCCGCGCGGCCCTGGTACATCTTGCTCAGGCCGCCCTTCAACGGCTTCTGCTTCTTCATCGCCGTCGCGCCCGTGCCGCGCTTCGTGTACGCGCGCTTCTGCCGCGGCGGCTCCGGCATCTGGTTCGCGGGATTCGGCGGCGGCGCGGCGCTCATCGTTCCTTTTTTTCGCGCGCGAGTGCGTGTGCGCTTTTGGGGTGTTCGTGTAGCGTGCGGCGGTCTTGTGCGATCGTGTCGAGCGGCGCGCGCAGCCTGCCGTCGACGCGGTGGGTGGTGCACGCGAGGCAAACGCCGGCTCGCGCGATCGCGACCGCGTCAAAAATCTCAATCGAGCGATGCGCTGCTGACCTAAGCTCGGCATTCCACACCGATAAAACACGCTCCGACGCTCATAATCGTCGGTAAGCTGCGCCATAGAGTAGCCGAACACCGCCCGCAACGCGCGCACCGAAAAAACGATGGTCGAGCTCAAGCAGAAGGTCGCCGCGATCACGCTGATCATCTGCGGGCTCGTCGGGCTGGAGATCCAGTCGAACTTCGTGTCGACGCGGACGTCCTTCGGCAAGGAGGAGCCCTACTGGATCAACGAGGCCTGCACGACGCGCGCGGACCGCCACGCGCTCTCGGCGGCGTCGCGCGTGCTCGTCACCGGCGGCGCGGGCTTCATCGGGTCGAGCCTGATGGGCGCGCTCCACGAGCAGTTCGCCCCCGAGGTCGTCGTCGGCCTCGACAACTTCAACGACTACTACAGCCCGGCCTTCAAGAAGGCGCGCGCGCACCGGCTCAAGAAGGACTTCGGGCGCGACGTCGTCGCGGGCGACGTCTGCAACGGCAGCCTGCTCGAGGACCTCTTCAAGGAGCACCGGTTCACGCACGTCGTCCACCTCGCGGCCCAGGCGGGCGTGCGCTACTCGCTGAACCACCCCCTGAGCTACGTGAAGAACAATCTGGAGTGCTACGTGACGCTCCTGGAGGTCGTGCGGAAGATCGACCCGGAATCGCGGCCGTCGCTGTCGTACGCGTCGTCGAGCTCCGTCTACGGGCGCAACAAGAAGATCCCCTTCAGCGAGGCCGACGCCGTGACGAACCCGGCGAACTTGTACGGCGCGTCCAAGTTCATGAACGAGCAGATCGCCGCCGCGTTCCACCACATCTACGGCCTCCACTCCGTCGGCCTCCGCTTCTTCACGGTCTACGGCCCCTGGGGCCGGCCGGACATGGCGGCCTTCCTCTTCACGCGGGCCATCGAGCTCGGCAAGCCCCTGACCCTCTACAACAAGGGCGAGATGCGCCGCGACTTCACGTACGTCGACGACATCGTCAGCGGCATCATCGGGTCGATGCAGTACTGCGCGGACGCCGCGGCCGTCTTCAACCTCGGCAACAACCAGCCCGTGGAGCTCATGCACTTCATCCAGACCATCGAGAAGAGCCTGGGCACCAAGGCGACCATGAAGCACAAGACGTCCACGGCCGAGATCAAGGAGACGTACGCCGACATCACCAAGGCCCAGGCGCTCCTCGGCTACGCGCCGAAGACGTCCATCGAGGACGGCATGGCCAAGTTCATCGACTGGTACCAGAACGAGCCCCGCCGCCACGCCTTCGCCGGCGGCCACTTCAACGACCGCCGGCGGTAGACCTCGTAAGCCCATTTTCGAAACTTGAAAGCCGCCGCGGAGCTACCGGTCCGCGGCCGGCGCGCGGCGCACCGGCCGCGGCGCCGACGGCGTGTGCTCGGGCTGGTCGGTTTTTGCAAGGTGGTGCGGAGGGTGGCGCGCGGGCACGTCGGGAGGCGAGGCTTGGCGGCGGCGCGCGGCGGCGGCGCGCGCGGTGCGACAAGCGCCGTGGCGACCGCACTCGCCGTCCGAGAAAGGTCGACCGAGTCCCGAGACCATCGAGCCTCGCGGCGCCGCTGGCAGACGAAGAGGCTGACCCCTGCGCTCGCGACGGCGACGAGGGGTGTTGGCGACGCGGGAGAAGCCCGCGCGTGTCCCCGTGGTCCTCCTCGAGCTCCCTGAGCTGCGGACGGCCGCCCTGCGACGATGCTGTCGCCGAAGATCATCGCGCTCGAAGAGGGGTGGAATAATGAAATCAAGGCGAAGGCCATCGACGTCCTGGAGGAGATGCTGAACAACGGCTTCGACCAGAAGAGCCAGCGGCTCTTCGCCCCCAAGGAGTACGTGCAGACGTGCGTCGCCCCGCGTCCGGCGCTCGGGCGGGTCGCGCCTTCGGTTCGAAAGGGCTCGTTCCGCGCGCGGCGGCCGGCGGCCCGGCGGGCCCGCGCGCGCCGCGCGGGCGCCGCCGGCGCCACCGCGGGCGACCCCCGGGCCGGGCGGGGCGCGACCGGGCCGCCCCTCGCCAGGTACACGACGTGCTACAACATGTGCACGCAGCGGAGCCCCTACAACTGGTCCGAGCAGCTCTACCAGCGCCACGGCGAGACCATCTGCGACTACCTGACGAAGACGGTCCGCGACCCGCGCCCGCTCGCCGCGCGCCCCGCGCCGCGCTCGACGCGCGCCGCGCGCGCAGGTGCTCCCCGCGCTGCGGCACCAGCACAACGACTTCCTGCTCACGGAGCTGACGAAGCGGTGGGCGAACCACAAGATCATGAACAAGTGGATGCGCCTCTTCTTCATGTACCTCGACCGCTACTACGTCAAGCACCACAGCCTGCCGACGTCCGCCGCGCCGCGTCCCTTTCTTCGGGCGCTTCCGCCGCGGAGCCGCGCGCGACCCATCGTAGGCTCGACGTCGCGGGGCTCAAGCACTTCAAGACGCTCGTCTACAACGAGGTGAAGAAGGACGTCGTCAACGCCATGATCGGCCTCATCGACGCGGAGCGCGACGAGAAGCTCATCGACCGGGGCCTCGTCAAGAACTGCGTCGAGCTCCTCGAGGCCATGGGCATGGGCAGTCTCGACGCCTACGTGACGGACTTCGAGGACCAGCTCCTCGGGTCGACGAAGGAGTACTACGCGCGCAAGAGCCAGGAGTGGGTCGAGACGGACGACACGCCGACGTACCTCGCCAAGGCCGAGGTCGCGCTCGACGCGGAGAAGGCGCGCGTGGCCCACTACCTCAACAGCGCGTCCGAGCCCAAGCTGCTGCGCGTCTGCGAGCACGAGATCCTCGAGCTCCGCGAGACCGTGCTCCTCGAGAAGGAGGGCAGCGGCTGCCGCGCGCTCCTGGCCAACGACAAGGCCGCGGACCTGAGCCGCATGTACCGCCTCTTCAGCCGCGTGCCCAACGGGCTGCCGCCCATGGCGGCCCTGGTACGGGCCCACATCGAGGCCATGGGCAACGAGGTCATCAACCGGCGCGAGGCGCGGCTCGAGGCCGGCGAGAAGGACTCGAACCAGGACCCGGCCTTCGTCAAGGAGCTTTTAGCGCTCCACGACAAGTACATGGCCGTCGTTTCCGCCCAGTTCGCGGGCAACGCCCTCTTCCAGAAGGCGCTCAAGGAGGCGTTCGTCGAGTTCACGAACCGCGACGTCGGCAAGTTCACGAACGCGGAGCTCATGTCGTCGTTCTGCGACCGCATCCTCAAGAGCGGCGGCGAGAAGCTCAGCGACGAGGACGTCGAGTCCTACCTCGAGAAGACGGTGCAGCTCTTCTCCTACCTCACGGACAAGGACTTGTTCGCGGAGATCTACCGGAACCAGCTCGCGAAGCGCCTGTTGAACCAGCGGTCCGCGTCCGACGACGCGGAGCGCCTCATGATCGGCAAGCTCAAGCTCCGCTGCGGCTCCCAGTTCACGGGCAAGATGGAGGGCATGCTCAACGATCTGGCCATCGGCGTCGACCACCAGTCCGACTTCGACCAGACGGTCAAGGAGGACAAGTCCAAGAGCCTGGGCAAGCTCGACTTCGCCGTCCAGGTGCTGACGACGGGCTACTGGCCGTCCTTTGCCGCCATCGACGCCCACCTCCCGCCGGAGATCGTCCAGTGCACGCGCGTCTTCAAGGACTACTACGACACGAAGAACTCGAAGCGGCGCCTCACGTGGATGTTCTCCCTGGGCAACGCCTCCGTCAAGGGCGCCTTCGGCAAGAAGTCCTACGACTTCCAGGTGTCGACGCTCCAGGCCATCGCGCTCCTCGCGTTCAACGCCGACGGCGACGGCGCCGCGCCGTCGCTCGCGTACGACGCGGTCCGCGAGCGCATCAACCTGCCCGACGAGCACCTCAAGCGCGTGCTCCACTCCCTCGCCTGCGGCAAGTACAAGGTCATCACGAAGACGCCCGCGGGCAACACGATCAAGAACACGGACGCGTTCAAGGTCAACGCGGACTTCAAGTGCCAGATGCGCAAGATCCGCGTGCCCATGGCCAACCTCGACGAGAGCCACAACCCGAAGCGCGTCGAGGAGGACCGCACCGTCGCCATCGAGGCCGCCATCGTCCGCATCATGAAGGCGCGCAAGACCCTCAGCCACCAGCAGCTCCTCGCGGAGGTCCTCAGCCAGCTCGCCTTCTTCCGCCCGAACCCCAAGGTCATCAAGCGCCGCATCGAGGCCCTCATCGACCGCGAGTACCTCGAGCGCGACCCGGACGTCGCCAACAGCTACCGCTACCTCGCCTGAGGCAACGGACGCTGCGGCTCGGGCCCGCGGGCGGCGGGGCCTCTCGCGCGGCGCGCGCCACACCGACACCCCGGCGCTCGTCGCACTAACTACGAGACCAGAAGCGTCGGCGTGCGAAGGCGCGTGGCTCCATGCGCGCACTAGATGCGCGCACCGCCGACAGCTCCATGAGGGCTCGGCCGGCGCCCGCACAAACCGCTCTCAGTGCCAACTCAGCATGGGGTGCCGCGTCCATGCTCTCTTCGCATGCATCGCCACGACCTCTGCGCTCCGCAGCGCCTCCGTAAGCTCGAGCATCGCCACCGCTGCGCGCCGCGGTCCATCGCTGCGGCCGACGCGGCGCTGGGCCAGCGACGACCGGCTCCTCCTCGACGAGGCGCCGGCGCCGGTGCTGTGCGCCGACGCGCACCCGCGCGCGCGCGCGGCGCTCGCGGTCGCGGCCGTCGCGCTCCTGGCGGCGGCCGAATCGGCGCTGGCGCTCGACGGCCCGCCGCTGCCGAGCGCGGCGCCGGGCGTCTACGAGCCGCGCGGCGTGACGCCGCAGGACACCGTGGTCTTCCTCATCGGCACGGTGCCCTTCCTCTGGGCGGCCTGGGAGTTCTGGCGGCGCATCGCCGTCGGCGCGAGCTTCGGCACGGGCAAGGACTCCATCGTCATCGCGCCGGAAATCGCCGACGGCCTCGTGGACGACGCGGACGAGGACCAGCTGCGGAGGTTCGGCGGCCGCCGCGTCCTCGGAAACGACGCGATCTCGGCCGCGTACGTCCTCATGACCGTCGCCGCGGGCTCCGTGGCCCTGGCGCTGTACTCCGCGGCGACGCTCTGACGTAACGCGCGGCGGCGGCCTTTAGCTCGTGCAGTGCGCCCCGGGGAGGAGTGCGACGCGCCGCTCTCGAGAGCTGCGTCTGCGCTGCTCCAGAGGGGCGTCGACGCGCCGAGATGCGAAGAAGCTCTTATGCTGAGAGACCGGGCTCCGGGACGAGGTGCTCGCCGGGGACGCGCGGCGGGGGGAATCGAGCGGTGGGGGAGGGGGCGGCCCGCAGCTTGGGGACGGGCCCGACGAGGATCACGCCTCCTGGGTCAGCTCGCACTCCTGCGAGTCGCAGTCCTGGGAGACGGTGACGCCGCCGCTGCTCTGGCGGTCGTCGTCGTACTTCGTCCGTTTCTGGTCGCCGCCCTCGACCTTGCCCATGAGCTCTCGCTTGTTCTGCACGAGCCGGTCGAACTGGCACCCGGTCTTGAAGTAGTCCAGGCGCGACGGCGCCGAGATGTGGACGAGCTCCTCCTGCATCGCGGCGACGGTCTCGAGGAGGTCGTCGAAGGACTCGCACTGCTTGTAGGCCGCGGCGATCTTCTCCCGGATGCTCGTGCGCTCCTCGAGCGTGAGGAACTTGCGCCACCTGCGTCGGGGGGGAGGCGCGCGCTCGGCGAACGCGGGCGTGGGTTTCGGGCCCGTCTCTCGTCGTCCGCGTCGTGCGCGTCGGTTATTATCGGACACGGCGCGCGCACTCGCAGGCGCTCGGCGACCGCGTGGACTGCGACGTCATCGTCGAGGAACGGTTCAGCGTGTTGGCGCACATCATACCGGAGGACGACCGCTGACTCGAGGTGCGCGTCAAACCGCCCGCGGCTTCCCGCGCGTCGCCGGAATCGAGAGTCGCGCGGGCCAGGACGTCGAGAGGACCACAGGAGGCCATGATGTGAGTGTACGGGAAGTTTGGAGGGTTGATCGGGTCGAGCGCGAGCACCTCGCGCTGCACAGTTTCGCTCCAGCCGCGCCGATCGTTCACGCCTCGGTTCCCGGGGGCCCAATCCTAACCCTAGGTTCTTGGAGCGGGCGGGGGTTTGGGACGATCGCGCCGGAGGGAGCACTCCAGGCCCTCGCCAGAGGCCCTCGGGCCAGGAACAATAACACCACACTAAGATAGCGTCGCCGGGGATCTGGGGGCGATTTTGACACCACTGGTGACTAGACCCAGGTCCACAACAACATCACACTTTACACGCCGCAGCACGACGCCTTGCAGGCGTCCTTCGCTTTGACCTTGTCTTTCCCGACCTTCTCGCAGCGCTTGGATTTCTTGGCGACCCAAGTGCAGTCCCGATTCGCCTTGCGGAAGTACCAGTCGGCGTCGTCTTCTTCGCAGGAGCAGC
This sequence comes from Aureococcus anophagefferens, assembly GCF_000186865.1. Taxonomy (NCBI): domain Eukaryota; class Pelagophyceae; order Pelagomonadales; family Pelagomonadaceae; genus Aureococcus; species Aureococcus anophagefferens. Next base: position 1,468,151 of record NW_008705561.1, read on the forward strand.
AGGACGCTTCGCAGGCGTCGAAGCCGGTGATTTTGCCGGCGTCCTTCTTCTTGCACCGCTTCGCCGACTTCTTCGCCACCCAGGCACAGTCGCGCGACCGCTTCTTCGCGTACCTTTGAGCCGCTACGTCAGCGAAAGGCATGCGAAAACAACGACGCCGAGGAGGCGCCAGCTCGTCGAGTCGCCGCAGGCCGCGTCGACGGTCTCCGTCGGCTCCTGCGACGGCGCCACGTCGAGCATCTGCGTCGGCTCCGGCGTCGGCGCGGCGTCGACGACCTCGACCGGCTCCGGCGTCGGCTCCGGCGTCGGCGCCTCGTCGACTGGCAGCGCGTGCGCGCGCGACCGCGTAGAGCGACGGCGTGCCTCGCGCACTGCTCGGCGCGCCTCGCGCACTGCTCGGCGTGCCTCGCGCACTGCTCGGCGCGCGCCGAAACCCCCGAAATCCGGAGTTGAGGCTATCTACAGTACATGGGGTGCACCGCCGGGCCGGGGGGCGGGTTTTCGGGGGGCGGCCCGGGGCGCGTCGTGCCGGCGGCGTGCGTCGCGTGCGTCGGACGTGGGTCTGATTCTTCTTGTGTATGTGCATGGGCGCCTAGAACTTGAGGCCCGGGACCTTCTTCTCGAGGCGCGCGAGGATGTGCTTGCCCGGCGTGTGCTTGATCTGCGCGACGTGCGGCCGGAGGCCGTCGACGATCTTCCGCACCTGCGCGTCGTCCGCGAGGTCCACGACCTTCTGGACGACGTAGTTCGCGAAGGGGTCGACGATGAGGAGCTTCAGGGCCGACGTGGGCGAGTGGTCCGCGCCGACGTCGTCGACGACGGCGTCGACGATCTCGGACCGCGTCTCCTCGGACCCGAAGTCGAGGCACTTCTCGACGACGTTCGACGCGAACTTGTGGCGGCTAAAGTCTAGCAGATTGGCCTTGACCGCGGCGAGCAGCTTCGCCTTGTCGCTGTGGCGGCCGTACTGGATCGCGTGCTGCATGACGTAGTTCGCGTACTGGTCCTCGATGAGCGGCGGCAGGTCCGCGAGCTGGAGCTCGTCCAGCAGCGGCCCCGTGTGCTCGGGCCCGCAGTGCTCGAGCACGCGCTGGAGCACGCGGCAGCCGTAGGAGTGCGTCGCCAGCGACCGCGCGTTGCCCCGGAACGCCGCGAGCACGAAGTCGACGGATTCGCCGAACGCGGCGTAGTCGCGCTCGAGCGCCGCGTCGTCGCCGTCGCGCAGCGCGCCGTTTTTGACGAGCTTCGTCGCCTTGGACGTGGCCTCGACGCACTTCTGGATGACGTGGTTGCCGTTCTGGTCGTGGACGCAGAGCAACACGGACTCGCGGAACTCGTCGATGACCGCCAACGCTTCCCGCGGCGGCAGCGCGTCGAGCGCCTTCTGGACGACGCGGCAGCCGTAGACGTGCAAGCTCAACGCGACGCAGTGGCCCTTCAAAGCCTCGTAGACCTTGGACTTCGTGTCCGCGTCGCCGCACGTGAGCACCTTCTGCACGACGTAGTTGCCGAAGACGTCCGTCGCGAGCTCGCGGGACTTGGGCAGCACCTCGGAGAAGATGAGGTCGCGCTCGGCCGACGGCGCGCGCGTGTCCTCGAGGTGGGCCTGGAGGAACCGCGACCCGTGCTGGTCGCGGCAGAGCACGGCGACGCGGCCCTTCAGATCCGTCGCGGAGAAGATGGGCAGGGGCCCGCCGCCCGGCGACAGGCCCGCCGTCGGCGGGCTCGGGTCGTCGGAGCCGCTCAGCGTGTCGCAGCGCGCGTCGCGCGCGCGCTGCCGCTGGCCGCCGCGGCGGCTCCGGCCGCCGCGCGGCGGCGGCGCGCCGTAGCCGTGGGGCGGCGACCCGTAGTGCAACCCGCCGTGGTAGTAGCCCGGCGCGACCTGGCCGTAGGCCGGGCGGCCCGGCGGGCTGTGCGACACGAGGTACGGCGGCGGGCTCCCGTAGTGCGCCGGCGGGCTGCCGCCGTAGGGGTCGCCCGGGTAGGGCGCGTAGGGCGCGTAGGGCGGCCGCGCGTAGGGGTGGCCCCCCGGCGAGTAGCCGTAGTGGCCGTAGTCCGGCGGCGGCGCGGCGACGGGCTGGTAGTAGACGCGGCCGTCGTCGCCGACGACGGGCACCATCGCCGCGGGTCGGCCGTACGCGTCCGGCGGCGCGTAGCCGTAGCCCGCGTAGCCCTGGGGCGCCATGCCGTGGGGGGACGCGGGCGGGCCCCGGGGCGGCGGCGCCTGGTGCATGCCCGCGGCGTGGTGGCTGCTGCCGCCCTCGCGCAATTGGCGCGCGACGCCGCCCGCGGCCTTCTCGGGCGGCGGCGGCTCGCTCGGCGTCGCGGACCGGCTCAGGCCCGGCTCGCGGCCGAAGGGCTCCGGCGAGCTCCCCTCCGGCAGGGACAGCGCCGCGATGGACGCGCTCAAGTTCTCGAGCGTGCCCCGGACCGACGCGATGCGCGCCTCCTCGCGCGCCTCGCGCTCGTCGCCCTCGGACCCGAGGCGCCGCTGGGCGCCGTAGTCCATGGACGTGTGGGGCCGCGAGATGTCCGCGCCCGCGCGCTTCGCCGACGCCCAGGACACGGACGAACCGGGCCGGCGCCGCTCGTCGCCGAACGGCTCCGCGTTCAAACCCGCGCTGTCCCGCAGCAGATCCTCGATCTGCTTCCGCTGGAGCTGGCCGATCTCCGGCGACTCGTTCAGGGGCGGCGGCGCCGAGAAGCACCTAGGGTGGAAGGTCGCCGCTCGCGGCCCCGAATTCGAAAGAAACGCGCGCGCGGATACGCGGGGCGCGGGCGCCGCGCCGGTCGCTGTCCTGGAAGGGCGCCAGGGTCGTGCGGCTCTCCATGACGAGCGTCGTGGCCATAGACGTGGAAAAGTCACCGGAACGCGGCGCGCCCGGCCAGCCTCGCGCGTCGAAACCGCTCTCCGAAAGAAGAGTGGCGTGCGCGCGCTCTCCGAGCGGCTGCGCGCGCGCCGAGCCGAGGGCGCTGTCGTGGGCCGCTCCGAAGCGACCCGCGCGGGCGGCGCGTCACGCAGGGGCCGGCCAGCGGGTCGGGCCTGCTTTATAGGACTGGCGCTCGTATGCTTGTTGCGTCGACAGCGTCGATGGTGATTGCTTTTCCCGCGCCAACATTGTCATTTCAACATGAACTCGGTGAAGGAGCCCTCGCCTGGGGGGACAAATGGAGCGCCCCAGAGGCCTATTGTTGACAGAGAAATGGCACGACACGTGTAAAGCGTGTCCCGCGGCGAACAACAACCAAGATGGGTGACGGGTCCCAGACGCCTCTGAGAGCGCTGATTTTACCCCGCAAGTCGGGCCGTGTTTGAGGCACCTGAAGGTCAGGCCGGTGTTTTACCTCGACGTCGTGAGACCGGAGAGCTCGAGGCCGTCCGCGTCTCTCGGCACTGCCCGAGAGACCGCGGCCCTCGCGGCGGCCCCGACCGCCTCGGCGCGCGCGCGCGCTTCGCGCCGCCCCGCGGAAGAACCGCGCACCGCCCCGGCGGCGCCGAGCTTCTCGGCGCGCGCCGGGGCCCGATGGAGCCCTACGCGCCGCGGCCCGACGCGGCCATGGCGACGACGGCGCCGTCGCGGCTGCGGCGCCTGACCCTCGACGTGCTCGACACCTACACGCGCGTCGGCGCCGGCCGGCCCGCCGGGGCCGGGGGCGCCGGGGGCGCGGACCCGGCGCGCTTCGCCGAGTGGATCCGGCTGTCGACGACGCCGCGCGCGCCGGGCCGGCCGTCCGTCGTGCCCCGGCGGTCGCTGACGGCGCCGAACGTCGGCGGCGGCAACGAGGGCCGCGACAACGTGCGGACCCTCGGCGTCCCTTTCTTATGTAAAAAAACGTCCGGACCGTCGTTTTTATAGGCCGAGGCGGAGCTCATCTGCTACGCGGGCGACGTGCTGGGCCCCGGCGGCGACGGCCCGTCCTTCGAGATCATCGACAAGCTCGGCAAGGGCTCCTTCGGCCAGGTCTTCCGCTGCCGGTCCGCGAAGACGGGGCGATTGGTGGCCATCAAGGTCGTCAAGAACTGCGCGTCCTACGCGACGCAGGCGCTCGTCGAATCGCAGATCGCGCGCATGCTCAACTCGCGGGGCGCGCACCCGCACGTCGTCCACCTGTTCGGCGACTTTAGCCACGGCGGCCACGTGTGTTTGGTCTTCGAGCTGCTGTCGATGAATTTGTACGAGCTGCTGAAGCAGAACCAATTCCGCGGATTGCCCTTGGAGTCCGTGCGCCTCTTCTCGGCGCAGATCCTGAGCGCCCTCGTGTGTCTCGACGACGCCAAAATCGTCCACTGCGACGTCAAGCCGGAGAACATCCTCCTGTCGCCGCGGCCGGGCGACGACGGCGCGTCCGTCGTGAAACTCATCGACTTCGGGTCCGCGTGCGTCGAGGGCCGGTCCACGCAGACCTACGTCCAGTCCCGCTTCTACCGGGCGCCGGAGGTGCTCGTCGGCGCGCCCTACGACGGCGCCATCGACGTCTGGTCCGCGGCCTGCGTCGTCGCGGAGCTCATGCTCGGCCTGCCCGTGTTTCCGGGCGTGTCGGCGCACAACCAGATCACGCGCATCGTCGAGATGCTCGGCACGTTCCCCGACGCGCTCCTCGAGCGCGGCGACGACGCGGCCAAGTACTTCTTCCGCAAGCCCGACGCGCCGCCGCCGGCCGCGCCGCCGCAGCCGCCGCCGGCGGCCGTGCCCGACGACGCGTTCGACGACGACGGCGCCGACGCCAAGTTCTCCGACGACGACGACGGGCCCGCGTCGTCCTACGAGCTCAAGACGCCGGAAGCGTATGCTCGAGATACGGGGTCTTCCGTGCCGCGCACGAAGAAGTACTTCCAGTACAAGCGCCTCGACGAGATCGTCAACCACTACCCGATCCGCGCGGGCCTGTCGGCGTCGGACGTCGACGCGGAGCGCGACAAGCGCAAGGTCTTCGCCCACTTCGTGCGGGGCATGCTCCGCCACGCGCCGGACGAGCGCTGGACGCCGCGCATGGCCGCGGCGCACCCGTTCCTGGCGGGCGCGGCGCTGGGCAACTGGCAGGCGCCGCGGGACCCGCGCTTCGACGAGCGGCGCCACTTCGCGCGCCTCGGCCGGGGCCGGCGGCCCGGCGGCCGGCGGCGCGAGACTTTGGGCGCGTCGGCGCCGGCCTGGCTGCCCGACGACGGCGCGCCGACGCCCGAGATCCGCGACCGCCGCGCGGTCAGCGACGACGGCTCGTACCGGCGCGCCGTCGACGCGGCGCCGCGCGCGCCGCCGCGGCGCGGCGAGTCCAAGGTGTCGGGCATCGGCATGTCCCTGGCGGCGCACCCGCCCGAGTTCGACGCGGGCAACGCGGCGCCGACGCCGTTGGCGCCGCCCTTCCCGCCGGCCTACTACCACCAGCCGGGCGCGTACTACTACCCGCCGCCGCAGTACTCGCCCGACGCGGCCTTCGCGCCGCTCCGGCGCAACAACACGATGACCGAGGCCCAGTGGCGCGACGCCGCCGCGCGGCAGGCCGGCGCGTCGTCCTACGGCGCCCAGGGCGCCTTCTCCTACACCGCGGGCTACCCGGGCGCGGGCGTCGCGCGGTCCGCGGGCGCCTTCGGCGAGACGGACTTCAGTTTCGCGCTCCAGCGGCCGACGGCGGGCCCGTCGTTCCACCCGCGGGCGCCCCGGAGCCCCGCGTCCGACGACGGCCAACCGCCCGGCGAGTACTACGGCTCCGCGCCGGGCTACGGCGGCGGCAACAGCGCGCCGGGCGGCGCCGGCGCGCCGGGGCCCTTCCCGTCGGGCTACGCGGGGCGCTTCCGCCAGACGCAGTACGCCTACGCGCCGCAGCACGCCTTCGCCAACGCGCCGCACCACCACGGCCACCGCAGATCCTGGAACCAGCAGCCGCCGCTGTCGACGACGCCCGAGGACGACCGGCGGGGCCGCCGCGCGCAGTCCGACCCGCAGGCGCGGCTGCCGCACTCCTACCAGCCGCAGCAGCAGCACCGCGGCGGGCGGCGCTAGCTTCTAAGGTCGCCCTCGTTACCTACACAGCGGAGCTACTTACACAGCGCGTTGACGGCGCGCGAACTAGCGCGCACGCATGGTCCCATCGTCCGTGCTGAACTAGCTTGCACACCTCGTTGAGGTCAACTTTCCCCGTCAAGGCGGCCTCTGAATCGATGGCCGATCAACCGTGAGAGACAGCAGCGCACGCGACCATGCAGCCCCCGTCGTGGCGGCTCGTCGCGCTGTGCCACGTCGTCGGCGTCATCGTCGGCGTCTGGGCGACGAACGCGTTCTGGAGCCTCGGCACGGTGCGCCAGGCGGCGGCGCCGCCGCAGAGCGCATCGCCGATGCCGGCGAGCCACGCCGCCGCCGCGGAGCTCCTGAGCGCGGCGCTGGCCCTCGCGGCGACGAGCGGCGGCCCACCCGCAACGACGTCGAGCCCGCCGCCCGCCGTCGCGGCCGCGAAGCGAGCGGCGCCCGCCGCGCCGGCGCCGACGAGACGGAAGGCCGCGGCCGAGCCGCCGCGCGACGTGTCGCTCGCGGCGATGCGCGCCTGGGACCTGAGCGGCGCGGGCCCCTGCCCGTCGGACCTCAAGGTCTACGTCTACGAGTACCCGGGCGTCGAGTCCATGGCCTGGTACCGGCACGCGAAGGAGATGCGGCAGCGGTGCCGCGAGGACGACCGCTGCGCGAACCACTACGCGGGCGAGCACCTCCTGGCCCAGTTCTCCCTCGAGCTCATCCTGCACGACTTCTTCACCAAGGCCTGCGTGCGCACGCGGGACCCGGAGGCCGCGGACCTGTTCTTCGTGCCCCACTACGGCGACGTGCTCTATCGGGAGACGGGCCGCGGCGACAAGCCGAGCGCCTACGAGGCGGCGCTCCTCGACATCTTGGAGAGACGGGACACGACGGCCTGGGAGCGGACCTTCAACGTCACGGGCGAGTACTGGACGCGCCGCGGCGGCGGCGACCACGTGCTCGTCCAGCCGGCGCCGGTCACGGGCCTCCGCCACCCCAAGGGCGGACGCGGCTGGACCCACTACCTCCAGCAGCTCCACGCGCCCATCTGGATCTCCCTGGAGCTCTCGCGGAGCTTCGTCGCCGAGTACCCGGCCTGCGGGCGGAAGAACGTCGTCGCGCCGTACCCGATCCCCGGCCGCGCGTGGCACGACGGCCAGTGGGCGCGCAAGGCGCGCAAGGCCGCGCTCTCCGTCTTCGGCCCGGCGCTCCCGTCCGTCGAGAGCAGCCGGCCCCTCGCGGCCTACTACCGCGCGGGCGACCACGGCTGCGTCAACGTCCGCCGCGCGATCGCCGCGGAGTTCGCGGACGCGTCGCTGGACCAGGGCGGCGTCGGCGACGGCGGCTTCGTGCTCCGGGACCGCGCCGTCGACGGCGCCGACGACGCGCTGACGAAGCTGCGGACCCAGGCGCTCCGCGTGCCCCGCCAGGCCCTCATGCACCTCGCGGACTTCTGCCCGTGCCCCGAGGGCGACTCGCCGTCCGCGAAGCGCCAGTACGACGCCCTGCTCGCGGGCTGCGTGCCCGTCGTCGTCAGCGACGACGCGCTCTGGGCGTATTCGAACGAGATGGGCCTCGACGGGGACCTGGACCCGGCCGCGTTCGCGCTCAACGTCTCCGAGGCGAGCCTGTTGAAATTCGACGCGGACCCGGACAAGCAGACGACGGTGAACACGAAGGCCGACGCGGGCCACGCGCACCACGCGGGCCGCGACGACGCCGACGCCTTCCCGCTCCTGGGCATCCTGGGGGCCGCGCGGCGCGGCCTCGCGGCGTTCCGGGAGGCCGGCGCGACCGCGGCGTGGGCCTACCGCTACTACGCGACGGGCGACTACGGCGACGAGGACCCGCTCCTCGCCGGCGTGTTTCCCAACGGCGGGGCGCTGGCGCTCCTCGTGCGCGACCTCGAGCGCCGCGCGCGCGGGTCGCGGTGGCCCGCGTGCGAGGCGGAGCGCGCGCGGCCCCACTTCGAGCTCAAGAAGCAGTACTGCGGCGCCGTGCCCGCCGCCAAGGAGGCCCGGGGCCTCCGGGACCGGCTCAGGAAGACCAAGGACCCGGCGAAGCGGGCCGCCGTCCAGGCGGCCCTCGACGCCTACGAGGGCGGCCGCGTCTTCCGGCGGCGCCGCTAAAACATTGGCTTCACCGCGCCCCGGGTTCACGGTTTCAACTATACCCAAAAATCCCGCGCCGGGCAGCCCGGGTGGCCAATCTGTTGGCTCACGCGGGCCGAAATCCCCGCGGTCGGGAGGCGCGGGCGGCCCCGGTTGGCGCGCGGCGGGTCCGCGGCGCGCGGGCGACGCGCTCACCCCCGCGGGCCGCGCGTGTGTCGCCATGTCGGACCTCCTGGCCTGCGCCTGCTCCGCCGATGTCTACAACGAGCCGGGCATGGAAGGGAACTCGGAGGAGGACAACGGCGTCATCGAGGTGCGTCGCGCGTCCCGCGCGCCGGGGCGGGGCCCTCGTAACCCCCGACCGCAGGTCCTCGCGCCGGAGCGCTGCGCGGAGATTCTCGGGCTCCACTCGCCGGACGCGAGCTACCTCGAGCGCCGCCGCGCGTACATCAAGGCGGCCCTCGTCTTCAGCCGCCTCGTCGGCGCGTCCCCGCGGCGTCCCGCCCCGGGGGGCGGCGATGCGCACGCCCCGAGCCCCCGGCAGGCCCCGCGACGCCGTGGAACGACCGCAGCGAGCTCATGCGGCGCGGCGCGGGCAGCTTCTGCGACGTCGAGGCGGCCTTCGAGGGCCTGCGGGCGACGCGGGAGCCCGTGCCCGGCTTCGCGCCCGACGACTTCCTGCCGCAGCTCCGGTGCAGCAGCGACGGCGGCCGCACGTTCGACGAGGCGAAGCCCCCGGCGCGCGCCCGCGCGGAAGAGCCACGTCCCTGCGTCTTCGAAGAAGGTCTGACCGTAGGTGAGCGCGATGCTCCACGCGGACGTGCGGGCCGCGCCGGGCGACGACGAGTCGCTGGCGAACCCCGAGTTCGAGGTCGCCGTCAAGTTCTCGACGACGCGCTTCGTCCTCGCGCGGACCCTGACCGAGTTCCACGCGCTCCACAAGAGCCTCGCCCGGCGCGTGCCGACGTGCGCGCGGTCCCTGCCGTCGCTCCCGACGGCCGCGGACATCGACCGCGCGGCCAAGGCCGCGCCGCAGGCCGGCGGCGGCGCGCAGGCCTTTCTCGGCGGGCTGCTGGGCGTCGAGGCGTCGCAGCGCGACTCGAAGAAGGCGTCGGCGGCGTCGTTGGCGCTGACGGACGCCAAGTTCAAGCTCCGCGCGTACCTGTCGCAAGCCATCGACTGGTTCCGCGCGCGGCGCGTCTACGACCCCGAGGTCCTCGCGTTCATCGACCTCGACGCGGAGCTGCTCCTGCGGCTCCACCGCGAGGACATGCGCGTCGTGCGGAACATCGTCGTGTCCTGGGGCGGCCACGTCGCGCACGCCGTGCCCGCGAAGTGGGTCAAGCAGTTCGTCGCGTCGATCACGCCGCGGCGCGGCCGCGGGCCCGCGCCGGACCCCCTCGGGCCGGGCGCCATCCGCCTCCGCGAGTGCCTCGACAACGACGCGGACACGGAGGGCGCCTGGGACCTCGTCACCAAGCCCGCGTGGATCGTCCTCAGCTCCGTCTACGGCGCGGACGTCGAGCTCGACATCGAGACGCTGCGGAAGCTCATGACGTCGCCGGCGGCCAAGGCGTCCCTCGACGCCGCGCCGCAGATGCTGTTGGGCCTCCCCGTGGGCACGGCCAACGGCTCCGTCAACGCGGCCGCGTCCGCGACCAACGGCTCCGTCGCGCCCTAGCCCCCCGCCCGCCGCCGGTCGGACCCCGCGCGGCCGCGGGTCCGCCGCGCCGCCGCCCCCCGCTCGCCCGCGCGCCCCCCCGCGCCGCGGCGAGCGCCCCTCGCGCCCTTACACCTTGCTAGTTCCGAGTTCGGTTAGATCCGCGGCGCGGCCGGGTCCGTGAGCCACAGCGTGCACGCGTAGCGCGGCTTCCGCGGGGGGAGGACCTCGTGCCAGAGGTAGCTGTCGAAGACGACGAGGCGCCCGCCCAGCGGCGCGACCTCGACGGCGCGCGCGAGCTCGCCCGCGTTGAGCTCCTCGCGCCGCGCGGTGTCGGGGTAGATGAGCAGCTCCCCGCCGTCGTCGCCCTCGTCCCAGTCGCCGTTCGCGTAGACGATGGCCGTGACCACGCGCGAGTTCGTCGACGCGCCGCAGGATTCCTTCCACGCGTTGTCCTGGTGGATCCGATACCCGCGGTACGGCGCCGCGTCGTCGTCGACGGCGCCCGGGTAGCGCGTGCCGAGCGCGTTCTCGTCGACGTGGAGCGGGGACCCGTGGTAGCCGACGGCGTTGAGCACCGCGGCGAGGCCCTTGAGCTTGCGGATCGTCGCCGCGAGCGCGCCGAGGCCGCGCTTCTCCGTATCGTCCTCGTGGACCCAGCCGTAGGCGTCGCCGCGCGTGCCGCTCTGGCGCTGCTGGTCCGGCGGCGCGATGAGGCCGGCGTTCCGCGCGGTCTCCAGGTCGGACCGGAGCGCGGCGACGGCGCCGGCGTCGAGCGCGCCGTCGACGACGACGTAGCCCGATTTCCGCAGTTGCGCCGCGAAGCCCGGCTGGGACCGCACCAGCGCCGCGCCGTCGTCGACGAAGGCCGACGCGTCGACCGACCTATTGCCGTCGTCGGAGCCGAGGCGCGAGGTCGCGAAGAGCATGTTGATCGCCGTCGTGAAGCACTGGTCGTGGATGTCGTAGAGCGCGTCCTCGTCGCCGCGCGTGACGTCGTCGAGGGTCTTGCCGCAGGCCTTGACGCTCTGGGTCTCGAGGCTCTGTTTGACGACGCCGTAGAAGTGCAGCAGGCCCTGCCAGGCGCCGGCCTCCTCGAGCCGGTAGCCGCCGCCGAACGGCGCCGCGTCGACGCCGAAGCCGTCGAGCATGCGCGCCTGCATGACCGCGGCCTTGGACAGGCTCGCGTCGCCGGAGCGCCACGCGTGGAGCTCCCGGGCGACCGCGTCGCCGTTGCCGAGCGCGAGCTGCTCCCGAAACACGGTCCGCTCGCGCTCCGAGCCCAGCGACGCCCTCCACGGCAGCGGCAGGGGCGGCGGGCGGGGACTCGCTGGCTTCGGTAGTTGCTTCGGTATTGGCGTCGGCGCCGGCTTCGGCGCTGGCGCTGGCTTCGGCGCTGGCTTCGGCGCTGGCTTTGATCGCTGCGGCTTCGATCGCTTCGACGTCTCCGGTTTGAAGAACCCGGAGGCGAGGCCCGCGAACGACGCCTTGCTGCTCTTGGCGGCTCGTCGAGGCGCGGCGGTATCGAGCTCGGGCGACGCGGCGGTTTCACGTTTGGACGCCGCGGCAGGTTCGGACGGCGCGGCGGTTTTCGGCTCGGGCGGCGCCGCGGGTTCGGACGGCGCCGCGGGTTCGGGCTCAGACGCTGCGCTCGATGTTTTCAGGGTCATGAATGCATCGTCGCCGCCGCCCGCGAAGAGATCCTCGTCATCGGCCACAGCCCTTTCTGCGCATTCCAAAACAACATGTTTCACCTCGAGTCCCGTCTGCGCGGCGACGCGTTGCACCAGCCGCGCTGCCACGGTCTTCTTCTTCAGCAGGAATTTGAAGGTCTTGCCGTCCTGCACGGCCACGAAGACGCATCGCGACATTAAGCCACTCGACGAAGACCACCCAGGCCCATCAGCGGCAGCCCACTCGAACACCTCAAGGTGCAGTTCAACCATAGCACGGTCTCCCTCCCCTTACGAGCGGCTCGCCGCGGCGGCGCGTCTCCGGCGCGCCGGCGCGGCTTCGCGGCTCCTAGCGGCGGACCCGGTCGTCGGCGTCGAGGCCGTCGGTGACGCCGAGGCTCGCGAGCTGCGCGCGGAGGTCGGAGACGAGCGCGTTCTTCTTCTGGAGCTGCTTTTTCAGGTCCGAGAACTGGCGCGAGTTCGTGAGCTTGGCCTCGAGGTCGTCCTCGCTCTGGCGGAGCCGGTGCTTCGTCTCCGCGAGCTCCCGTCGGATGCCGGCGAGCTGCGCGCCGCCCTCCTCCATCGCGCCCTTGGCGCCGGCGAGCTCGTCGCGGTCGCGCTTCGCCTGGGCCGCGGACGACGAGTTCTGGGCCTCGAGCTGGCGCTTGCACTGGCGCAGCTCCTCGGCGAGGTCGCCCTTCTCGCGGAGGACGGACGCGCACTGCTGCTGGAGCGCGTTGAACCGCTGCTGGAGCGTCTTGTTGCTGTCCTCGAGGGAGCTGTTCCGGTCGCTGAGCTCCTTCTGCTCGTCCTTGAGGCTCTTGAGGTTGCGGGCCTGGAGGCCCTTGGGCTCCGCGCGCGGCGGCGCGTCGAGGCGGATCTTGTCCACCTCCTGGATTAGGGCCTCGTCCTCGACGATCGACGTGTCGACGTGCAGCGTCAGGCCCTGGGCGTCGGCCGTCTCCAGCAGGTTCTTGATGAGCAGCACGTTCATGCCGAGCATCTTCGACAGGTCCGCGCGCACGCCGTCCTTGACGCAGATCTGCAGGTGGTCCAGCGCGCTCGACACGTCGTCGAAGCTGTACGGCGGGTCCATGCTCCGGAGCCGGTCCTCGACGGTGTCGTCGAAGTCGCCGTCGATGGCGACGAGCGTGTGCTCCCGCTTCTCCTTGAAGAACTTCATGAACTTGATCATCTGCGGACGCGCGCGCGTGAGGACGGGGGCGGCGAACGACGCGCGTTTGGGGGTGGAGTGTGGGGCCGGTTCTCGTGTGACGCACCTCCTGCTGCGTCTCGATGGGCAACGACGAGAGCAGCCCGCGGGACGCCATGGCGCCGACCCGACGCCCGCCCGGGCAGTGAGGGGGCGAAGCGCGAGCGCGAGGCTGCCCGAACCAAAAAAAAAACTTAACCTCACCGTCAAGGCACTGTAAGCGCTCGCCAACTTCGACTTTGCCACTACCATCAGGAGGGTGTGCCGCGCGTCGCTGCCGCGTCGCTGCGCGATGGCTCGATCGCTATGCCTCGTCCTCCTCTTCGCATCAGTCGGCGCCGTCAAGAAAACGACGAAAGACTGGAGCAAGATCGACTTCGACGCCGTCGAGAATGAGTGGAAGGAAGGAGACGAGGCCGACGAGCTGAAGAGCGAGCACGAGTTCTACGAGGAGGCGCTGGCGCGGCGGCGGGCCAACGCCCCCAGCGGGCCCGGCGGCATCGACCTCGAGGCGCTCCAGGGCATGTCGCCCGAGGCCGTCCAGGCGAAATTGGCGCACCAGCAGTCGAACGCGGGCTCGGCGATGATCTTCATCACGCTCATCACGAACCAGGCGGACGGCACGCCCTGGGACGAGGCCGCGGAGAACAAGGAGGCGGGCCTCATCTCCGCGCTGATGAAGACGGGCGGCATCAACCTGAGCGCGTACCGCATCGACCCGCGGCGGCTGCTCGTGACGACGACGTACGGCTGGTACGGCCAGGACGTCATCGATTTCCTGCTCACGCGCGAGACGGTCATGAAGGTCACCTGGGACAACGTCGACTACGAGAACCCGGACGCCGTCCAGGACGACATCCCGGACTACGTGAAGCCGAAGGCGCCGAAGAAGAAGAAGAAGAAGGCGAAGAAGAGGAAGGCTGACCTGTAAGCGATTTTGATAGTAGGCTGCTTTCAACGCAGGCAAGTTAGGGGACTAGGGGAACATCCGGCGCGGCGCGCCGGGATCAGCGGGAGGACGTGATCGACGCGGAGGACCGGAGCGTGCCCGGGTAGTGGGCCGCGTTGAAGGTCCCGCGGCGCTTCGCCTTGCGCTCCGCGAGGATGCGCTCGCGGCGCGCCGCGCGGCTCTCGCGCGTCGCGCTCTGGACGGCGGAGGACGCGCTCGGCGACGCGCGCGACGACGGCGGCCCGCGCGACGACCGCGAGCCGCCCGGCCGCGGGTCCGGCGCGGCGTCGTCGAGGACGCGCGTCGGCGAGAGGCGCCGCGGGCTCTGGGCGCGCTGCGGCGGCGGCGGCGGCGGCGCGCTGCGGCGGCCCCGCGCGTCGCTCGAGAGCTCGAGGAACTCGAGGACGTCGCGGTTCGTCCGCTCGACGCGGGGCACGGGGTCCTTGCGCCGCGGCGGCGGCGCGGCCGGAGCACCGCGGCGCGGCGGCGGCGGCCGCGCGTCCTCGACGCGGCGCGGCGGCGGCGGCGGCGGCGGCGCGTCCAACTCGTCGAGCCCCGCGCCGTGATCGTCGGACGCCACGGGTTCGAGCCCGGGCCGGCCGCGCGGCGCGGGCGCGCCGCGGCCGCGGCGGAGGCGCGCGAGGCGCGCGTCCAGGTCGTCGAGCTCGGAGACGACGCTGTCGAGGGCGCTGTCGTCGTCCGTGTCGTCGAGGTCGTCGCGGTCCGCGCGGCGGCGGCCGCCCGCGGACCGGCGGCGCGGCGGCGACCGCGCGGGGCGGCGGCCGTCGCTGAGCAGCGAGTAGTTGGACCCGTCGCTGTCCCAGTTCGCGCGCGGCGGCGGCGCCGTCGCCGCGCCGGCGACGCGCGTCGTCGCCGCGAGCGCGTCCTCGGCCTTGCCGACGGCGAGCCACAACGCCGCGGCCTCGCGGCGGCTCGACGCGCGGAGCTCGCTGATCTCGCGCTCCCGCGACACGAGGGCGCTCTCGAGGGCGAGGACCTCGCGGCGCGCGGGCGACGGCGGCGCCGACCGCCCGAAGACGTCGTCGCCGAAGGGCGGCGGCGGCGGCGCGGCGAGGTCCGCGGGCGGCGCGGGCGGCGCCTCGGGCGCGGGCGCCGCGGGCGCCACGTCCACGGCGGCGGCGGCGGCCGTCGCCTCCGCGCGGCGCCGCTCGGCCTCGGCCGACGCCCGGAGCCGCTCGCCGTAGGCGACGGCCGCCGCGTCCGCGCGCGTCGCGTCCGCGACGGCCCGCTCGCGGTCCGCGGCCGCGCGCGCGTCCCGGAGCTCGCGCTCGAGGGCGTCGCGCTCCGCCTTGGCCGCCGCCACGAGCTTGGCCTTGTCCTCGACGGCGGCGTCGCGCTCGTCGGCGAGGTCGCGCAGCGCCGCGCGCGCGGCGTCGGCCTGCTTCGCGACGGCGCCGTGGACGTCGCGCAGCGAGTCCTCGAGCTCCCGCGACGCGGCGCGCCGCAGCTCCTCGACGCGCGCCTCCGCCGCCGCCTTCTCGCGCAGCACGGCCTGCTCCGCGCGGTCGCGGTCGCGGCCCGCGAGCTCCTCGCGCCGCCGGAGCTCGACGGCTTGCCGCGCGGCCTCCGCGCGGCTCCGCTCGAGCTCCTGCTCCAGCAGCTGGGCGCGCCGCTCGAGGGAGTGGAGCGACGTGTGCACGAGCTCCGAATCCAGAGACCCCTTGTCGTCGAAGAGGCCGCTCTTGACGGACGACGCGCCCGGCGACGACGGCGGCGCCGACCGCGGCGACGCGCGCTTCACCGCGGGCGGGCCCGGCGGCGAGTACTGCGCGGCCGTCGACACGCTCCGCGTCGGCGACGCCGGCGGCTCGGGCACGACGACGAGTTGCCGCTGCTGCAGCGCCGCGAGGTTCAGCGCCGCGAGCGCGGCCGCGGCCTCGGCGTCGCGCGCGTCCGTCGCCGCGGCCGCCTGCGACGCGGCCTCGATGGCGACGTTCGCCGCGCCCTCGAGCTGGAGCTCGAGCGCCTCGAAGCGCGCCTCCAGGCTCCGGGCCGCCGCCGACGACTCGAGCTCCGCGGCCTCGGCCGCGAAGCGCGCCTCGGCCTCGGCGCGCCGCGCGTCGGCCTCCTGCTTAGCGTCCGCGACGGCCGCGTCCCGCTCGCGCTCCGCGTCGTGGAGCGCCTCCCGCAGGTCCCGCAGGGCCCGCTCGGCGTCGCGCTGGGCCCGCGTCTCCTCGATGGCGCGCTCTAAGGACGCCGCGGCGGCCTCGCGCTCGCGCGCGACCAAGGCGTCGACGGCGGCGACGTCCGGGTCCGGTCGAATCGGCGCGGCGACCCTCGGCGGCGACGTCGGCGGCGACTTCGGCGGCGACGCCTGCTCCGGCGACTTCTTGCGGGGCTGGCGGTCCCGCGCCTCGATCTCCGCGACGGACGGCGGCCGCAGCTCCGCGACGACGGCCGCGAGCGCCGCCGCGTCGGCCGCGGCCTCGTCGCACGCGGCGGCGACGGCGCGCGCCGACAGCGCGCGGCGCCGCGCGGCGTCGTCGCGCGACGACAGCGCGCCCCACTCGAGGCAGGGCAGCGCCGCGTCGAGCTCGCGGGGCCCTAAACCGACGCACGTGGCGACGACGGGCGCCGCGTCCGGCGCGACGGACGTGCCGTGGAGCAAGCGCGCGAGCGCGTCCTCGCGCGGCGGCGCGTCGTCCGCGTCCAGCCCGAAGGCGTGGCGCAGGGCCGCCGCGAGGCTCGCGAGCTGGGCGCCGCCCGTCGCCTCCGTCTCCTCGAAGCGCTTCCGGGGCGGCGCGGCGACGTGGACGACGTGGACGCGGCGCGCCGCGGTCGAGCCCGGCGCCGCGAGGCTCCGGACGTCCGACTTGACGTCGACGGTCGCGACGACGTGGGCGGGCTCCTTGAGGCCGAGGTGGAGCAGGTTCGCCCGCGCCGCGTTCAGCAGGCGCCGGACCCGTTTGCGGCCCATGGCCCGCGACCCGCCGCCGACGCCGCGCGCGTCCGCGTGGTCCGACGGCGGCAGGAGGTCCAGCACGTCGCCCGCGGCGTCGACGGCGACGACGCCCAGCACGAGCGGGTGCCCCCCCGTCTGCGACGCGTCGCCCCGCTCCAGGCCCGCCTTGCGGCCGCCGAGGCGCGACCCCGCGTCCTCGATGACCCGCGCCGCGACGCCGCCGAAGCCCGCGTCGTCGTGCGCGGCGCCGAAGACGCACTCCTCGCAGGCCGCCGCGCTGCCCACGGCCAGCACCGTCGTCGCCGCGCCCCGGGGCAGCGACCCGTCCAGCGCGCCGCTCAGGCCGGGGCAGAGCGCGGCGACGAGCGGCGCCACGAGCGCCTCGCAGCCGCTGCTCGACGCGGCGTCGAGCTTCCCCGCGTCCGGCCCGGTCCCGCCGCCGACGCCGACGCCAAAGGCCACGGGGAAGGTGCGCCGCCAGGACGCGCCGAGGCGCCCGGGGCCCAGTGCGACGTCGAGCGTCGTCGACGTTTCGGTCTTCCACTCGGACTTGGCCGCGCCGGATTCCTTCGACGGCCGCACGACCGTGACGATGGTCGGCGTCGCGGCCTCGCGCCGGAGGGCCGCGTTCTGGGCCGCGGGCGCGCTGGCCTTGTGCTTGTGCAGGTCCTGGAGCCGCTGCTTCGCCGTGCGCTGGACCACGGCGTACCAGTCCAAACTGTTGTGCTCGACGGTCGTCACGTCGTCCTCCGACGACAGGCTGCTCACGGCGCCGAGGCTCCGCTCGTCAGAGACGTCCTCGAGGTACTCCGAGGGGATCGTGGACACGGCGGCCATACCGCTTTTACGAGACGCACGCGTACCTCGCCCGCAACTGTTTTTGCGACGCGCGCGCGCCGCGCCCGCAACTGGCGCGTCTGAATTTGCGGCAGCGAGGCCAAAGCTCGCCCGCATCGTGAAGTCGTTGAAGATGTTGTGAAGGGCTGCTTTGGCCGCCGCGGTAGAGCAGTGTTGATGGAGAATGCTAAGCCTCAAATGGACGAGCGTCTAAAGGGCCTGGACATCCAAATAAATAAGCATATAAAGGGCCTCGACATCGACCACCTCGTCGCTGCGTCGAAAAAACACGTCGCCTTCCTTCGCGCTTGCCATAAAGCCAATATCTCACTGCAGCCGCCCTCCAAGACTACTCTCCAGCACTACGAGGCCTGGCTCGCGAGCAAAGCGCTCGAACCGCCGCCGCTCGACTGCGCGTGGGTCTGGCACTGCCACCGCCTCGCGCCCCTGTCCTACGCGCGCACGGCCGCGCGCCTCGGCCTTCCCGACGCGAAGTCGCTCGCGTTCCGCTGGACCGAGGCCGCGACCGACGCGGGCGGCGAACCCGGCGCGCTCGTCCTCGACGGCTTCGACGTCGTCGCGAGCTGCGCGCGGCAGAAGACGTTCCTCTGGCAGGTGTCGGGGGAGCGCTACGAAGACGAGAGCTTCCTCCGCGACGGCGCGGCCCGCTACGAGCACTTCCTGCGGCTCATGCGCCGCGGCGAGTTCCTCGTGCCCACGTACCAGATCGATCTCTTCTGGCACACGCACATCCTCGACTCCGGCGCCGCCTACGCGGCGGACACGGCGCGGCTCGGCGGCTTCGTGCTGCCGCACGACGACAGCGTCAACGACCGGTCGACGCCCGAGACGAAGCTCAACGTGCAGTTCCGGCGCACGTGCGCGCTCTGGGCGGCGACGCGCCGCGAGGCCTACGCCGTCGACGGCGCCATGTACCGCGGCGAGCCGCCGCTCGAGTACGGCGACGCCGACTGGCTCCCGGTGGACGCGGAGCGCGCGGAGCTCCGCTGGCGGCTACTCCGCGAGGCCATGGGCGGCGACGAGGACCGCGCCGGCGGCGGCGCGCCGTCGACGGTCGACGCCGTCGCCGTGCCCGTCGTCGATCAGGTCGCCGGGGACATGGCGGCGCTCGCCGTCGCCGTGCCCGTCGCGGCCGGCGACAACGGCGCCACCCCCTTCCGCGCCGGCGGCTGGGAGTGCGCCGACGACGCCGGCGGCTGGATCCCCTACGACGCCGCGAGCTCCGCGGCCATCGACCAGGCCGAAGGGCAAGGCGCCGGGTCCACGGCGACGATCCGCATCGGCGCGAGCACCTACGCCGCGGACCCCTGGGCGCTCACGCAGACGAACGTCGCCACGGGCTTCCGCCGCGCGATCCGCCGGAATCCCGGCGCGGCCCCCGTCTCCGGCGCTGCCGTCGTGTCGTCGACGCCCCCTACCTTTGCGTACGCGCCGACGTGGTCCTACAAACACGACGGGGCCTGGTGCGCGTTCGACGGCGGGGCCCAGGCTTCGCTCGAGCAGGCCTTCCGCGCCAAGCCCGTCCCGCCGCGGGGCACGGTGCACCTCCCGGCCGCCGGCGCGACCTACATCGTCGACCTCGACCACTGGACGCAGACGAACGCGGCGACGGGCACGACGCGCCGCGTGCACCGCGCGGGCCTGCCCTGGTGGGAGTTCGCCGGGCAACTCGGGGCATTCGAGCGCTACGACGCCGTGTCGAACGCGGCCGTCAACGAGGCGCTACTCGCGGGCGTGACCGGGGTGCGCTACACGGGCGGCAACGGCCAGACCTACGCCGTCGACCTCCGGCTCCGGCGGCAAGTCAACGTCGCCACGGGCGTGACGCGGCAGATCCGGGAGGCGCCCGACTTCATCGCGGCCGCGGACCGCAAGACCGTCGCGCGCGGCACGCAAGCGAACCCGCTGCGCGAGGGCTACGTCTTCGGCGCCGGCGCGTCGGGCGACGGCTACTACCGCATCGGCACGGCGCTCGGCGACGCGCTCCTCCGCACGCGGCTCGAGAGCAAGCTCACCTACGCCAAGGGCAAGGCGAAGACGGCCAAGAGGATGAGCCTCGTCTACTCGAAGACGACGATCAAGAAGCGCGCGGACGCCGTCGAGGAGCTCGAGGCGCTCCTCGCGTCCGGCGACTTCTCGAAGGTCAAGGCCGACCGCGAGGCGCACGCGCGGGCCGCGCGCGGGAGCGCGGCCGCCGGCGGGGCCGCCGCGGCCTGCGGGTCCTGCGGCGGCGGCGCGTGCGCGTCCTGCGGCGGCGGCGCGTGCGGCGGCGCCGCGGCGGCGGGCTGCGGCGGCGGCGGCGGCGGCGGCGGCTGCGGCGGGGGAGGCTGCGGCGGCGGCGGCTGCGGCGGCGGCGGCTGCGGCGGCGGCGGCTGCGGCGGGGGAGGCTGCGGCGGCGGCGCGCCGGTCCCGGAGGGCTAAGAGAGACCGGGACTTCGAGTCGTAAGGGACCTTCGTGTAAAGAGACGACCGGAGGGAGGACGCATCCGCTCCAGCTAACGGCACGTTGAAGTCGTGCAGTCAAGATGCAGCCTTGATGCAGCTCGAGCCATGACGATGACCACGATGACCTGTGAGCTTCGCGTGACACGTCGCCGCTCCTAGCTAACGGCAACGTTGAAGTCGTGCAGTCGAGATGAAGTGGAGGAAGCCTGACGATGATGGCTTGTGAAGCTTCGTGACTGAGCCGCCTCGCAGCGCCCGCCGCGCTCGAACGTTCCATCGATCATGATCGAGGGCGACATCTTCCTCATCTCGCTGGGCGTCATGGTGCGGCTGCTCCTCGTGGCGTCCGTCGGCGCCTACGCGGCGACGCGGCCCAAGGGCGGCCCGCCGCTGCTGCCCGAGGCGGCGATCCAGCAGCTGAGCCGCTTCAGCGCCGTGTGCCTCATCCCGTGCATCATCGTCGACTCCATCGGGTCGTCGGTGTCGGTCGAGCTCCTGCGCCAGTCCGTCGCGCTCGTCGTCTACGGCCTGGTCACGATCGGCCTCGGCCTCGGCTACGCGCGCCTCTGGGGCGCCGTCGTGCTGCCCGCGGAGCTGCGCGAGACGTCGCTCTGGCGCGTCGCGGCGCTGGCGTCGGGGTTCCCGAACATCGTCGCCGTGCCTCTTGTGATCGTCGCGACGGTCTGCGAGCGCGACGAGGTCCGGGACGACTTCGACGACCGCGACGAGTGCGCGAAGACGGGCGCGGCGTTCATCTTCATGAATTCGTTCGTCTGGTCCATCGTCTTCTTCACCTTCGGCGTCGCGCGCCTCGCGGCGATCAAGGCGCGGCGCGGCGGCGCGGGGGACGCGCCGCGGCCGCCGCCGCCGCGGGGCGGGCCGCTCGTGAAATTCTTCTCGGAGCCCGTCAACGCGGCGCTCGTCGTCGGCACGGCCGTGGGCATGGCGCGGCCGCTGCAGAAGGCGCTGTTCGTCTCGCGGACGTCGCCGCTGCGGGCGCTGGGCGGCACGATCGAGCTGCTCGCGTCGCCGGTGGTGTGTTTGGCGATTTTGATCACGGGCGCGTCCTTCGCGAACGTCGAGTTCGACAGCATCGGCAGCGACGACGCCGCGGTCGCGGGCCCGAAGGAGGAGGCCAAGGCGCTCGCGGCCGCGGACCCGGAGCTCGTCGAGGCGGCGCCGCCGGCGAAGAAGTCGGCGCTCGACGCGCTCCGGGGCGTCCGGCCCATCGTCGCGGGCTTCATCCTCGTGCGCCTCGTCTTCGTCCCCGCGACCGTCGTCGCCCTCGAGACGCTCCTGCCCCGGGCCCTGCCCCAGAAGCCCATCGGCCGCCTCATCCTCCACGTGTCCAGCGGCATGCCGAGCGCGCAGATCCTCATCATCCTGCTCCACAAGTTCGGCATGAGCCGCGCGGCCGCGGACATCTCCTTCCTCTTCGTCTTCCAGTACGCCGCCTCCATCCTCACCATGACCGTGCTCATCTCCCTCTCCCTCCAGGTCGTGTATTAGCGGACTCGTTTTTTTAGGCTCGGACTCGGCGCGCCCCTACGCGTCGTCGAGCTGCGCGAGCTCGAACTCCTTCGCCTTCTGGAGCTCCGGGTCGTTGTCCTCGTCGTCGTCGATGCCGAACTCCTCGAGGTCGCCGTCGCCCTTCTTGAGGGGGAGGTAGGGGTTGTCCTCCGCGGGGCGGAACTTGTAGCCCGTGACGACGTAGAAGAGGAGCGTCGCGCCTTCGGAGAAGACGTAGCGGAGCCAGAGCCACTGGAAGGGGAGCGTCGCCGCGAGGAGGAAGACGACGATGCGCGTGAAGTAGATGTAGGTGACGACCATGATGTAGAACTGGCGGAAGAGCGTGAGCTTCGCGATGTTGTTCCGCGTCTTGCCGTCGGCGGCGGCGGCCTCGCGGAGGTGGCGGATGGACCAGACGATGGGGAAGAGGATGGCGCAGCAGCAGATGATGTCGACGAGGTGGAGCACGTCGCGCCACGTGAGCCACCGCTGCGACCCCGGCGCCGTCTCTTCGAAGACGACGAGCGCGACGTTGTCGACGACCTGGAGCACGAGGACGACGAGGACGATCTTCTTCTCGCGGTCGTTGAGGTAGGGCTTCACCAGGCTCCAGCCCGTGCCGATGAGGAGGATGACGACGAAGAGCATGACGCCCTTCGCGGACGCGAAGACGTAGTAGACGACCTCCCAGCCCTCGCCGCTGCCCGTCACGTTGATGAAGTGGTAGCGCATGGCCTGGCTCATCATCGTCAGCGACTTGAGGACCAGGAGCGCGCCCATGAGCTTGTGGATGCCGTGGACGCGCGTGCCCGCCTCGCCCTGTTTGGCGCCCGAGCAGAGCACGGCGCCCCAGAGGACGGACGTCGCCAGGAACAAACCGAAGAAGACGGCGAAGAGCATGGGCAGCGGCGCCTCGCAGGCGCTCAAATAGGACGGGCCCTTGTTGTAGAACTTGGCCTCGAGGTCGAAGGAGGTGGACGCGCGGCCCTCGGACGGCTCGCAGCGGACGAAGATGAGGCTGTAGAGCCCCTCCTCGGCCTTCTCGATGCGGTGCTGCCGCACGAGCTCGCCGCGCCACTGCGTCGGGTCGCTCATGTCGAGCTCGAAGACCGTGTCGCCCCCGGCCAAATCGCCCTCGTTGCCCGTGCCCCAGTCGAGCAAACACGCGTTCGCCTCCAGGCTCTCCTCGAGCTCCTGCTGCGCCGCGGACTCGGAAGACGCCCGCCGCATGACGAAGCCCGCGCGGAAGGGGCCCTTGGCGTCGATCTTGAAGTTCGTCACGCGCAGGTCCAGCACGCCGCCCTCGAGGAAGCAGAACGACTCGATGCGGTAGAGGCTCCGCTCGTCGCCGTGGATCTTCAGGTCGTGGACCATGGCGCCCGACCGCGCCGCGGCCAGCGCGACGGCGAGCCAGCGCGACGGCCCCATCGCGGCGGCGCGAGTTGGCGCACTTGCTCGCGCTCTTCGTCGAGCTCTTGCCGCAGCTCCCAAAGGGCAAGGTCGACCGCGTGGGCGGGGTAAAAGCTTCAATGTAAACTTGGGGCCCTTAAGCGCGCGCGGACTTCAAACCCTGTGCATCTGAAGAACGTCCAAGCGTGTCGCGGCGGGAGGGGGTTCTGCCTAGCGGACGGGGGGGGCGCGCGTCCGACACAGACCCCCCCATGACAACCCCGCCGCGCCCGCACCGCGCATCCCGCGACTGCCATTCACACGCCCGGTCCCCGCATC
>NW_008705561.1:1491465-1517319 GCF_000186865.1 Aureococcus anophagefferens
GAGCCGGGTTGCGTGCGACCAGCCCCTCCCCCAAAAAAATTTTTTTTTTCCGGAACGATCAAGTTCGACTTGCGCGTCCGCGCGCGATCGACTTTTCAAAACAACAAAAATCCAATGTGAGCTGCACGGAACTAGATCCGACAATAGCCTGAACTGGGTCGCTATGTGTTCTACCGACCGAAAAGAACCAGCTGGCGAACGGTCCCTTGCCAAGGGCGTGCAGCGCGGATCCAGCGTCCCCAGCGAAACCGAAACAACACTCACCGCACCCCTGTAGGTCGAAGCGTATACACCTGCCGCAGGGCTCAACAGACCTTTACCCAACGCGCGCAGGATGGCAGCCTCTCTGGTGGCACCAGAACCCGTCTAGGGGGGGCACGAAATAGTAAGTGCTTGACGGCCGACGGCGCCGGTCCTCGACGGCGCCCCGCGCTCGCGGCTGCCGACGACGCCTTGTGAGATCTTGTTAGATGGGGCGGACGCCCGCGAAGTAGCCGTTGAGCTGCGGGAGCGCGGCGGGGTCGTCGGTCGCGGCGCCGCCCTTGCCCTTGCCGCCGGCGTCGTCGTCGCCGTCGCCGTGGTCCACGGGCCGCGCCGTGCCGAAGATCTGCGTCGCGTCGTTGGACCCGAAGATCTCCGTGATGCAG
The DNA here is from genome assembly GCF_000186865.1 of Aureococcus anophagefferens. Lineage (NCBI taxonomy): Eukaryota > Pelagophyceae > Pelagomonadales > Pelagomonadaceae > Aureococcus > Aureococcus anophagefferens. The sequence goes on from NW_008705561.1 coordinate 1,492,113, forward strand.
CCGTCCGGGCTCCGGAGGAAGTGGCGGTAGACCTTCTGCGCGCCGTCGAGCGCGTGCTCGTAGATGGTCACGTGCGTCGACGTGTCCTTGAAGTGGGGCAGGAGCGGGTCCTTCAGATCGTAGGTCGCGATGGCGACGTGGCGCCGCTGGTCCGCGGGGCCGATCCACTTCTTGGCCTTGGCGATGACGTGGTTGAGCTCCTCGACGCTCAGCTCGAAGTCGTGGGGCACGAAGAACGTCTCGCTGTCGCCGTTGATGCGCGAGTACGTGTCGATGACGCGGCCGTTCATGTGGACGAAGACGAGGTAGTAGTAGCAGACCGCGAGGCTCAGGGACACGTGGATCGCGTAGATGATGACGACGTAGAAGATGCCGATGATGCCGCCGTTCTCCTCGTCGACCATGCGGCGCCAGAGCTTGAACGCGTCGCCCTCGAAGCAGTCGCAGGAATTTTTGGTATAATCCTTGCGGCAGCCCGGCCGCGTGTCGCAGGCGTAGTTCGACGCCAGGATGTCGACGGCGAGCACGAGCAGCGGGTCGAGGAGCGTCCCCAGACCGAACGCCGCGACGTACTGGGACACGGGGTCCGGCAGCGCGGACCCCGTGCTCTGGTAGAGGCGGCAGACGCCCACCAACCCCAGAAACGCGAGCAGCACGGAGATGCCGCCCATGCCGACGACGCCGACCTCCTCCATGGTCTTCAGGCCGTCGGGCATGTACTTGAACTCGAAGCCCCAGAGCTGCGCCCGGAAGCCGTAGATCGCCACCTTCTGCGCCGACAGCAACAGCCACTGGCCCGTGTAGTGGACGTAGACGCGCATCCAGAGCGCCATGGCGCAGAGCACCATGACGAGCCACGAGTCCGCGTTGCCCGTGAGGAAGATGCGGCTGCAGCGCGCCCACTGCCACCGCAAATTGTGCGTCGCCGCGTAGTCCGCGGCGCGGACGTCGGAGCTCAGGTCCATGAAGAGCTCCTGCCAGACGAACTTGAACTTGGTGATGACGATCGCCGTCGCCGTCGGCGGCCGCCGCCGGCCGGGCTCCTCGGCGACGCTGAAGTAGAAGTGGTCCCGCGCGCCGGCGACCCGTAAATCCGTCCACCAGGCCTCGTCGTCGTCGTCGACGTCCTGGGCCGCCCGGTCCGTGCCGTGGAGGCCCAGGCCCGCGGGGTCGTAGCGCGCGCCGTCGCCGAACTTGCCCCGGAAGTGGGGCTCGTCCTCCTCGGAGCTCAGCGCCTGGACGGCCTCGGTGCCCGTGACCTTGGACCGGTCCCGGTCCTCGAAGAAGAGCTCGTCGCCGCTCGACTCGGACTGCTGGCCCGTGTGCATGTCCTCGAGCTCGAGGTCCTTCCGCGACTCCGGCAGCGTGAGCTGGCCCGGCGCGAGGAGGGGCGTTTTCGCGTCGCCCTTGTCGACGCTCCGCTTCCGCTGCGTCGACCCGCGCCGGTCGAAGATGGTCTGGCGCCGCGCCCACCAGGGCTTGGCCCGGCGCTTCGGCCTCCGGGCCGCGGCGGGCTCGTCGCCGGAGTCGCCGGGCGCGACCTTGGCCGCGTCGCGCTTCTTCTGCCAGGGCCAGCGCGTGTCGCCGTCCTTGCCTTCGCGCGCGCTCTCGCTCGTGGAGCCGTGGCCCTTGCGCAGGCCGCCGCGCGCGCCGCGCGCCGTGTCGCCGAGCTGCAGCAGCTTGTTGATGAAGTCGTACTCGACGTGGTACTCGTCCTTGAGGTTCCCTCCGGGTCGATGGTCTCGCGCGGCAGGTAGCGGATCTCGACGTACATGTTCCCGAGCCAGGCGCTCAGGTCGTTGACGTAGGCGTCCTGGATCATGGAGAAGCGGTCGAAGTGGGGCTTCACCTCGCCCCGGAGCACGGGCACCTTGAACTTGCCCTTGATCACCGCGAAGTGGGGGTCGCAGAGCGGCAGCGCGGACCACCCGACGACGGCGTCGCGCGGGTTCCGCTTGTCCGCCAGCCGGAACAGCTCGAAGACGAGGCAGTTCGCGGGCCGGAGCTCGCCCATGGACGGGCAGAGCGCGAAGATCGACTGGTTCACCTTGAGGTCCACGTCGTGGTAGCGGCCCTTGTGCCGGAAGGGCCGCGTCGCCGCGGGCTTGGGCCCGAAGCCGCCGCCGCCGTAGGAGTGGGTCTTCGTCCAGCGCAGGGGCCGGCCCGCGAGGCGGTCCTGCATGGACACCATGATGACGTACGTCCCTTTCGGCAGCTTGTCCTTGACCGCGCGCAGCCCGTGGACGCGGATCTCGATGGGCCGCGGGATGAGGTCCCAGTTGACCGCGTAGCGCCGCCCGCCGACCTTGCCGCCGGGCTCGACGTAGCCGTAGCGCTCGCGGATCGTGCCCCGCTGCTTCTCGACGACCGCGTTGAGCGCCTCGCCCGCGCGGCTGAAGGACCGCTGCAGCTCCTTCTCGCGCGACTCGCCCGCGGCCGCCGCGGCCGCGCGCTCGCGCGCCGCGGCGCCCAGCGCCTCGCCGCGGAGCGCCTCGACGCGCGCGCGCGCGTTCTGCTCGCGCCACGCGAGGTCGAGCTCGCGCGACGCGTAGTCCGCCGCGGCCTTCTCTGCCGCCGCCGCGCGCGCCGCGGCGACGGCGTCGGCGCGGTCCGCGATGTCGCGGTCGCTCAGCGTCATCGCCGTGATCTCCTCGTCGGGCCGCTCCGCGTGGAACTGGCCGACGACGTCCTCGATCTCGTCCTTCTCGACCCTGTCGCGGAGGTCCAGCACGATCCGCGACAGGTCCACGGGGTCGCCCAGACCCGGCACGTCCAGCCCGTCCAGCAGGTCGTCGGGGGGCATGAGCGACAGCCAGTCCGCCGCGGCCGCCGCGTCGAGCGCCGGCGCCGCCGCGGGCGCGGCCGCCGCGTCCGCGGCGGCGAGGTCGTCGAACGCCGCGGACAGGAGGCGCTCGGACGCGTCGGGCGCGGGCGCCGGCGGCCGCGCGAAGAGGGCTCCGGGGACCGGCGCCTCGGGCACGCGGGCCTCGGGCACCGGGCGCGGCGACCGCGCGTAGAGGTTCCGGCCCGGCGTCGTCGGCGCGGCCGCCGGGGCGGCCTCGTAGTCGTGGAGGCGGCTCGACGAGTGCTGCGGGCTGCTGTAGGTCGCGAGGAAGCGCTCGCTCCGGTCCTGGGCCTCGATGGCGCCGCGCTCGAGCTTGAGCTTCTCGAAGCGCCGCTTCGCGTCGCGCATCCTGTCCATCTTGCTCGAGAGCATGGACACGACGCGGAGCCGCCCGTGCAGCTCGCCGCCGGCGCGGATCTTCGCCCACGACTTTTGGCGCTGGCGCGCCGGGCCCTCGTAGGTCGGCGGCGCGGCGAAGGTGTCCTGGCCTTCGTCGCCATCCTCGGAGCCGGAGCTCTTGTCCACGTCTTGCTCGACGACGGGCAGCTTTTCCGCTTCTTCCGCCGGCGTGTGCGTTTCGGCGGGCGGCTCCGACGCCTCCTCGGCGGCTGGCGCCTTCGGCTTCTTCCTCACGGCGACGGGCATCGCTGCGGTTTCGCTCTACGCGCTGCCCATTTCCCCGCAATGATCAGCGGTTGAGCAATGGAATCAAAGGGAAATAAGCCAATGGTGATCTCGTCGGCCCGCTCAGTTGCCGGAGTCGAGGGGTCGGACGCGGAAAAAGTGTACCCCCGGCCGCCTCCTTCCCCGCGAAGTCCGACTTACTCCCCCGTGTACCCCCTACGTTGCCCCCTTGGGCTTGAAGAAGCACTGGCCGCCGCGCGCGGCGGCCATGGTCGCTCGTGCTTGGGGGGAGAGGGCGAGTCCCGAGCGCGAAAGCACGCGGTCGAAGAAGGCCTCGCCCGTGGGCGCGGCCTGGAGCGCGTCGTTCTGCACGAAGTTGCGGGCGAGGGTCGCCGCTTCGCCGAGCTCCGAGGCGGCGAGGACGCCGCGGCGCTCGGAGAGACGCGCCTCGGCGATCGCGTGCTCGCGCGGCAGCACCCGACTCAGCTCCAGCTCGTTGGGCTTCGCCTCCGCCGGCTCCTTCTTCGCGGCCTCGCGCGCGGCCAGCTCCAGCTCGTTGAGCTTCGCCTCCGCCGGCTCCTTCTTCGCGGCCTCGCGCGCGGCCTCGCGCGCGGCCTCGCGCGCGGCGACGCGCTCCTCCTTCTCGGCCGCCCTCGCGTACAAGCCGCGGCGCGCCGCGAGCTGGAGCGAGCCCGGGTAGTTCTCGCAGTCCGCGCACTTGCACTTGGCGCCGCACGTGATGCCCGCCTCGAAGCACTCGCAGTACTTCTTGAGGCACTTGGTCTTCTTGCAGTGGCAGCCGTTCTGGTGCGTCGTCGCCTCGGCGTCGACCTTGGCGCGGAACGCCTTGGGGTTCTTCTCGAGCGTCGCCTTGATCGCGTCGTCGCGGTCGCGCGCGTGCGCCTGGTCGTTGTGGCAGTCGACGCACTTGCACGACTCCTCGCAGAAGCGGCCCGCGGCGAAGCAGTCGCAGTAGAGCTTGAGGCACCGCGAGTTGCGGCAGTTGCATGGCTTGAAGCGCTTCGTCGCCGACGCCTTGGCCGCCGTCGGCCGGTCGCCGCCGTCGTCGTCGTCGACCTCCGCCGTCGGCGTCGCCGCGCCGCCGCCGCGGCCGCCGCGCGCGGGCGGCGCGGCCGCGCCGCGCAGGCCCTGGGACGTCTTGCTCGTGCGGCTCCGCTTCGCCGGCGGCTCGGGCGTCGTCGTCGCCGACGCCTGGAGCACGCGCTCCTCCTTCTCGGCCGCCCTCGCGTACAAGCCCGACAGCCAGCCCGGCGCCGCCGGCTTCGTCTCCTTTTCGCCGGCGCTCCGCGGCGGCAGCAGCGCGACGGGCGTCGCCGGCACGAGCTCGTGGACGCGCGCGATCGCGCGCTCCTTGTAGGTCCCCGCGCGCGGCGGCGCGTCGGGCGCCGACGCGACCCGCTTCCGCTTCCTCGCCGCGGACTTCGCGGCGGCCTCGCCGCCCTCGCGCGCGAGGACGGCCCCGAAGTCCGGGCGGCCGAGGGCCAGGGCCGCGGCGGCGGGCGTCGCGGCGCTCGCGGCGGCGTCGCGGGACGCCGGCGAGATGACGGTCACCGTCGCGTCGGGGAACGTCGCGTCCCAGGAGTCGCCGTTGTCGAAGCGGATTCGCGCGCGCGCGCGGCCGAGGATGTCGTCGACCACGCCCTCGTAGACGACGTCGTCGTCCCAGAGGACCGCGACGCGGGTCCCCGGCGGCGGGCCGAGCTCTTCGGCGAGCACCGCGCGGAGCACACCGCAAAGCCGCCCGTGGGCTTCCCGGTCGACGTGCGCGCGGGGGCCGGGCGAGCCACGCCGGTCCGTCTCCCAGTGCGTAGCCGCGCGCAGCGTCGCGTCCCGCTCCGTCTTCGCCACCTTCGAGAAGTCGACGCCGTGCCAGTAGCTCATGGTCGCCGACACGACGCCGTAGCCCGGGCGTCCTGGGCCGGGGCGATGTTTGAAACCATAAGGACTCGCCGCGTCGCGGTACGCCTCGAGGGCCGTCTCCTGCGCGATGATCGCCGCGATCCGGAGCTCGCTCATTGCCAAAAGGTCGACCCCCACGCGAGGCGTCCAGCAGATGTTCAGCGATTTTTCGCCGCAAAAGGATGAAAGCCCCGGTGAGCTCTCCTACTCACAGCGGCGCGACGCTGCCTGCGCGCATGAGTGCGCATGCGCTCGTCAGCACATGCCGACGGCGCGCGCACCTGCAGCGCTCACCGGCGCGCGCCTTCACGCTCGCGTCGCGGCGCGGAACCGGTCGTCGTGGGCTGCGACGGCACGCTCTGGCAGAGTGCTGCGTAGCGCCAGCCCTTCGCCACGAAGTCAGGCCTCGTTGCGTGCTGACCGCCGCCGGCGACGGAGGCGACGAGGTTCATCGGCAGCGATTCCGCTGCGACGTGACGTTCGCGGCGGTCGCGCGGCCGCTCTCAGCGGCGGTGCGCGAGCCGCTGGGCGCCGCCTCCGTCGGGCCCTCGGCCTCCTGCGCCTACGGCTACGTCGGCGAGTTGGAGACCGTCGAGCTGCGGACGACGGACGTGGTCGGCGTCGACAGGTTCTCCCGCGGGAACGAGCCGCTCGACGAGGACGCCGTCGCGCTCTCCGGGTACCCCCTCGAGTTCTCCAGCACGTTCTCGCGCGCGCTACGGACGACGAGGACGACAGCGTCGGCGGCACGGCCCAGGGCATCGTGGCCACGAGCGGCGGCGACGACGACGACGCGGGCGACGTCGTGCCCATGGGCGACGCCGTGCCCGAGGGCAGCTGACGGACGACTGACCTCGGCGCACGGGCTGACGGGCACGAGTTGACGGGCGCCCTCGACTGGACCGACGACGCGCGCGCGCGTCGATTTTTGGCGACTGAACCCGATCCCTGGGAGCGGCTCTCGACGCCCGCACGCGTGTTTGGACACGCAGGGTTACTGCTTTGACTTGTATGGGCCCCTGGCGCCAGATGCGCCGCGGGGCGCGCTCGGTTTTCTAAATGAGGGATGGTCCCCCCCCTGATCTGGTCATGGCCCGCTGGGCCGCTGCGAGCGCGCGCGCGCTGCATGTTAAGCTGCATGTTGCGTATGCTGAAGTCGACCTTGCCCGTCGCCAAAGCTGGCCAGCGCCGTGGGCATGTTGCCAATGAAACGCCCTCTCGAGCCCGTTTCGGAAGACGACGACAGCGACATCGAGGTCGAGGTGCAGCGCGGCGGCTGCGACAGCGAAGTGCTCAAGCACGCGTCGTGGCCCGGCGCTGAGAAGCGCGCCCCGGAAGGCGCCGTCGTCGAGCAGCTCGAGCCCGTCGAGGGCCACCAGCTCGCGCTCTCCGAGTGCCACCGCGCGTGCGCGGTGGCACAGCTGCCCATGATCGCGGGCAAGATAGGAAAAACGCTCGTGGCGGGCGTCGGCAAGGCGAGCATCAGCCGGGTGCTGGGCGTCGGGCTCTACGCGGCGCTCGGGCCGCGGCGCGGCGCGAAGCAGCAGCGCGGCCCGCCGATCGTCAGCGAGGACGAGGACCAGTTCCCCCTCGTACCCGACGACCTCGTCGTCTTCGCGGCGACGATGCGCGTCGGGATGGCCATCACGTTCAACGCGCCCGGCGACAAGGCGCGGTGTCCGAGCTGCGTCATGGGCAAGGACCGCGAGTGGGTCTGCGTCGGGCACTACCACGCGGCCAAGGCCAAGGTCCTCAAGAGCATCGCCAACGCCGAGGACTTCGACACCATCATGCGGCGGTTCCCCGTCAAGCGGGACCGCATCGCGCTTCTCAAGCGGGCGGCCGAGGCCATCTTCGCGGCCTCGCCGCAGCGCACGTGCGCCGCCGTGATCTCCAGCGGCGTCGCATTTCGCGCGCCCATCCTGCTCGCCGGCACGGGCTGCGTGCTCGAGGCCGTCGACGACTCGACGCGCGCGCCCGTCTCCGCGGACGCGACGCCCGACGCGGCGGCGAGCTCCGCGCGCGAGTCCGTCGCCGACGGGCCGCCGCCGCCCGCCGCCGAGCCCTACACCCAGGGCATCGAGCCGCACGCGTGGCTCCTCTACGGCCTCCCCGCGCTCCCGCACCCGCCGCCCGGGTTCCGGTGGGCGCCCCCCCCGGGCGGCGGCTTCTCCGCGCCCGCGTGGCTGACGTCGCCGCCGCCGGGCCCGGGCGGCGGCTTCATCCCCTACGACGCGGCGGCGCTGGGCCTCGCGACGACGGCGACGACGGCGACGGCGACGACGACCGCGGCGACGAGCGACGCCCCGCCGCCGCCGCCGCCGCCGCCGGTCGAGGTCGCGGTCCTCTACGTCCCGCCTCGCGGCCCCGTGCCGGGGCCGTACTGGTCGCCCTGGTTCGACGACGGCTGCGAGGACGGGCTCCAGTCCGTCGGCGGCGGCGCGGGCTGCTGCTGCGTCGCGCGGACGTCGCACTGCGCCTCGCGGTTTACGGCCAACGGCATCTGGGCCGACTGGCGCGGGATCTACTTCGCGCCGGGCGGCCTGATCGCGCGCTACTTCCGCCAGGCGCGCGTCTACGAGCTCGGCGCGGTCGCCGGCCGCACGACGGTCGAGATCTTCGCGCGTTTGACCTACGCGCGGATCCGCGACCTCGAGGGCGACTGCGACCAGCTCCTCGACCCGACGCTCGCGACGGTCCCCGTCGTCAAGTCCATCAAGGAGCTCGACGACGGCGAGGTCATCATCCACTTCTTCTCCTCCTCCGTCGGCGCCGCGGACCGCGCGCTCTTCGGCGAGAAGATCCACCTCAGCCACGCCCTCAAGGCCGCGACCTTCGCCCGCAAGCGCTACGACCCCCACTACACCGGCGTCACCATCCTCTACATCCGCAGCGACGACGCCAGCGGCGCGCGCAAGGCCGAGCGGCTCCTCCGCGACTGCGTCGACCCGCGGCCGCTCTACGGCGACGTCCCCCGGACGGGCCACGCGCTCGCGGACGCCGTCGCGGCGGGCGAGGAAACGCCGCGCGAGACGGCCAGCATCGCGCTGCGCGACGCCATCCGCAAGGCCGCGCCCTACGGCTCCGTCCTCCGCGACGCCCTCTTGCGCTGCAAGATGCTCGAGGACGAGGTCCTCGTCGACCAGCCCCGGTCGCTCTGCGACGACGGCGGGCTGCTCACGCAGGAGGGCGCGGACGAGTAAATTTCCGAAACCGAAGCGTATACGCGCGTAGGAGGACATGTAGGAGGCGGGCCGGCGCCTGGCCGGTCTTTCCCTCACCTTGATGCGACCCCGCGAGTTTTTGAAAAAGTCTCGGAGAGCGCGCTCTCCCTGACGCCTCGCCGCCCGCAGCGACGTCCCTCACCAGTTCCGCGAGCAGTTTGTACAGCGCGCCTCCCCGGCAACAGCAGCGCCAGCGGCCGTTCCGCTCCGCCGCCGCGCGTTCCCGCGCCCAGCGCGCGAAGACTCGAGGGGCCCCGAGACTCCGAAGCACCAGAAGGCCGCAGCCATGGCGGGCGGCAAGGTCAAGTTCGAGGAGCCCGAGCCCGAGGAGGGCGGCACGTCGACGCCGCCGGACCAGCTGGGCCAGATCCCCGGCGACGGCATCGTGCTCCGCGCGTCGCCGCGGCGCGGCGTCGGCCGGTCGCCGCGGCGGCCGCTCGAGGCCATCGACGAGGAGGGCTCCGGCGTTTCGCGGCTCGGCGACGGGTCGGGCCGCGCGGCGACGCAGGGGTCCTGCATCTCGCCGCCGCCGCGGCGCCGCGGCGGGCCGAGCTTCAACTCGCCCTTCGCCGGCCTCGCGGCGGCCGTGAGCTTCTCCGGCGGTCCGATGACGCCCGGCGGCCTCGACTGGGGCCAGTTCGGCCGGGGCACGCCGACGCGCGGCGCCCGGGGCGCCGCGGCCGCGACGGCGGCGACGCGGGGCCACCGGTCGCCGCCCGGCCAGCAGCCGATGCCGCGCGTGTCGCACCTGCCCGAGGTCATGACGCCGACGGCGCTCGACGGCGGCGCCGCGCTGTCGCCCCAGCGGCTCCTCGACTTCTGCCTGAGCCCGCTCAACGCGCGGTCGCCCGAGGCCCGCGGCATCTCCCACGGCGCCGAGGGCGAGATGGCGGACCTCCTGCCCGGCGGCCTTGGCGACGGCGGCGACGTCGCCGCGGCCGCGCGGACGATGCGCGAGATCGGCTCGCCGCGCCGCGACGGGTCCGCGAGCCCGGGCTCCGACGCCGGCGGCGCGCGCTACGAGGCGCGCGGCTACCGCAAGCCGCCGCGGCGGCCGACCGCCGCGGAGCGGCGGCGCCAGTCGCTCGACCGCGCGCGCGACGCGGCGCTCGCGCCGCCGACGCCGTCGGCCATGGCGCCGCCGCCCGCGTCGACGCCCCTCTGCGGCCCGCCGCCGCCGCCGGGCTCCGCGGACTCGCGCGGCCGCGCGGCCGGCGCGACGCTCGTCAGCGCGTCGGCGCGGAAGCGCAAGGGCCGCGACGGCTCCGGCGGCGGCTTCAAGCCCTGCAACTGCAAGAAGTCCAAGTGCCTCAAGCTCTACTGCGAGTGCTACGCCGCGGGCGTCTTCTGCCGCGACTGCAACTGCTCGAACTGCCTCAACAAGCCCGAGGACGGCGAGGCGCACCCGCCGTACCCGGCGACGCACGCGCTCGGCCGGCTCCGCCACGGCGACGTCGCCGTGCCCACGGCCGTGCTCACGTCGGCCCAGAAGCGCAAGCCCCAGTCGAAGCAGCGCCAGGAGTCGGGCTGCTTCTGCAAGAAGTCCAAGTGCCTCAAGAAGTACTGCGAGTGCTTCGAGGCCGGCGTCCACTGCGAGGCCTCGTGCAAGTGCGAGAACTGCGAGAACTACGACGGCTCCGCGGGCCTCGCGGCGGCGCGCGCCAAGCTCGGCGCGCGCGGCTCCAAGAGCCGCCGCGTGTCCACGGGCTCCGACGCGGGCCCCGCCGCGCCCGCGGCCCAGGTGAGCCTGCCCTTCGCGTCGCCCGGCGCCGCCGCGCCGTCGCCCGAGCGGCCCGCCGACGACGCGCGGCCCGCGCGGCCCGCGGACGCCGCGGCCGCGGCCGTCGCCGCGGCGCGCGCGATCGTCGCGGCGCGCCGCGCGGACCAGGCGACGGCCGGCCAGGCCGCCGCCGCCGCGACGATCCTCGTCCAGGCCGCCGCGCCGCCGCGCTTCGCCGCGCCCCTGGCCCTCGCCGTCGCGGCCGCGGCCGCGCCGGCCGCGCCCGGCGCCGGCGGCGCCGACGCCGTCGCGAGCGCCGCGCGGTCCGAGGCCCTGCGCGCGGGCGTCGCGGCCGTCGACGCGGAGCACGCCGCGGGCTGGGCCCGCTACGCCGCGGGCCACGCCGTCGCGCTCCGCGCGGCCAAGCACGCGGGCGCCTTCGTCGACGCCGCGCTCGCCGCGGCCGCGACGTCCGCGTGCTTCAACACCGCCGCGACCGCCGGCTTCGCGCCGCCGCCGGACCTCGCGGCCTTCGCGGCGCACCGCGACGCCGCCCTCGCCGCCGCGCGCGCGACGGACGCGGCCGTCGCGGACCTCGCCGCCGCGCGCCGCGCCGCGGCCGCGGCCGCGCACGCGCGCTTCGTCGAAGCCGCGGACGCGCGCGACGGCGCGGTCCTCGCGGACGCGCTCCCCGTGAAGCTGCCGAACGCGCTCCAGGCCCTCGAGTGCCTCCCGAGCGAGGACCTCTACGGCGCCTGCCTCGTCTCCAAGCGCTGGTCCCGGCTCGCGCTCGACGGCGCCCTCTGGGGCTTCTTCTGAGCCGCGCCCGCGCCGGCCGCCCCCTCTCCCCCGACGCCGTCCCCGCCGCTTGTAACAACCGGGTGCCGCACCTCAACGGTGGGGCTCCCTCAGCTCTCGGACGATTGGGTCGTCGTGGCCTTCCGACGAACGACCTGATCACGCCGGCGCGGTCCGGGTTCACACGCGGCCTCCTTTAGGTGCGACGGCGCCTACCGCCGCGCCGGTCGGACCTAGCACTCCTTGAGCTCGCAGAAGATCATGGGGTCCTTGCGCGCGAGCTGCTGGACGTAGTGCTCGCCGAGCTCCTGGGACGTCGTGCAGATGTTCGCCTTGCCGCCGTTCTGCGCCTCCTTGAAGATCTCCTCGGCCTGCTTGATCTCGACGTCCTCGCAGATCTCGAGGAGCGACTTGCAGATGTGCTCCTGCGTGTACTCCTCGTCGCCGAGGAGCATGACGTTGAACATCTTCGGGTCCTCGAGGTCGTCGACGTTCCGCCGCTCGAACTCCTTCTCCTAAACGTTTTTCCCCCGTTGGTCCGCGCGTTGCTCATCCCCGAGCGCGCGCGCGCGCGGCCGGACGATCGCTGCGGGACGCTGCGCCGCGCCTGCTCCGCGCCGCCGTCGCCGGGGCCGCCGCTCATCGCCTCGGCCTTCTTCAGCGACACCTTCTGCTTCAACTCGACCTTGCCCGGCGCGACCATCGTCACCGCTCGTCGCGGGACGACGGACGGGCGCAGCGCGACCGTGACCGCGAGTAGAGCGAGCTGGAGAACGCTTGAGAACTTGCCCATGCCGCAATCGCTGTTCTTCAACCGAATGGATGTTGAGGTGCTCCGTGCCGTCCCGGACGAACCCGGACGACTTCTGTGCCGCGCCGCACGCGCCGCCGACCGGCGCGAAGACGAAGCGCGAGGCTCCTCCCGGCATGCTTCGGATGTTCTGCAAAAGAACGCACTCCTGCGAGACGAAGCGCGCTGCGACGCGTGGCGCTCGCGAACGCAACGATGACGACATCGAAGGTGGCGAAGAACCGGTCATTAGACAGGGGGCGGTGGGGCGGCTCCTCTAGAGATTGTGTCGCGGTCGCGCGCGGGCTCTGCGCAAAACCGGCGGCCGGCGCCGCCGGCGGGCACCGCCGCGCGGCCGCTGGGGAAGTCGTGGTCGATGAAGGGCGGTCGCCGGGGCGGCCTACCAGCCCGAGGGCAGCGCCGGCACGGAGCCGTCGATGTAGGACGCCGAGATGAACGACGCGACGCCGATCATGGCGAGGCGGCCGTTGTTGAGCTCCATCTGGCGCTTCGTCGCCTTGGTGGACTCGTCCATGGCCGACATGGAGCCGATGGGGTCCCAGAGGCGGAGGCCGAAGGGGCCCGGGATGGAGCCGAGGCGGCCGCCGGACATGTAGTGCGGCTTCTGGAACTCGCTCGCCGTCTCGATGGCGCCGATGGCGAGGAGCATCTGGAGCTTGCCCGCATCGGGCACGTTCGCCCACGCGGTGACGCCCTTGCCGAGCGACGCGAAGGGCACGCCCGTGGCGATGTCGCCGGGGAAGACGACGCCCGCCTCGTTGATGATCCAGCCGACGGTCGCCGCCATGGCCACGCGCGAGTGCTTGAGCTCCGCGGCGCGGAACCACGCGAGCGTCGCCGGCGTGCCGAGCTCCGCGAGGCCCATCGGGTCCCAGCCCTGGGGGATCGGGTTCGACGCGCCCTCGAGGCCCTGCGGGGGAGCGGCGGTGAGCGACTAGCGCGCGCAAACGCGCGAGTACGCGCGAGAAATTGGAGCCAGCGCGGCATAATTTCCAGTCCACGGCGCGCGCGCGTCGAATTTGGACGCCGGATCCTTGCATCGATGTTCGCCTGGCAGGCGACGGTCGCCGGCGCCACGCAGGGCGCAACAAAGGCCGAAGCCGCGGAGGCACAGAGCGCGAGGATGACCGACTTCATAACTTGATCGTCTGGATCGTCTCGATGATCCAGCCCTCGTGCGCGAAGCGAGGGCGAGCCGCCATAGTTACACCGGGGGTCGCCACCGTGACCTCGACGCCTCCCTTTCACTCCCTTACCAGCGGCCGCCAGCTCCCCTCGTACGGCCGGAGCGCCGCCCGCAAGCCCGCGCCATCGTCGCCCGACGCGGGCGGGTGCGCCAGCCAGAACGCGCGCGCCTGCAGCACGAGATCCAGCGCGTCGGTCATGAGCTCCCGGTTCTGCACGCCCAAAAACGGCGGCACGTCGCGGATGCCCGGCGCCTTGGAGAACTCGATGAGGTAGGGCGACCCGTCCTCGCCCAGGATGAAATCGATGCCCAGCAGGGAGAACTGGCCCGGCGCCCAGCGCTCCGCGAGACCGGCGACGCCGTGCTTCGTCCGCGTCCGCGGGCAGCCCTCGCCCTTCACGCCCGCCTCGACGGCGTCGAGGATCGCGGCCATGAAGCGGCCGTGGATCTCCCCGGGCCCCACGTCCGTCTTCGCCGCGAGGGTCTCGTCGAGCGCGGGCCAGGGGATCCGCAGCTCCTTGTCGCCGACCTTGTACGTCGCGTACTCGAAGCCCGGCAGCTCCTTCTGGAACGAGTTGTTCGTCACGTGGGCGTACTTCTCGAGCTCCTCGTCGTCGGCGCCGACGCCCGGGTACGCGCCCGCGGACGCGCGGAGGTAGCCCTCGTGGTAGTACGCGCACAACCCCGTCGCCGCGGTCGGCAGCGAGACGAGGAGCAGGTAGCAGCGCACGTCGAACTTGCGCTCGTCTTTGAGCAGCAAGGGCCGCGCGACGTAGGACTGGACCGTGAGGTCCGTGCCGTCCGCGTAGTGGCGTCTGAGCGCGTCGTGGAACGGCGCCTCGAAGGCGCCGCGCTCGTCGGCCCGGAGCTTGAGCACCTTGATGCCGCGGCCGCAGGCGCCCCGCGACGGCTTCACGATGACCACGCACCTGGACGCGTCGTCCGGGAGCGCCGCCGCGGCGAGCACGCGCCCGAGGTCGCCGCCGACGACGGCGTAGCGGAGCTGGTCGAAGCGGCGGAAGCAGACGCACGTCTCCGGGTGCTTCGGATGGTCCACGTGTCGCCAGAGCGCGAGGCCGAGCCGCGCCTTGCACGTGAGCGCGTCCTCGCCTGCGCGCGCGACGGTTTTGCACCCGGTAAAAATATGCAAAAAAAACGACGATGTTGAAACGCCCGCGAAAAAAAAAACGCCGGTCCCCCGCCGGCGAAGTGGTTCACGAGCTGGAACGTGGGCGGCGGCGCCGGCGCCGGCCCGCGCGCGAAGCTCGCGAAGCTCGCGGCCGGCCGCAGCGGCGCGGGCGCGAGCGCGGCGTCCGCGTCGCCGTCCCGGAGGCCCCGGACCTTGCGCGCGGTGCGGACGTAGCAAAAGTCGATGGCCGCGACCTCCGCCGCGGAGATGGCGTCGCCGTCCTTCATGCGGCCCCGCGGGTCCGCCGCGGGCCGCCAGCCGCGCTTCAGGAGGTGGGCGACGACGAACTTGGCCACCCAGGAGCCGTTGTCGAGCCAGAACGTCGGCGCGTCGGCGGCGTAGGCCGGCGGCGAAGCGCACTTGTGCATGACGTGCGTCCGGTACATGATGTAGTGCCAGGCTGCTGGTTTCGCATCCAGCGTGTTGTTCGCTTGCGAGGCCCCATCGAGGGCAGCCATCGACGCCTCTCTCAAGTTACACTACAACATGCACTTTTATTTACGACGACGACAGCGTGCAGCGCCCGCCGAGCTTCGCGGCGACGATGCGCTGGGCCTCGGCCTTGTTGATCGACGCGCAGCCGGCGATGCGGAGCGAGGTGAGCGCCTTGCAATGGTGGGCGAGCATGTCGACCGCGTCGGCGGTGCAGCGCCAGCAGCAGCTCAGGTCGATTTTCTCGAGGGTCGCGGCCGCCGCGCGGGCGACGGCGGCGACGCCGTCGTCCGTGACCTCGTGGCAGGACCAGAGGCTGATCTCGCGCAGGGGCACGCCCGCGGGCAACGCGCGGAGGACCCCGTCGGTCACCTTGACGCAGTCGGCGAGGCCGAGGTAGGAGAGTTCCGGCGACCGCGCGAGCAGCTGCCGGAGCCCAACCGGCGAGCCCCCAGGGCAGGACGTCAGCGAGAGGTGCTTCAGGCCCCCCGGCAGCAGCCTGAGCCCGGCGCCGTGGACCGCGACCCGGTAGTCCAGCGCGAGGCGTTCGACGCGGGGGCAGCAGCGCGAGATGGCCGCGAGCGTCGCGTCGCCGATCTTCTTGCTGGTATCGCGCCGATCCTCGTACCACGACAGCGACAACTCCCGGAGCTTCGCCGCACCGCCTTGGATGACCCAGACGAGCACGCATTGGTCGTCCACGTCCTCGCAGAAGCTCGCGTCGAGCGCCTCGAGGTGCTGAAGTTCCCGCAGGACCAACATGGTGCGCACGCCCGCGCGCGTGCCCGGGACGCGCAGGCGCTCGAGCCGCGGGAGGAAAATCACAACATCGGCGAGGTCCTCGTCGGACGGCGCCACGACGTAGCCGAGGTCCAATTCGCGGAGCGACGCGCCCCAGGTCCGAGCGGCCCGTTGGAACACGTCGACGTCGAGGTGGAGGCAGCACTTCATGGAAAGCTCCCGGACGCCCCCGAAGGCGTCGAGGAGCGCGCCCGCGTGGCGCTCCTCCGCGTCGCGGCTGACGCGCAACCTCGGCACGCAGATGCGGTTCGCCTCGCGCCAGCGACGGTTCACCCGACCCGCGCGCGGCCCGGCGCGCGCGTACGCGAAGATAATGTTGAGTACGTCCGTCGGCAGGTCGGGCGCCGGCGGGCCCGCGCGCCGCGGCGTGGGCCGCACGCGCACGACGCGGTCCTCCTCGAGGCGCGGAAGTAGCGCGTCGAGCGGCGTGTGCTTCTCGACGACGACGTCGCCCTGCGGGAGCAGGACCTCCAGCGCGTCCGGCGCCGTCGTCGGGAAGAGCTGGGCCTGCACGAGAACGAGCAGGTCCGCCACGGTCTTGTCCCGGCGCCAGCGCTTCGGCAGCTTGACCTCGGCTTCGAAGGTCTTGGCCTTCGGCCCGTCGGTGACATACCAGACGCGGAGCGCGACCATTACGACGGCGGCAGTAGCGGAGACGACGGCGACGACGGTCTGGCGGGCGACGACCATTAGGACCTGACGCTGGCAGCACGAAAGTCCATCGTGTGTGGCAGCCCGGAGAAACTTTTGGCCTAAAACTTCAACAAGAGGTCTTTGAATGGGTGGCGAGGAGGGGCTGCCTCTCCGCGAAGGCGCCGCTCTCCGCGCGCCGCATGGCGTCGTTCCAGGAGGACGACGACGTGTGCGAGATCGGCACGGTGAACGCGACGAAGCCGAGCAACCCCTACCGGCGCGGCGGGGCGAGCCCGTCGCCGTCCGGGTCCGAGGGCTCGCCGCGGTCGAGCTCGCGGTCGACGAACCCCTACGCGCGATCGGCAAGCTCGCCGAGCTCGACGAGGAGCGAGGAGCTCGCCGCCGTGTCCCAGAGCCAGGCCGTGTCGCCGCACCGCGCGGGCCAGTACCGCAAGGGCGAGACCATCGGCCGGGGCGCCAACGGGACGGTCTACCAGGGCATGTGCCTCGTGACGGGCAAGCTCGTGGCCATCAAGGAGGTGCAGGTGCCGCGCGGCGACTCGTCCTTCGCGAAGCTACGGACGGAGGTCCAATTGATGGCCAAGCTGAGCCACGCGAACATCGTCGAGTATTTGGGAGCAGAGCTCGACGAGGGCGCGGGGCTGCTGTCCATCTACCAGGAGTGGGTGCCCGGCGGGTCCATCGACTCCCTGCTGGCCAAGTTCGGCGGCACCTTCGCCGACTCCATCACGAAGCGCTACGCCGAGGAGACGCTGAAAGGGTTGGCCTACCTCCACGAGCACCGCATCGTCCACCGCGACATCAAAGGGGGCAACGTGCTGGTGACCGAGGGCGGCCGCGCGAAGCTCGCGGACTTCGGGACGTCGATGATGATGGCCGGCGAGACGGCGGGCGACGGCGGCGCGGAGACGCTGTGCGGCACGCCCTACTTCATGGCGCCGGAGGTCATGAAGGGCGACACGTACGGCCGCAAGAGCGACGTCTGGTCCGTCGGCGGTCTGCTGCTCCAGATGGCGGGAGGCGAGCCGCCCTGGAAGTGCCTCAAGTTCCACTCCATCCCCCAGCTGCTCCTCCACGTCGTCTCGGCCCAGGGCCCGCCGCCGCTCGGGAGCTACGCGCTCTCGCCGGACGTCGAGGACCTCATCCTGTCGTGCTTCAAGTACGACCCCGCCGCGCGGCCGACGGCGCTGGCGCTGCTCGACCACGCCTTCTTCCGCGACGGCTCGGCGCCTTGCGCGCCGGCGAAGGCCGACTCGCCGCCGAAGAAGGCGAACCCCTACGCGCGGTCGCCGAGGGACCCCGCGCGCGCGTCGCGCGCGAACCCCTACGCGCGCGCGTCTCACGCCAAGCCGCCGCCGTCGCCCGTCGCGCCGGCGCGGCCCGCGAAGCCCGCCGCGGCGGCCGTGTCCCAGCCGCCGCCGCCGAGCGCCGCCGACGCCGAGGCCGCGGCCTTCGCGACGCTCGTGAGCTCGCTCGGCGATTCCGACGACGACGACGACGACGAGGACAACTACGACGACACCTTCGAGAGCGAGACGCCGTCGGCGAACGACGACGCGACCGTGCCCTACGGCGCGCCGCCGCCGCCGACGCGGGCGGAGACGCCGCCGCCGGAGGAGGAGAGCGACGACGACGAGAATCTCATGACCATCGAGGACGCGCACGTCCAGGGCCTCCTCAGCGCCGCGGACTACCAGCTGCGCCTGAGCCGCATCGCCGTCGACCCGACGTCCGCCTTCTACCGCGCCGCGCCGCCTTAACCTAGCTCGTCGTCGTCGTGCTGGTGCGTGAGCGACAGGTTCCGCTTCGACACGCTCGGCGACTTGCCGATGGAGAGCATGTGGAGGTTCTTGGCGAAGTGGACGTTCCCGTCCCGGTCGCCGACGCAGAGCACGCCGTTCGCCGCCGACGCGCAGAGCACGGGCGCGTCGAACGTCAGCGTGCCCCGCCGCGTCCGCGTCCGGAGGTGGATCACGACGAGCGAGCAGGGGCACGCCGCCGACCCGGCGATGGCGTGGCTCTCGTCCCAGACGCAGAGAGCCACGTGTTCGGCGCGCGCCTCGAGCATGTCCCGGAAGTCCTTGGACGCGTCGTCGTCGTCGAACGCGGCGACCAGCGGCGGCGCCACGGCCGGCAGCGACGCGGGCTCGCCGTCGACCGCGAAGTCCGCGCCGGAGTCGCGCCGCCACACGAGCAGGGTGTCGTCGCAGGAGCAGGAGAGCACCGTGTCCTCGTCGACGGCCGCGAGCGTCGTCGCGTCCGACGCGTGGGCCGGGAGCCGCGCGAGGGGCTTCGGCGGCGCGGCGGCCGGCGGGTCCGCGAGGTCGCCGACGCGCCAGACGGTCAGCCGCGTCTCCGGGTACTTGCCGCCCGCAAAGACGACGTCGCCGGCCACGCGCCGGAGCGACACGGCCTCGGCGTTCGGGATCTCTCGTCGCGGCTCCCAGGCGCCGTCCGTCGCCGTGCCGAAGCTCCGCAGCTTCTTGTCGCCGGCGGACGTGACGATCGCGCGCAGCCGGAGCTCGTGGATCGTGTTCGGCGCGCGGACGTGGTCGAGGCACGCGACGGCGAGCACGGGCGCCGGGTGGTCCAGGACGACGGCGTCCCTCCCGTCGGAGGCCGTGGCGACGACGCGCGCCGTGCAGTTCAAGGCCGCCGTCGCGAAGAAGTCGCCGCTTTCCCACGCGTCGAGACATTTGATCTCGCCCCTGGTCTCGTAGCTTTTGACCTTTTCGCCGTCCGGGGACCAGAGGATCAGCGCGTTGTCCGGGTACGCCGACGCCGTGAGGAAGCCGCCGGCGACGGCGGCGACGGCGACGACGGGCCCCTCGTGGCCGACGTGCGCGAGGCCCGTCTTCGCCGCCAGCGCGTCCGCCGCGTAGACGTCGAGCGCGCCCTTGCCGTTGATGGCGACGACGACGTCCCCCCAGGCCGCCAAAGCCTTGACGGCCCGCCGGTTGTCGCCCTTCCACTCGCCGCCCGAGCCCGTCCACTCGCCCGACGTCGCGCGGCCCGACGCCCAGAGCCGCAGCAGGGGGCCGCCCGCGCCGACGAGGATCGAGTCCTCGCGCCCCGCGACGCAGACGCAGGCCGCGCCCGGCAGGGCGAGCTCGTGCGTGCTCCCCGACCCGTCCAGGGCGTAGACGAGCACCTGCTTGC
Source organism: Aureococcus anophagefferens (assembly GCF_000186865.1). Taxonomy (NCBI): domain Eukaryota; class Pelagophyceae; order Pelagomonadales; family Pelagomonadaceae; genus Aureococcus; species Aureococcus anophagefferens. The sequence continues at coordinate 1,511,476 of NW_008705561.1, forward strand.
TCCTCGAGCAGGCCACGGCGAAGCGCCGCGCGCCCGGCACGCACGCGACGTCCTCGAAGGCGTTGGTCCCCTTCTTCCCGAAGCGGCACGACTCGTCGCCGTTCTCCCAGACCGCGGCCTCGCCCTCGCGCGCGCAGCAGGACACGAAGTAGCCGTCGTCGGCGCCGAGGGCGGAGACGGCCTTCCCGTGGCCGTCGGCGTAGTCGTCCATGACCGTGCCGTTCTCCAGGAGCAGCGACACGGACCCGTCGTCCTTGCCCGCGAGCACGACGCCGCCGCCGGTCCCGGGGAGCACGGCGGCGGCGAGGGCCGTGACGCTCGGCGACTTGCCGCCGTCGTCGCCCAGCGCCGTCCAGCTCGGAGCGCCCTCGTCGGCGACGGCGTAGAGCGCGACGCCGCCGCCCGCGGAGCCCGCGGCGAGCCACGCGCCGCGGCGGTCGACGCAGACGCAGAGCACGACCTTGCGCAGGGGGTCGAGCGTCGCGACGAGCGTCGACCAGAGCTCGGCGCCCTTCGCGTCGAAGACCCGCAGCCGCCCGTCGGAGCAGCCGCAGCAGGCGACGCCGGGGCCCGCGGCGACGCACTTCGCGTGGGACCCGGGCGCGGCCGCCGCGCGCGCGAGGAGGGCGCCGCCGGGGCTCGCCAGCGCCAGCACGGAGGCACCCGCCCGGCCGTAGACCTCGGGGCACCGCGCGCGGAGCTGGAAGCCGGCCTCGCCCGCGCCGCCGACGCGCAGCGCGGCCGCGGCGAGCCGCAGCACGCCGACGACGAGGCCGTGGCTCGCCGCCGCGTCGCCCTCCAGCGCGCCGCTCTCCAGCAGGGCCTCGGCGTCGGCGACGACGACGTCGACGGGCGCGTCCCCGAGCAGCCGCTCGACGAACGCGAGGTCGCGGTAGAGCTCCGCGAGGCGGCGCGCGCGCCCCGCGCCGCGGAAGTGGAACGCGCCGTGCCGCGCGAGGTGGCCGCCGTCCCGCGGGTACGCGGAGGACCCGCGCGCCAGGCCGCCGTAGACCGCGTCGAGCAGCGCCGCGTGCGCCTCTTCGGGCGCGCGCTGCTTCCGCAGCCAGTCGAGCTGGAGGTCGTGCAGGCCGTAGGCGCGGCCGTCGAGCCTCCGGAGCAGGGACCGCGCGCACAGCGTCTCCAGCACGTCGTCGGCCGCCGCGCCGAACAAGAGGTCGAGCGCCTCCGCCGGCAGGTCGCAGTCGTCGGGGAACGCCGCGAGCGCGAGGTACTTCTCCCGCGCGGCGCCGGGCAGCGCGGCGACGGCCGCGGCGACGGACGCGTCCGCGAAGCCGTAGCCGCCGTCGCCCGCGGCCTCGAGCGCGTCGGCGACGGCCCCGGCCTCGGCGCCGCTCGCGAGCGCCGCGCCGACCATGCTCAGGCACAGCGGGCTCGCGCGCGCGCCCGCGACGACGCGCGCGCCCGCGGCGCCGTCGACCGCGCCGGCGACGGACCGCAGGAGCGCCAGCCCCTCGCCGGCGTCCATCTTGTCGAGCTCGACGACCGCCGCGGCCGCGTCCGTCGCCAGCGGCCCGAGCGCGTCCTTGGCCTACGAGATGCGTCGGTGACGATGTCCTTTCCGGTCGACGTCTCTCGAAAGTCGTCGCGGCCGCGGGACGCCGTCCTTCGCCGAGCGGCACGTGACCAGGAGCCGGCTCCGCGGGCCGAGGAGCTTGAGCGCCGAGGCCGCGAGCTCCGGCGCCCAGCAGTCGTCGAGGCACACGAGGCACGCGCGCGACGCGCAGTAGCGCTTCACGGCGGCCCGGAGCGCGGCGGCGGTCCCGAGCGCGGCCGCGCGGTAGGGCCCCAGGAGCTTCGCGGCGACGGACCGGAGCACCGCCGCGGGCGCCGCGGACTGGCCGACGGCGACCCAGGCGACGCCGTCGACGAAGTGCCCCGCGAGGTCCGCGACGCAGCTCGCGGCGAGCACGGACTTGCCGTTGCCGCCGCGGCCCGCCACCGCCGCGAGCCGCGCGGTCTCCGAGAGCAGACCGGAGACGACGGCGTCGGCCGCGGCCGCGCGGCGCACGAGGCCGCCGGGCGCCGCGGGCAGCGCGGCGCTCCTCAGCGCGAAGGCGCGGCAGGCCGCGCAGCTCCGGCGGTCGTAGGCGCGGACGTACGCGACGACCTCGCCGACGGACGGCCCCGCGGCGTCCGCGAGCGCCGCGTCGAGCGCGCCGATCTCCACGGCGGCCTCGCGGCTCGGCGCGAGCCGCGCGAGCGCGGACCAGGCGCCGCAGCCGGCGACGAGCGCGAGGTACTCCTCGGCGTCGCGCGCGTCGAGCATGTCCTCGCCGCCGTAGCCCTTGGCGAGCCGCGACGCGCCGGCCTTGCCGAGCTTCGGGCCGAGGCCCGCGATCCGCCACGGCTGCGGCTGCCGCGTGGATGCGCCCGCGCCCATGGTGTACTCACGGCTGCGGCTGCACTGTGTACCACATCGCTGCGTTCCAATAGGCTGCGGCTTCTCCAGCCTGGTGCTCCCGAAGCAGGCCTGAAACCAACGACAACATGCATCGACCTTGAGCCTTGGTGGCAGCTCCGGACGATGAAGCTCCGGCTCCAAGCGCTGCTGCTCGTCGCGGCGTCGGCCCTCGCCTTCGCGCCGGCGCCTCGCGCGCGCCCGCCGACCGCGCGCCGCGCGGGCTTCGGCGCGCCGCCGAAGCACAAGCCGCCGACGGTCGCGAAGAAGTACAGCAAAGCGGCGCTGGAGAAGGCCCACGAGGTCTTCGACGCACTCAAGGCGTCGCCGGGCGGCTACACGGTGGACGTCTACTGCGGCGCGCCCGGCGGCGCCAAGCTCTTCTTCGTCGGCAAGGTCGCCCACGACCTGAAGACGCCGCCCGAGTGCGCGTTGGCCGCGCTCCGGTACCTCCTCGAGCCGCACGCGTGCTTCCTCCAGCCGCTCCTCGTGCCCCACGCCGCGGGCCTCGACTGGGGCGTCGCGCCGGGCAACACGGAGGTCGCCGTGGCCAAGGGCGAGGAGGCCATCACGCTCGTCGAACTCGGGAAGGCGAAGACGAGCCACAAGCCCGGCTTCGCGCCCGAGTGGTACGAGCAGGGCGAGGAGGGGTTCTACGTGCGGAGGGAGTGATGAGGCTCCTAAATCCCGGCTTGTCTATATTCGCTGCCGCTCGCGGCGACCGTCCGCGGCCGCGCGCAGTCGAGCGCTCAGTCGTCGCGGCTCGTGCGCCAGTAGGAGATGATGTGCCAAAAGACCTCGTTGGGCAGACGATCCTTCGACGGCGCGCCAAACATGCGCTGGAGGACGAACGTTTCCGCGGAGATCGTTCGAAGCTTCGCGGATGACGGTGACGGAGGCGCCGCGCGGCCGCGATCACAGAGCGAGCGCAGGCGGACGAGCTCGACGCGCGGGGCGCGAAGGTATTTCTCGTAGTTCTTGTAGCTTTCTCCGGGTGCCTTCATGTCACGCAGGAAATCTGCGGCCTCGCTGTTATTGTAGCGTCGAGCAGCTGCTTCGGCATCCTCGCCGTCGTAGTTCTTCAAGGTTATGTCGGCACCGCAACGCCACAGGAAGCGCACGAGTGCGCCATCTGACCGGTTGGCGACCGGGTGGGTGGCAAACATGAGCGGCGTAGATCCACTGATCATAAAAACCGCGTCGATGTCGGCGCCGTCGTCGAGAAGCGCGGCCGCCTCTCCCGGATGGCGGACAAAGTGAAGAAACGTCGAGTCTTCCCCGTCCCCCTCGAAGCAGAAAGCACCGTCGGCGCCGTAATGAATCAACAGACGGACTAGCTCGCCTCGGTCCCCGACATCCTCTACTCCGGGATAACCAGCGCCAACAAGGACTAATTGGAGCAGCTCAGTTATTGAGGTCGCGACTTCGACATGATCTGGGTCACGATACTTTTGCAGAAAGGTCCGCAGCTCTGAGAGGTGTCCATGTATCGCGAGCGCGTGACATGCGTTTAGACCATCCCAACTTTTAAATCGCAGCATCATGGTCTGATTTTTATTTTGCCACACTTTTTGCGATCGGCGCGAGGTGCTCACGGCGACGGAGGCGGCCGCGCGACGGTATGAACACCGCCTTCGCCCTGTGGTCAATCGCAACGCTCACAGTCGTTGTCGCCTCGACACAGCACAAAAGGCAGAGCATCGCCCACTGCGACTTTCGAAGAGAAATCCTCGACGACGCTCTCATCGGCGCCAAGGAGGTCGTCGCCTCGCTGCCGCCGTTTCACGTACAGACGCCACACATCGCGGCCGTCGTCGACACGGTCGTCGGCCATTCTTTCCGCTTCCGCGGGCACCACGCGTGCCGCGAAAACGAGCTCGTTCTGGTTTTCGACGACGGCCACATCCGCGGCGGCTGCGACACCTTTCTCAAGACGTGCGACACCGCGCGCCTGTCCTGCGCGCGCGAACTCGGCGACGGCCGCGGGTTCGCCGCTCGGTCGAGGGCGTCGATCACGCCGCCGGGACGGAACGCGTCGAGGACGGAGACTTACGGACTCGCCGCGAACCCCTACCTCCCCTACCGGCTCAACGCGACGAGCGGCCTCGCGAACGACGGCGAAAAGATCGTCGCCGTCGCGGGCGGCCGCGTCGTGGCGTACGACTCCCGCGGCGCCCTCTTCGGCCGGGGCGCGCCGCCGACGGTCTTGCGAGATATCGCGAGCTTCGACTGCGTCGACGGCCGCTTCGAGGAACAGGCCGCCCCGGGGGCGTTTCGGAGGCGCGCCTGCGACCCGCGGACGCTCGACTACAGCGTCGCTTCCGTGAAGAACCGCACGCGGCTCTTCGCAAGGGCCTTCGCGACGAACTCGGAGATTTCGGGCCTCCAGAGTGCGGACGTGGCCGACGACGCATTCGAGGTCGCGACGTTCCTCGGGGAGACGAAGAACGTCACCGCCGCCGCGGTCTCCTCGAACCCGGCGGACGCCGAGACCTTCGTCGCGGTGCTGGCGACGACCGAACGCGTCGGCCCCGCGCGCGCGCTCCGGGGCGCCGTGGCCCTCGCCGTCTCCTGCGACGGCGTCCATTTTTCCGCGCCGCACGAGATCGCGACGGCGCAGACCGACGAGCGCGGCGAGCGCGGCGACGCGCCCGTCAAGGGCCTCCCGCGGCGCCGGGCGCCGCGCGAAAACCGGGGCGTGGACCCGACGCCGCGGGAGGCCTACCTCTTCCTCCGCCACGACCCGCCGCGGGGCTGCGCGCGGTTCCAGGTTGGCAACGGGACGGCGGAAACGGCGCGCGGCCGCGTGGTCCGCTACGCGCTCCGCCTGCCGGCCCTCGCGGCGCTGACGCGGCGCCACAAGGAGGAGCTCCACAGGCACCACCATTGTGACGCTCCGCGGCGCTGACAAGGAGGAGCTCCACAGACACCATCGGTGCTCGCGAGCTGGAGAAAGGTACGACATCTTATTAATATTTCGAACGTATGAACAAAAGACCGCGAGGCATTCATCACTCGCGGTAGAGCAGGAGCTTGCGCCAGGGCCCCGTGCCGCCGAACTGGAGGGCTTCACCGGCAAACCAGCCGCCCGTCGTGATGGTCCGGTCCAGGTTCCAGTGGAGCCGGTCGTCGCGGAACGTCGACGGCCCGCGGAACTCGAAGCCGAAGGCGTCGGGCCGGCGGTAGAAGGCGACGCCGGCGCCCGGCGCCGGCGCTTCGGCGGGGTCGAGCACGGCGGCGCGCGGGCCCCAGGCGCCGAGCGTGACCTGGCGGCCGGCGTAGAAGTCGTCGCCCTGCGTCGCGGCGACGAAGACCGCGCGCGCGGCCGCCGGCACGCGGTCCAGGTGCGCGTCGGACGTCGCGTGGTCGCAGCACTCGTCGTAGACGTGCCGCCAGCCCAGGCGCTCCAACGCCTCGACGCCGCG
>NW_008705561.1:1517525-1527160 GCF_000186865.1 Aureococcus anophagefferens
GCGGCGTCGGCGACGGCGCCGCGCGGCCGAGGAGCCAGCCGAGAACCATGCGGCCCTGCGGCAACAGGCTGCCGAAGCCAGTCAGCTTGTGGAACCCACTTTGTGAATGGATTGCACCTCGAGGCCTCGCAAAGGAAACAACTCGGCCTGTGGCAAGAAGGCTCGTTGGCGGAAAACTTGCGAGTGCGGCCCTCGGGAGCCTCGCTCGGACCCGTGCCAAACGCCCACCTTACCGTCGCCCCTTCCCCCCGGGCGCTCACGCGGTCTGCGGCGTCTCGTCGGCGGCCATGATGCCCCAGAGGAGGCCCGCCTCGGCCGTCTCGAAGGGCCAGAGGATCACGCGCACGAAGGGCGGCATCGCGAAGCCGCCGCTGAACTGGAGGTAGAACCCGACCGCGGCCAGCGCCCAGCCCGTGACCTCGTCGACGTAGGTCTCGTTCGGGTCGAGCTTGAAGACGCCCTTGCGGTCGAGGACGTACATGACGTTGCGCGACACGAGCAGCCCGCCGCGCACCGCGCTGTAGAACGCCGAGAGGAGCTTCTGGACGTGGATCGCGACGGCGATGGCGACGACCTTGCACGTGTAGAAGATGATCGTCGGGATCCACTTCTGGGTCTCCTTGTCCATGACGTGGACGAGGACCTGCGTCAGGGGCACGCGCAAGAGCTGGCCGAGGAAGTCGCCGATCGCCGAGCCGAGTGCGACCATCTGCGCGAACTGGATCTTGAGCACGGCGATGACGGCGACCCAGGCCGTGTAGAGGCCCTTGAAGCCGCGGTCTAGGGCCACGGGGTCCGTCGCCGTGAGCACGAGGTAGTTCTTGCGCCGGATCGTCTCCGCGACGGCGCGCTGCTCGACGTCCGCGACGCCGTCGCCGTCCGCGTCCAGCGCGTCGTCGTCCTCGAGGGCCTTCTTCGCGTTGCCGTACTGGACCTGCAGGTCGTGGAGCGCCGCGTAGGTGTCGGCGCCGCCGCACTGGCGGAAGGCCTCGAAGGCCGCCATCGTCAGCGGGTAGACGCCGCCGAAGAAGACGAGGCAGAGGCCCCAGACGATGCCCAGCACGTCCGTGGGCAGCTTCGAGAGGACGTAGTAGAGGGCCTTGAAGACCTTGACGTAGACGGGCACGCAGACCTCGCAGCCGACGGCGGCCCACGCGACCGCGGGCGCGCACCGGTTGAGGCACGCCGCGACCTTGGGCGGCGCCTTGCCGCTCGCGGACGCCACGAGCGCCTCCCACTTGGCCTCCTCCTTCTCGCGCAGCGTCTTGTCGAGGACCCAGGCCGCGCCGGACCGCGCGCTCCGCAGCTCGTCGAGGGCCGCGCCCTCGCCGACGGCCGTCGACGCGCCGAAGCTCAGCTGCGCCGGGCCCGACGACTTGCCGCCGAGAATGGGCGCGAGCTCCTGGGACGCCCCCTTCTGCGGCGGCGTCTGCAGGTGCCGCCGCTCGCCCCGCGGCGCCATGGGTCGCCGCCGGCTCGTCGACGCGCTTCCACGGGCACCAGGCTGCCCGCCTTTTGGATGGCTCGTGGTGCGAACAGAAATCTCAGAAGAAGCTACGCTGCCAAAGGCAACGCCGAGTGCAACAATGTCGATTAGGCGCCTTCTACACGGAGAACTGGTTCGACTTCTTCTCCTGGGAGCGCGCGTACTTCTTCTGGACGGCGAGGAGGAGCTCGGACGCGCCGACGCCGACGTCGCGGTACTTGATGATGAGCGCGTCGACGTCGCGGACCTTGTTCGGGTTGTGCTTCTGGTAGAAGGCGATGATCTTCGCGCGCGCGGCCTTGTCGTCGTCGTCGTCGTCGTCCTCGTCGTCGTCGAGGCCCTGGCGCACGGACGCCGGCGCGGCGCGCGCCGGCTGGGGCGGCCGGCCGAGCAGCCGGTCCTGGAGGTCCGCGGCCTTGCGGCGCAGCGCGGGCTCCGAGCCGTCGACGTCGCGGAAGCCCGCGGCCATGAGGCCCTCGCGGAGCTGCGTCATGGAGAGGCGGTCCACGTCGGCCGCGAGGAAGCGGTCGAGCGCGCCGTCGGACGCGCGCGGGCTCCGGGGGCTCGACGCGGCCGACGACGACCGCGGCGACACGGCGCGGGGCCGCGCGTCGCCCGCCGCCGGCGCGGGCGCGGGCGCCGCCGCCTCGTCGGCCGCGTTCTCCGCGGCGGTCCTCGCGACGAACGCGTCCCACGACGCCTGCTCCCGGTCGCTCCGGGGCCGGCCGCCGGGCGACCGCTCCATGGCGGGCTTGGCACCGTGCTGCGCGCGCGACGAGTAGGACGGCCCGGACGCCGTCGGGCCCCGCGGCATGCCCGGCGACGGCGCGGGGTCGCGCCGCGCGTAGGACGCCGCCGCGGCCGACGACGACGACGTCGGGCCCCGGGGCATGCCCGGCGACGCGAGGGTGGGCCGCGGCGTCCGCGGCTTGCTGTTGTCGACGTAGACCTTGGCGGCGCCGCTGTACTGGGGCCGCTCGGGCGTCGGCGCGAGCCGCGGCGACTCGGCCGCCGGCGGCGCGTAGTCCGCGGACCGCAGGTCCTCGCGGCTCGGCCGCGCGGGCCGCGCCGCGCGCCGCGCCGCGCGCTCCTCGCGCAGCTTCTTCGCCACGAGGCGCCGCTCGCGGAGGCTCAGCTCCCAGTCGTCGAGCGACGGCTGCGGGCCGTCGGCGTCGGACGGCGCGCGGCAGCTCCGGAGCTGGTGCCGCCGCTTGTCGTCGACCCAGAGCACGAGCTTCTCGCCCTTGCGCTCGATCTTCGCCAGGCCCTCGAGCAGGTCCATGGACGCGCGCGGCGGCTGCTCCGTCAGGTCCGCGTCGGGGTCCATGTAGTAGAGCTTCGACTTGTGGGCCGTGAAGAACTGGACGCGCCAGGTGCCGTCGCTCGACTTCTTCTCGAGCAGGCCCCGGAGCCGCTTGAGCTGGTACCCGGACGCGAAGCCCGACATCGCGCCGTTTGGGTGCGCGGGACGATGCGCGCCGCGGATGCTGAGAAATCGCAAAGGCCGGCGAGGCCGGCACGGTGCCGCGATGGATGCGACGAGGCAGCCCGTCCTGTGCGCAGCCCGCCGTCCCGACCAAAGTTCTCGGCGGCGGCGCTCGGCACCGACGCGCGCCTGAGCCTCGTCGTGCTCTGCGGCATCCCCGGCTGCGGCAAGTCGACGCTCGCGGCGGCCCTCAAGGCCAAGGGCTTCGTCGTCGTCTGCCAGGACCACCTCGGCAGCCGCGCGCCCCCCCATGCCGTCGCTGAACAGCGTGCTGCGGCGGCCCTTCGACGGCGCCGGCGACGACGTGCCGCTGACGGCGCTGCAGCGCGCCGTGCTTTCACGCGAGGGCGGCCGGCGGAGCGGCAAGGACGGCGGCGCGTCGAGCGCCCCGCGGCAGCGGCGGCGCTGGCGCCTCGAGCCCGTGGAGATCGCGTCGGCGGGCCGCGTGAGCTACCCGCCCGGCGACGCGCGGCGGAGCGCGTCGGCGAAGGCGCGGCCGTCGCGGCGCGCGCCCGAGCGCGCGCCCGAGGCGTCCTACGCGGCCGCGACGGGCGGCGAGCGGCGGCGGCGGCGCGCGTCGTCGGCGGCGCCCTACACCCTGGAGACCCTGCGCTCCGCGCGGCGCGGGTCCAAGGTGGCGCTCGACGAGGCGCCGCCGGGGTCGCCCGCGGCCGCCCAGAGCCCGCCGCGCGCGGAGCGCGACGTCGCGGAGCGGCCTCCCGCGACGCCCGCGGGCGACGAGCGGCCCCTCAGGCCGGCGGCGGACGCCGGCGCGGCGAGCGCCTGGGAGGCCGTGGTCACGCCCGAGGGCGACACCTACTACTACCACACCGCGAGCGGCTTGAGCCAGTGGCGGCGGCCCGCGTGCCTCAAGCGCGACTTCCGCGAGTGCTGCTACGACGCCGAGACCAACGAGCTCGCCTGGGAGCCGCCGCCGGGCGCCGAGGTCGTCGCCTACGCGGACACGCAGCAGCCCGGCGCCGCGCGGCCGCGCTACGTGCGCTGCTACTACGACGCCGTGTCGGGCGAGACGTGCTGGGCGCCGCCCGACGACGACGGCGGCGGCGACGGCGACGCCGCGCCGGAGGCGGCGCCGGTCGTCGACGAGGCGCCGGACCTGCTCGGCGAGTCCCTCGAGGCGCCCGTCGTCGAGGACGAGGAGGAGCGCACGCGCGACTGCTGGTACGACCCGGCCACGGAGCGGATGTTCTGGGACCAGCGCGAGTGCTCGGACCCGGAGAGCGCGCTCCCCTGCGTCTACGACGAGCGGCGCCAGCGCATCGCCTGGGCCACGGAGCTGCCCCCGCCGGCGCCCGTGCCCGAGGAGGCCGCGCCGGACGCCGACGGCGGGCGGGGAGTCGCCGCGCCGCCGCCGCCGGCGGACGACCGGGGCAACGACGCGGGGCGGCACGCGGCGCTCAACGAGAAGATGGAGGAGATGCAGGCCCAGCTCCGCATCATGGAGGCCCAGCTCCGGGCGCGGGGCATCGTCCCCGGCGCGCCGGACGGCGGCGCGGACCTGTAATCGTGTGTGGTGCAACTTGGCCCGTCTTTACTCGCGCGCGCCTAGACGTCGTCGGCCTTGTAGGAGACGGCGGCCTCGACCTGGTGGATCGACGTCGTGAAGGACCGGAGCTTGACCTCCTGCGCGTTCGTGATGTACTTGGGGTCCGAGTCCTCCCACGTCCCCGGCACGTCGGCCTTCTTCCGCGCGTAGACGAGCAGGTCGAAGGCGCAGGCCTCCTCGAGGAGGGGCAGGAACGTCACGGACGCCGTGATCTGGCGGATGATCGCCTGGATCTGCTTCGTGATCTCCTTGACCGCCGCGGTCTTCGCCTCGGGCGCCGCGTTCTCCGCGTTCTCGCCCTCGGCGAACGCCTGCACGGCGAAGACCCACCGCTCCAGCGTCTGCCCCGTCTCGACGCCCGTCACGACGACGACGAGCCGCTGCACCTCGCCCGTGTTCAGCCACGTCTTCAGCTGCGACAGGATCTTCGACAGGTACCTGCGGGCGGCGGAACCTCCGCCGGCGCGCCGCGCGCGGCCGCGCGGCGCCGGGCGACGCGCGATTTCAGGCCCTCGTCGCTCGTCACCATCATCGACAGGCCGTACTTGGCGACGCGTTTGAACTCCTCCGGCGGGTAGATGCCGCGCTGGTAGAGGATGCTGCGCGCGGGGTGCGGCCATCGGGGTTTGCGCGCGCGCGACGCAGCGGGGCGCACCTGTTGATCGCGAACTCGAAGAACTCCTGGACCATCTCCACGCTGCCGCTAAGGCTGATGGTCTTCTGATCCGCCATGATTTGGCGGCAGGCGGCGGCAACGACGGTGGTCCGCGCCGAAAGGCAAACGACGTCGGACGGAGTATTGACGGAGCCGAGGCAAAAAACGCCAAGCCTGTTGGCACGCGCAGGCCAGGGAGCGCCGACAATATGAGCGTCTTCACCTTCAAAAAGCGCACGAAAAAGGTCGTCGAAGAGTCCGACGACGACTCCTCGAGCGACGACGACGAGGGCTTCGAGGCGGCCATGGTCGATGTCCAGAACGATGAGATGGACGACAAGAAGGGCAAGAAGAAGAAGAGCGCGCCGGCGCCCGCGCCCGCGAGCAGCCGCGTGTCGGGCAACGTGCCGCGCGGGCTGCAGCGCGGCGGCAGCGACTCGGACGACGAGATCGAGGCCATGGCGCCCGTCATCGAGATCGCCGACGACGACGACGACGACGACTCGGACGACGACGACGACGGCGCGGCGTCGGCGGACGAGGACACGAAGCGGCGGCTGCGCATCCTCGAGGAGGCGCGGCAGGCGCGGGACGCGCTGCGGCTCGCGGAGCGCGAGGTGCTCGTCGCGTCGTCGGAGGACGAGGCGGAGCCCGCGCCCGCGCCGCGGCGGCGGCGCGGCGAGGCGGCGGTCGCCGCGGACGACGACGAGGAGGCGGCGGCGCCGGCCGAGGAGACCTTCAGCGGCGCCAAGCTGGCGATCAAGGTGCGCACGAAGGACGACAAGGGCCAGCCCCGGGTCTACCACATCCACGAGGACGAGCCGTTCTCGCGGCTCTTCGACAACTACGCGGCGGACCGCGGCGTCGACGTCTACGAGTGCAAGTTCATGTTCGACGGCGAGACCCTGGGCGGCGGCTCCAAGCCCCGGGCCCTCGACATGGAGGACGACGACCTCATCGACGTCCAGGCGCCCCCGAAGGGCAAGAAGCGGCCGCGGCCCGGCGCGGAGCCCAAGGGCAAGCCCGCCAAGGCCGCCAGGAGCTCGCCGGCGCCCAAGGCGAAGGGCTCGCCCGCGCCCAAGGCCAAGTCGCCCAAGGCGCCCAAGGCGGCGTCGCCGCCGCCGCGCGAGAAGGTGCTCCTCGCGTTCGCGCTCGGCGACGCCAAGCCCAAGAAGTTCAAGATCTACGACGACGACCCCTTCTCCAAGGCCTTCGACGTCTTCGCCAAGCTCAAGAAGGGCGGGTCCTTCGGCTACTCCTACAAGGCGCGGCCCATCCCGCCGGACGCGACGCCCGCGTCCCTCGGCATCCGCGGCGAGGGCAAGATCGACGTCGTCGCCAAGTAAACTGGATTAGAACGCGTCTCTGTGGAACCGAGCGACCCGCGTCTTACGACACGTGCCCGTCCTGCGGCGCGGCTCCCCGAGTCGGCGGCGCGGAGACGCGGCGCTCGTTCGCATGCGACAAGAACCAAGCCCCGAGTTCGGCGGTGCCGACGCCGGAGACCACGCCTGCGCGCCGCTGGGGATTGTGCACGGCTGCACGCACGCGTGGAGATGCTGCTCGTGCTCGTTGAGACTCCCGTTGGAAGGATTCGGTATCGGCGTCGGGCCTCAGGTCCGGTGCGCCTAACGCATCGTTGCTTTCTCGCCCCACAGCGAAGCACACCCTAACGAAGTATACTTACTACGACCATGGCACTCGCTATTAACACGAATCACAACGTCGCCGACCTCGAGGACATCCTCGTACGTCCCCTCCCCCGTCCCGTCGCGCGCGCGCGCCGCGCGCGCCTCGCGCGCGTCCCCGCGGCGCGATCCCGTTACGCCGCGCCGAAGCGCCCCGCACGCACCCCCCGCCCCCCGCGCAGAACCCCAAGGACGTCAAGTCGTCCGTCATGCCCCGCTGGCGCGTCGCGCCGCGTCCCGTCGATTTCGCCCGCCCCGCGCGCCGCGCGCGCCCCGGAGAAACCGCGACGCCGCGTATCCAGAAGTCGCCGCCGGCCCCCCGAAGCCCCCGCCCCCCCGCCGCGCACCGTGTGACCCCCCCGCCCTCTCCAGGCAGCGCAAGGCGATGGCCAAGGAGCGGTCCTGCGACCGGTTCATCCCCACGCGGACGGCGATGAACTTCGAGGCCGCGCAGCACAAGATCGAGGGCTCGGAGAACGAGTCCGAGGGCGAGGCGGCGCAGAAGCGCGACGCGGCGCTCAAGGCGGGCCTGCTCAAGGACGGCTGCGTCGACGGCGAGGAGGGCTCGCGCGTCCTCGCCTACAAGCAGAAGGCGCCGGCGCCGAAGGCGGGCTACGTGAACCACCTCCACGTGCTCTACACGGCGAACCACGGCGGCCCGGGCCTCGAGGGCGCGTCGCGGCGCAAGGCCAAGTCGACGCGCCACATCCCCAGCGCCCCGAGCCGCGTGCTCGACGCGCCCGACCTCCTCGACGACTACTACCTCAACCTCACGTCGTGGGGCGCGAACAACTGCGTCGCCGTCGCGCTCGGCCCGACGGTCTACGTCTGGAACGCGGCGTCGGGCTCCATCACGGAGCTCCTCACGCTCGAGGAGGCCGAGGACTACGTCTGCTCCGTGGCCTGGCTCCCCGGCGAGACGGGCGCGGGCCACCTCGCCGTCGGCACGGCCGCGGGCTCGACGGAGCTCTGGGACGTCGCGTCGACGCGCGCGCTGCGGCGCATGGACGGCCACGCGGCCCGCGTCGGCAGTTTGGCCTGGAACGGCCACACGCTGTCGAGCGGGTCCCGCGACGCGACCGTCGTCCACCACGACGTGCGCATCCGCGACCACGCCGTCGGCTCGTGCGTGGGCCACGCGCAGGAGATCTGCGGCCTCGCCTGGAGCCCCGACGGCACGACGCTGGCGTCGGGCGGCAACGACAACGACGTCATGCTCTGGGACGCGGCGACGACGGGCGCGCGGTCGCAGGCGCCGTCCAAAGTCTTCTCGGAGCACTGCGCGGCCGTCAAGGCGCTCGCCTGGTGCCCCCACGACCGCCACGTCCTCGCCACGGGCGGCGGCACGGCGGACCGCTGCATCAAGCTCTGGAACGCGTCGCGCGGCGGCGACGCGCTCAACTCCATCGACACGGGCAGCCAGGTCTGCGCGCTCGCCTGGAACCCGCACGAGAAGGAGCTGTTGAGCGGCCACGGCTACGCGGAGAACCAGCTGTCGCTCTGGAAGTACCCGACCATGGCCCGCGTCAAGGACCTCAAGGGCCACACGGGCCGCGTGCTGAGCCTCTGCACGTCGCCGGACGGCTCGACGGTGCTCTCCGCGGGCGCCGACGAGACGCTCCGCTTCTGGGACTGCTTCGCGGCCCCGGGCGGCAAGAAGGACAAGAAGCAGCGCTCCGCGACGCTCTCCCAGGGCAAGATGATGCACCTCCGCTAGGGCGCTCCTTTTTTCGCGCGACTCCGCCCCCGCCCCCGTCCGCGTCCCCTCCGCCCCCGCCCCTGCCGTGCGCGCAGGTACCCCGCAGGAACTTCACACGGCTGAATGAACGATGAGACGTTTCCCCCACCCTCTCCCCCCCCGCGGCGCCCCGCGCCGACACGGCGGGGCGCCGTCGGCGGCCCGACGCCTCCCCGAAGTCGGGACCGCCGAGAAGGCCGGCCGGGAGCGCCCGGCCGGTCCAGGACAAGGCATGCCGCGCGGCGAAGATGACTTTCCTGAGCATCGGTGTGATCCCCAACAAGGTCAAGCCACATCGGTGTTTTCCAATACCACCCACGCGCCGGAAGAAAAGCCCGGGGACCGGGCGGCGGAGCGGCGAGAGAGAGAGATGCAGAGAGAGGACGCCCTCAAGATGCGAACGAACACGCCGTTACTCCAGAGGAAGGGAGCCGGCGGGGGGCGGGGTGCACACACGATGCGGGCGCCGGAGCGGCGCGCGCAGTTTGGGGGGCTTTCGGGGGGCGAATTCTACGACTGGTCGAAGAGGAACTGGAGGGAGTCGTTGAGTATCGCGTCGTCGTCGTCGAAGGCGCCGCCCGCGGCGGGGAGGAGCGCGTCGTGGCCGTCGAAGAAGCCGCCGACGCTGAGGGGCCGCGGCGGCGGCTCGGGCCGCGACGCCTTGGCGGGCGGCGCGCCGTAGGCGTCCGCCGGGCCGCCCGTCCAGTGGCGCTTGAGCGACGCGAGGCCGTGGTTCACGGTCCGCGCGGCGCCCGCGTCGGCGTCGTAGGCCGGCGCGGCGTCGCGCCGCGGCTCGGGCCGCGGCTCGGCCGGCGCGGCGGCGCCCGGGGGCGGCGGCGGCCGCGTGTTCGCGCTGAGCTGCCGCAGGAGCTCCTGGGATTCGTGGGACGGGAGCCGCGGCCGGCCGTCGTCGCGCGCCGCGTGGGGCGGCGGCGCCGCCGCCGCCGCGGCCGCGCGGGGCCGCGCCGCGGGCGCCGCGGGCCGCGCGGGCGCCGCGGCCGCGCGCGCGTCGTCC